>NC_066317.1:47143934-47493934 GCF_022539315.1 Serinus canaria
CATAAAAACCCTGACTGACCAGAGAGTCTGACACAGCTGGACTGGGATTGGTCATTAAGGCAACACAGATCACATGGAACCGATCAAAGATGCACCTGTTGGTAAGCAACCTCCAGACCACATTCCAAAGCAATCAGACAGTTTACAAAGCAATTGTCTACATTTCTTTTCTGAGGCTTCTCTGCTTCTCAGAAGAAAAATCCTGGTGAAAGGATTTTTCAGAAAATACCACGGTGACAAATCTCCATGAGAAAGGGGTCAGTGGAGCTCTCATTTCTCTCCCCTGTCCAAGCTCTCCCACTAATGACAGCTCTGGGTGCATCTTGTGCACTGGGAATGCAAAGGCTCTGTGTCTGTGCCCCAAGGGTGGCCCTGGGGCTGGCTGGTACCACTGTATGCCCTGGTTTTCACTGCATGCCTGCAGCCAGGCTTCAGCCCCGGCAGTCATCCTCCCTGTGAGAGTCAGATCAGGCTAGACACAGGGGCAGTGTGCACCCACCCTCCTCCCACAACAAAGCTCCTTCTGAAAAGAGTTTCAGTCAGCCACATCCTAAGCCAGAGGGTGATTGGGAAGCATTAACTGTGATTGTGTGATTCAGGTGTTACCTGGGTAGCTTTGACAGCTCTTCCTTCAGTCATTTCTGGTTTTTCACATGGTTCTCTCTAGAGGGATCCTGTGCAAAGCTCTTGATAGAGAAAATGTAATAACAAGTTATTATCAATTTTAGGAAGTTGTTTGTATGGTACTTTTAGATAATTACCATTCTATGTAAGAAAATAGTGCCTCCCCTGTACCTTTACTGCCTAATTCAGAGAATCTAAAATTTCTTGCCACAGTGATACAGAATGTAGGCAACATGGGTAAAAGAAGTATAGTATGCTTTCAGTCATTTAGTTTGAAATTACTTAAATCAAACTCTAAAACTAAGGAAAGAGCAGGAATTAGAATAAAAACTACTAATGCCTGCCTCTTCACACCTCCTTGTTAAGCATTGTTTCATAGTCCCCACTGAACCAGCTATTGTCTCCTGTAACATCAAGAGATTCAAAGGTGTTCTTTTGAAAAAAGAAAGTAGCAGGTTTCTTCCATGCACGAGTGCCCAGGATACATACTGAGCACTGCTCAGCCACACAGCCCTGTGAGACACATCTGGAGTGCTGTGTTTTGTGGTGGGCTTCCCAGTACTAGAAAGACATGGATGTACTGGGGACACAAAAGTATTTAAAGGCTTAGAGCATGTGTCACACAGCAAGACTCAGAGAGAGCTGGGACTGTTGGAGAATAAAAAACTCAGGAGGGGACTTGTCAATGTGTATAAATATCTTTGGGAAAAGGCAAAGCAGATGGAACCAGATCCTTCCAAGTGGTGCCCAGTGACAGGATAAGAGCATTGAGCACAGTTGAGAAGAGAAGGAATTCCATTTAAACAAACAAAGCCCCCTGTTATTGTGGGCATGGATGAACACTGAAATAAGTTCTCCTGAGAGGTTGTGGAATCTCCATCCTGGGAGAAACTCAAAACTTGACTGGGCGTGGCCCCAGGCAACCTGCTGCAGTTGATCTTGGTTTGAGTGGGAGTTTGGGTTGGGTGATCCCCAGAGATCCATCCTAACCTCAGCAATCCTGTCTGTTCACTTTAGCCTTGCCAGGGATTATGAAGGAAAGATCTAAGGGCAGCCAAATAGCTCTAGGTCATACAGACACACTTTTCATTCAGTGTCAAGCTTTTTGTAGCATAAACAGCTTTTCTTCCATTACCAGCAAATGCTTTAAAGGTACCAACACAGGTGATGTGGAAGGTAGATGCTGTTCATTGTCCAAATACAGACTCAGTACCAGAAAATACCAAATAAAGTTTATTTTTCTGTGATTATTAAAAGATTCCATGTATGCATCAACAGAAGTCTATGAGCAGTTTTGGGTAACCATCACCAAAGTGCTTCTTCAGCTGTGTTACTTTATTCTGTATTGATCAGGTCCATTCATTTTTTCTCTTCTATACAAACAGCATGAAACAAAAATTAAATGCAAAATTCTCCCTTAAATAACCAACTTCCACTAGACATGTGATTTGTAATGATTAATTTTTTAAAAAATGTACAGGATGGTTTGCAAATTATGCTTAATTCTTATTCTGTAGGTTTGTCAAGAAAATTTCAGTGCAAGGTTGTTGCAGGAAACAAAGACTAATTTGGGTGAGAGCTTTCCTTTTCTCAAAATTTATAAAGAAAATTATTTATTTTACAAAATGTGACAGTATTAGTAGGCTTTAATAAAACACAAAAACACATCAGTAAACCTAGGCTACTGTGCATAATTTTAAACTGAGCAAATATCAAGCACTCTGTCACAGCAAGGTCAACTCTTCTGAACTGGAATTAGCTACTCAAACAAATGTTCAAGTTATTACCAAAAATATCCTATCTCTATGTACAATCTACATAAGTCTGAGGATGTGGCTGCATGTCTGAGTTGCAGATACTAACTAAATGATTTTGAGGGTTGTTTCACTAAAGAATTTGAACTTTAAGTGCTTTAGTACTGCCAGAAGGCTATGATCTAACATCTAAATTACATTCTAAAGGGTAATAATAAAAATTCCAACAAATAAATTTTCATGGAGATTTAAACCTTTCTCAAATATTTATCCTAAAGGGGAAACCCTGCCAATTTCTATCAGGAAAGTCATTGGAAATAGACATTTAGCAGCTCTTATTTATCAGAAAATGCCAGGGAAAGGCTCCAGTCTTCCAAAACCTGCACAATACAAAATAAGTCATTGAGCAGATTTCCCCTTGCTGTGTGGACTCATTGGATGTTGTCACAGTAATAGTGCATTTAAACACAGCAGACATGCAGAGGTTGCATGGATATACCACCATTTCTAAAAACTGAAAATAAAAAGGACATCTCCAAATTAATAAAGAACAAAATGAAGAAGAATGAGCTGCTGAAGGCATAGTGTATACCTCCCACGGGACAGGTCTACACAGGGCAGTGGAGCACATCTCCAGCAAGGGCTGATGAAGCTTGTCTGATGCCAGAAGAGATGCACTTGATGTGTGTTAGTGCTGCCCTGGTGCTCAGGTGCAGCTCTGAAAATATGCCATGGACAATTCTTGATGTAATGTGTTAGCTGTCAGGAGCTTGGATGATCTCAAACTGAAAAGTAGCACGGGGAAAGCCAGGGTTTTGTACCCAAGTGAAGAGAATAAATCCCTGCTCCTGGCTACCTACCTACCTACCACTGAGCTAATTTCATAGAGTAATAATATACAGCTTTAAATGGCACATGCAAAATAATGGTTAAATATGCAAACACTTGGAGAACTTTTCCCCTCTCTCTTCCTTTACTCTATAAAATCTTACAAGGGCAGATTAGAAGCAGAAGTTTAAAAAAATACTGAATTCTTTCCTGGGAGTTAAAAATCATAGAAACTTGGTCTTCAACCTTCTGCTCTCATGAATTCCATTCTATTTGTAATATGCAACTAAATGCCTGTCTAAAGGCATAATGCAGACTGTCATACATCACTTTTGAGTAAAAGAAGACTATTTGTTGCTTTTTACACATGACAAGAGAAGGTCTGTCCTGTGGGAAAAAGCACTTTGTGTCTGTTCTAGCCAAGTTTCATCTGATCAATTTTAAATAAGTAGAATTGACATCTATTGTGATTAGGCTGTAAAAACAAAAGAAAACAATTTTAAGATTTTAAAAATTAGTTGTTACTTTCTGAGCAAATCTAAAAATATGTTTCCTTGTATCATCTTATTTCTATTGTGCCTTGGCCTCCACCAAAAATTAACCCAAAACCTCCCCTTCTTTTGCTTCATGTGCTCTGTATTTCGGGTGTTTTTAAAGTTTTTTAAAATGTCACATGCTTTTTCAGACATCTTTTTAATGAAGAACTGAGAAGAGCCATGAAAAAAATAAAATCCCATCACTGATCTCAGCAAAAAAACCATAGTTTTTATTCCAACAGATGCTTTAAATTATGTTGCATTTTCACTCTTCAGTGCTGTAAGAACTACAGCTTTTATTTTCCCATTGTCATCTTCTCTTTTCCTGCTTGGTTTTTTGTGCCCAGCCAGCAGGTTCTGCCCTGATCCTGCAGATGTGACCACCAGTTCATTTGTGTTTCATTTTCCATGCACTCCCTGTAAACTGTATGTTTTAATCCATTGGATGGAGTGCAGAGGGGCAGCTCCTGGAGCCCTGCTGAACACAGGCTGGAGCTGCAGTGTCCATGTGCTGCACAGTGTTTGTTACTGGTTTTCAGGATGGGGCTGTGCGTAACCAGCCCACCTTTCCAATCTAGTGCTTCCTTTCATTTGAGCCTTTCTTAATACTTTTTAATTATATCAATAAGTGATATCATAATTAAAACCTGAGTAGATCAGCAGTGCCTTTGTGTAATCTCTTAATCCTGTACTAATATTAGACATTGGTCTTTTTTTTTTTTTCAAATTCTCTGTTTAACATGTATGGGCTAGTTCTTAATTTACTCTGAAGATTAGCTGTGGTACACCAGCCTATGAGTGTTTCCCAGCAGTCAGTTGGCTTCTTTCTCAATTCATCTTTTACATGACTTATTGCTTGCTGAGAGAGCCTAATGAAATCTAATGGACTGCAGGCATACATCTATTAGAATACTGACATTTTATCACCAATTAGTCCATATTCCTTATCTTATTGTGTTCTTAGCTGGCTTTATATCACTGTACTTTGCAGGATTAGGAAATGCTTCTTCCCCTATTTTTCAAAATATTTGTTTTCAATTAAGGTATTGAGGTGTTTTCTTTGGAAAATAGAAGGTCTTCATGTCAGGAGATCAGTACAGGGCGTAAAGATGTGTGTAATTGCAAGGCATAATCATCTTAAATTTGCGTCTCCTTTTCTTCACGTGTATGCTCTCTCTTTCCAAAATACATCCCACAGTTTGATAAATTAGGTTCCTGTATGCAAATCTGATTTCAAGCTAGAATTGTTTTCTTTTTTCCAAACCATTTTGCAACAAGTGACTCCTAATGATTTCACCTGTAATGTCTTGCTAAACTGGAAAGCACACATGTTGCATTTGGAGACGCTGCCGGAGAAATAACTGTTCCCTCACTTCTTGTCCCAAGTGTCTTGTACCAGCAGGTATCTTTAGACTTCAGAAGAGTGACTCTGCAGCACACTGCACCACTGAAGGCACGGGGGGCTCTTGTGGAAAGCTTAACTCAGTGTCAGAGCTACTGTAGGGTTATGTAATGCCTGCTAGCTCTCTGTCTCTCCAGCTGGTCACTAGTGGAGAACAGCAACAAAGCAGATACAGGCAGAAATGCTTGTCCAACACCAGTTAGGCTGTATGGTTGTGATCCCTCATGAACTACTTCTTAGGTTTGTCAGCAAAGGAATAGAAGAAAGCTAAGCAGAAGCAAGTGCTAGGTCAATTTTGGCCATCTGTACTGTGTTCTTTGCACCAACTTAAAAAAACCCAAGTTGTTTCTGAAACAAAAGATCCCCAGTTATACACTAAACCTCTCTTGACCCAAAACCACTGTGGCCATGTGCAACTGATCTTGTGAGAACAGACCCTGACCCACACTCTCTTTAAAGCTGTGCCTGAACACTTAAAAAGAGCTTGTTAGCATTGTATATCGTTGTTCAGGGGACACTGCCAAAAATTACAGCATCTGGCCAATCCTTGACCAGTAGAGTTTTCCATGAGTTTTCTTTTATTTAATAATATGTATTTTTCTGCAGAAGTTTTCTTTACACAGTTTAGCCTTATGCCACAATTCAAAGATTTCACTGTATTCCATTAATTTAGATTGTAGGCTGAAGAAAATTGACTCTGTGTGGAGTAGTGAGTGGGGGACTGGGCTACATAAATTTTGAAAAATAAAAATAAGTCCAAATGGATATTTTCAACAGTTATAACAGCACTGATATCAGTGAAATCAATGAAAACTACTTTACCTGGGCACCATCGTGTGTACTATATCTAGTGTCCCAATAGAAGTCATAATAGGTAATCTGCACTATAGCTTTCCATAGTATATGATATGTTACATTTATGTTGTGTTTTCTGCACACACTGTGATGCTAATTAATTAGGGGCTGTACCTATCTACATTTTCTCTTAATTTTCAGTAAGTATTAATGATTAAATAATAGAATATAAAGTCATCATATTAAATATATTTTGTTATGGGTGGAGTATTTGCTGCATATCGGGAGACCTGATCACCAAGAACACTATCTACGAACTACAGAATTATTGAGCAAAACAGCTTCTAAAAAATAAATTAAAAGGCTGCACTTTTCTTTACAATAGAAATACGTGGTATCTCAGTGATAAAAGGAACATCTCTGATCTACAATGTCAGAACCAAACAAAGGTAGTATCTATGAATGCTCTGCTGAAATGTTGTTTTATTAATAGATTTGGTTATCAGGCTGTGAATTGAGGCACCAGAGCTGCCAGCACATTATTTTCTTTACTGTTTCAGGGAGCAATAACCTCTTCCAGAGATGCAAAGAGAACAGCAGAGAGTTTAAACTTTAGATTGTTTGTCCCCCTTCAGCAAAAGCTATCAGGTGGTGTCTGCCCTTGCTGCTTATATGTGTCCCTTGAATTCTGCTCCTCCTAATGACCACTAGTGTTGGTGTATGCCAGGTATCTGTCTTATAAATATATTACAAAAAGGTATATTGCTTTGGCTTCCAGAGGGATTTTAAGTCTTAAGTTTCCCTCCTGGAGCCATAGCACAGGTATAAATATAAATGCATGATTTTCAAGAGGAATATGGACAAAACCTTAAAGGTACTTCTTCAGTGGACAGATATTTAAGGTCTGGTGGCAGTGAATATTCTATTCAGTTGCTGCTGAGACCTTCAAAGGAGAAAAGTATGTTACATGTTGTCCCAAAAGTAAACACAGCATACTATTTTTCCTAAGCACAGTAATTGATCCTTAATGCAGACAAGCTCAGGAAGCAGGTTATTAACATAACCCCAAAAGACTTACCTTTCTGAAACAATAAAGGTTTTCATATGTATATGAATTGACTTCATAACTGTAGCACTAATGACTCTGGATTACAATTATTTGTTTTTGTTTGAGACTTATAGGCAGCTCTCTGCAAATTGTAGTGATGATGGAAATTAAATATTCATTAAAAATACCGTTACTGAATAATTCTAGCATAATAAGTAGCCTGCTTCATAATACATTATTATTCTCATAATGGTTGAGCAACTTGTATCACAGATGCATTTGATGAAGTAGCAACAGCAGTGGAGATAGCAGCACAAACATCATGCTCCACTGCCTGCCCTGTGCTAAAGAAATTACAGTGTGGGAGGAAGGAACATAACACTGCAATTGCTGAGACTGACAGCCAAGGAAGTGATGAAGTCTTATGAAATCAACAGCATGTTGGGTACATACTCTCCAGTTATGATGACAGGGTTTCACTAAAAGGTGGGTCTGCTATCATTACACCTAAACAGAGTTGTTAAGACAGTTTCCAAAAGATCAAGAGCAGCATATATAGTTTTAAATAGATGATAAAAGTTGTTTGAATCTAGCAGAACTTCTAACACAGTCTCATCCTGTCTCCTACCAGTATGAAGTCTGTGCAATATTTTTTTGGTTTGGATTATTATTCTCATCTGCATCCAAAATATTTTGCAGCCCTGCCTTGTCAGGATGGCACACTGTCTTGATTCCACCTGCTCTGCTGAGAGCTTGGCTATTAATCACCATGTTTGTAGCACCATGTGTACAATGCATGTGCTGCTTCCAGCTGTAGAGCACATTCCTGGAAAGACCTGCTCCCTAGGGGTTTTTTGTTTGTTTTTCTGGGCAGAATGCAGGAATTATAAAATTTTGGGGTTTGTATAACTGACCAGCTTCATTGTGAGTCATGACAGAAAGCAGGTTGCATTCATTTCTCTGTAAGCTGGTGCATTTCACTGTAGGCAATGTAGGCTGGGCAAAGGGAGGAAAGATTAATTCTTCCTGGTGCCCTCACTGGTGTACTGAGTGGATTTGAGCTGCAAAGCTGCTAAGAGTGCAACTCCCAGAAAGAAAATCTGTTGTCCCACAACACAAGCAATTTAAGGAAAACCTGGTTTTGATTTTGTTCTTCTCTTTTACCTTAATTTATCAAAAGATTTTGAAAAGTTCCTATAAGAAAATTATCTATACAGATCCAACCCAAAGCTGTAGCTAATTTGGGGAATCTCATCATAGATGTGGCTGGAAGGCAATTCTCAATTTACTGAATTTGTACTATCTCAAGCAACCACATGTGTTTAAACTTATCAAACTGCAAAACCGTGTTTTTCTGGCTTTTTAGAAAGCTTCTGAACTCACAATTGGTCAAAATAAACCTATTTTTCTACCAACACTGTAGTTTCTGTTTTCATTGCTTTTTCTTCTTTTGGGCTTTCAAATAAAAAATATATAATAAAAAAAAAGAGGAAAAAAGCTAGAAGCAATTTCTTTAATTGGAATTGTCTTTCATAAGTGTGAGAAGCCATAATTAAACACAGTATTTTGGGTCAGGTCTTACCTGTACCTTGCAGAGCAGTACAGTTTTTCCTTCTGGGTATTCCTCACTTGTTATGTTCTGGAATTGCATACAACTTCTTCTTTAATGACTGTATTACTTTGTTCAGGGGAACTATGATCAATTAGCACAGCCAATTCTTTGCTCTCCTTTTCTTTCCACTCAGATGCTTAAAGAAGAAATTCTTGTTGATAATTTCCAAGATGCATTTTTGTACCATTCCTTTTCATCCTGTTTCTATTATTTAGATCTTCAGCATCACCTCATTTTCAGTGTGATTTTTCCTCTGTAATATCTTACAACTTTGTGTCACCACATTTCTGCAGCATGCTTCTTTGTGAAGGTCTTTACTACAGATATTAAATGAGACTCATCTCAAGTATGATTCTGAACAAAGGAACCCACTTTTCTCTAGTTCAACAATTAAATTTTCATCTTCACCTCCCATGTAGTCAAGTTGGTGGCCACCTTTGTATTGCTATATAAGTCCTCTTCTTGTCTGGCTTTTTGCAGATCATTGCTGCTCAAGTTTCACAATACTTTTCAAATGAGTGAGAAATTGTACTGATATTCTAGCAAAATATTTATTGCTAAAAATTCATCTTTTCTTGCAGCTGCAGATTCTATTTCTATCAAAGTATTTATAACACAGCCATTACCAAAGTCCAAGAAACTGGTGGCAAGCAGAAAAATACATGTTTACATATAAATCTCCTCAAAGGACTACTGCATTTAAACACTGAAAGTTTTTCCTTCATGTATGCAGTTTTGCAAAGCTCTTATGGATTCTTCATACATAAATGCCCAGAAAAGTAAGAGATTATGTGAAAACAGAAAGAAAATGCAATTGAATAGTGAAATATCTCAAGTAGGTTTTTTAATGCTTGTTTATACAAAGCTACACATGGAGTATAAATCTTCTTATAATCTAAGTTAAAATAAGTTCTTTCAAAGAACGCTTCAATAATAACATAAAAGCAAAATAAAGAGAGTTTAAATTTTTTGGTCTATCTGGTATTTTTAAGCTCCATGATAAAATTGGTTTGTACCATTGTACAGAACAGAGAATAACTCTGCCACTGTTTTCTCTACAGTCCCAACTGAGAAACAGCATTTTTCTCCTTTACTTGGTGACATTTTCTTTTTGGTTATTAAAAATAGAAAAGGACAGCTGCATACCTACATGTGCATTAACTTCATAAATTGTTAATCCTGAAAAGACATGCTGCTCACAGAGGGGGCAAGTTTAATGCTGCAGACTGCCATTCATGACTATCACTGTTGCTTTCGTTTGAAGTCATGCACATCAGACAGTACTTGCTTCGCTATAAATTGAGAATAAATTCTCAGGGTGTCCCTCGATACGAGCAAGAGTTTCATTTGTTTCTGAAAAAACACTCAAGTAAAAACAATAAGCCTAACTGACATGGTTGTCTAGCTTGGGTCCCTGAGCAGAAGGGAGTGGGAAGCAGGTTTGCAGCCTGTCCTCAAGGTCAGCATGGATGCTTCTCCCTGGAGAGTGTTACCTCCCATCCCTTCCCCGAGGGCTCTTGCCGTGGGTGACGCTGTCCTGACACACTGAGCCGTGTGTCAAACAGGAGCAGGATGTCTGGCCCCAGCACCCTCGTGGTCAGCCCTGCAGTGGACCTCTTTGCAGGAAGCAGGTGCCCATTGTCCTGCATGGATGTTCATCCAAGCAGCGTTGGACAGGCACCCCCAGTGACATGAGGAACCTGCAGTGGCAGGCAGGGCTGAGCAGGAGCGTGGCACACTCTGGTGGACACTAATGTACTGGTTGAAGAAGGATTTTTGTGTGGATTTCATCCAGTGCTGTTTTTGTTGGCTTTGTCTCTGATCAGGTACTGCATATACCATTTCCAAACCTCTTTTACCCACTGTAAATTCCCTTCCCAGCTGTAAGCTTTTGCTTGTACTTTATCGTTAAACTGAAATGCTTGATGTGCTTAGTAAAGTCTTTATCAAAGAAACATGAGGAGGATAAAACTTGAAATTTTTCATTGCTTACATGACAGGAGAGTGGCAAATATCTCTAAGCTGTATTTCAGCTAAGGTAAAGCTGAAATCCACATCAAGAAGAGAAGATTTAGGCATATGTGGTTGAACTTAGATAGCTGAGTGCAGCATGTCATCCTAAGAACCTCAACTCAGCTATCACTTGGAAACACTTGCAATTTCTAGCAGAGTTTCCCTGTTTCCAGGCTTTTAGCTGCCCATATTTCTGTGGCTGGACTGCCTCCTGAGGTTGTTCCACAAAGCAGAAAATAATTCATCATCTAAAAATGATGAATCCTTTTCTAACAGCTATGTTTAAAAAAACATATCTAAATAAAGAAACATAAAAAATAATCTGCAAGGCATACACAATAGTTCCAGTACAGAACATAAACCTAACAGAATTTTTTGATGATGACCATGAAAACATTTCCAATTTTTGGAAACCAAGAGGTTTTAGCAGATGCTAAAAGGGAGCTGAGAACCTCCAGGTCCAGCTGTGGCATTGCTGAATGTAGGAGTATGTCTGTCTTGCACATATTCAGGTTAATGTGCAGGAACAAAAGAGACAACAGAACCTGACTTGTCCTCTTATGTGTGAGCATGATGGAGACCAGGGCACCTTCATCAGCCCTGCTGGTGTGAAGTTGGATTCACAGCAGTGTAACTGCGTTCAGAATCCCAGCCATGCTATAAGAAATGTAACCATATGAACAGCAGAACTGAAATCTCATTATTGAGGGCAACAGTAGCAGTAGGAAGAAAAGGAGGTGATGATTGTGAAATATTGGCTGCCTCTACCTGCTGAAGAAAAAAGTGTAATTTTTTGTTATAAGGATATATTATATAATATTTTGCTATTTTAAAAAAATGTATTTCTGTATCTGTGCTTCTAGTACTGCATCTGTATTAACCATAGATGCTGCATAATCCAGAGATACCCTTAATCTAACTACCTTATCAGACACAGTAAAATTACTCCAATTTTTTGTCCCTTTCTGCCTTCTATTCTTTCATATAAAGACATTTAAAGAGCTTCAGACAAATATCATAAAAGGAATCTGTGGAATTATTGTTTCAGTTGTGTCACACACTGCTGCAAAGTGATATAAGATGTGGAAAATATATTTAAAGCACTAGTTGTGTTCACAAAACAACACTGTAATATTTTTTCAGTGAAAAATGTTTCATCAATAGTTAAAGTATTTTAAGTACATTGATTTAAATATTTTTTTCCTAGAAAAAGAAAGGTAGTTTTAAGAAGAAAAACAGGTCATTTCCAAAAGTGTTGAAAGCTATAAAAAATTTTGATTTTCTTTTTCTTAGCTTACATGGATTTCCCCATTTATTTTACATTATTTTTAAAAACATACAAGCATTTCACTTGCTGGAGAGAAAGAACATATCTTAAAACAAAAGACAGAAGTCAAAACCCACCCTGAGAAAGAGAAGAAACAATTATCCTCTAGACCCTAATATATTTTAAAAAATGCAGTATCTCAACAATGATTAGATAATTTAAAAAACCCTGTGTTTTCTGTTTTCTTATTATGAACATCTACTGAGGAGTGTAAAATATAAATGATATCATTGACATTAGGTTGAAAAGTACAGTCAAAAAGGTATTAAGTTTTCTGTGAAGAATGGTCTTTGTTCTAATAGAAGGAACAGTTGGTGGTATTTGTCTCAGATAGTACTTCATAACTGGTTCACAAAATCCAGTGTAAAGTCTTTCACTAAAGAAATAGAATTTATAGCCAAGATTGTGCCTCTTTATTCATATCTTTATAGTCAGCAAAACCACACCCAGCTGGAGCAATGGAACAGCACCACAGTGCAGACACTATTCCCACTTGTGGATCCCTGAAGCTTGAGTGTAGGGATATAAAAGGATCCATCAAAGTTGTTCTTCTGTCACTAAAAGTCCATGCCAGCACAAATCTGCCATCTGTGACTTTGCCTGGAATACAGCAGCTCTAAAGCTCTGCCCCTTGTGCACACTAAGCATGACACAAAAGCTAGATCTGAAATGTGCAGTTACAGTATCATGTGAGAAGAATGTAGGACTCTATACAAGCATATTTTTCTTATTTTATCAACATTTGTTTACACTTTTTAAGTCTATTTAAAAAAAAAATTGGAGGGAGAATTTAATAAACTGTAGAGTGAAAATCAGACAAAGTCAATCAGAAGCATCCTGGAGAACCCAGTTGGTAATCCCTGGTCCTCCATTAATGTTTTCTACTAAGGATTTTGAGTTCCTTTCCTCTCCTAAATTTGTCAATACACAATAGTTGAGTGACATACCACACACATTAGCAGACCAGAAAGAGTAGTAAGAATATAAAAGAGGGACATCTTCTACAGTCACATGAGATAAAACTGGTACCTAGTTATGGGATGGATTTTAATTTCTCTTAGTCCAGCTGTACTTTAATCTATAACCCCAAAATAAATTTGGAATTTATTTTGTAAGAAACCAGCACAATTTAATCTAATAAATTATCAATATCATTTGTTATTTAATATTTTCAGCAGCAGGACTTGAAGCTTTTTACAGAAGGGATGACTTATATTTTACAGGTGGAGAAACTTGGGAAGTGAGACAGAAGAACCCTGACTTTAATATTGTCATTGAAAAGCAAGCAAGAAAACCAATTTGTTCAGGGTAACTACCTTGCATTTGAAAGCTCAATGTACAGCTGAATAGGAAAGATACACTACCATTGGTAAAGCTTGGTTAAATTGTTTTAGCTTATAAGGGAATCAAAATAGAGGGAAAAAAAGTATGTGGGAAGCAAAATATTCCACTACAGGAAGACTGAGGCCAGTGAATCTAGCAAGAGAGGAGTATTTATATCTTGGGTTCCTTTCTGGGAAATAATAAAAATGAGCAGGGCACAGATGTCCCTTGCCCTGATATATCACTGTACAGTTGCACCTGGAAATCGGAGTCCCTGGAGTTCCAGTGCTCTCCCCTCCCAGTCCTCAGGCACATACACTGGTCTTTTTCTGCCACCTCTGGATGGTGACAGGAAAGAAGTGCCACCTCTACTGTCATCACAAAGACATTTCAGTTTGCTTGGCTGTGTTGTTTCACTGCTTCCCAAGAAGAATTCATTTAATGATTTCAGCCTCTAGGTTTTTTTATCTGTTTGTGGGCTTTTGTTATATAGTCATAATACTTTGTTCATATGCATATATAACAGTTTAACATACAACTGATTTACAAACTATTTTTCTTTTTGCACAGGAAAAATGAGGTGTTCTGTGCAAAGTGAATTCATTATCCCTTACATATTGAGTAATTTTTTTTTTTTACTTAAAATATATCATATAAATATTTTTGTTTTCTGCATGTATATTCATATTTTCTGCAGCTTTAAACAAATGCTTTGAGTTATTCCATTAGGGTGATCTCGAAATCTGGATCTAAAATAGTGAGTTGTTATCACTGTGTTTCCCTGTTTTAGGATGGAATGCTCCACATGTATCATTTTGTGTTACTTTATAGTTTTTCATGTACCAGACCTGAATGATAAAATAGGTGAATGGCACTGCTGTAGTTGAAATGTCTCAAATATGCTTCATGCTGCATACACTGAAGTGAGAAGGACCTCACTGATGACCAGCACTGTTACTTAAGGAAAGCTTTCAGCAAACATTTCTGGTCTTTTCACAGACTTCTTGCAGGTTGAGAACTTTCTGTTACCCCAGGGACCAGCAAGGAATAAACTATAAAAATATGATCTTGAGTATATTCTGAATTGCTTTGGTCTTAATTCTTCAATCCTAAGGGTAATTAATTCACTGTGGGTTTTTGCCCAGTTCATATATTCACTGCTAGTTCTTGGTAACCAAACGTTACTGAGTCTGCATTTCCCATTGTTTTGCACTTGCTTATTGCCTTTTATCATTCTGTTTCAGCCACCAAGGTGGCTGAAGTCTGAAATAGTTCTTTAAAACATGACTTTTTCAATGCTAAAGCCAGTGCATGGTATTTTGACAACTTCCTATTGTCATGTCTTATACACATTCTCTGAAGTCACATTAATTTATTTTGCATGCCAGAAGGAAAGACATAAAAGAAAATTGAAAGAGCTGGAAGGAAGAAATGAAGATTTCCTATTTTTTTAAAGCAACTGACAGTGTAATTGGCACAGGAAAGTTATGTGAGATGATTCTCAGAAAAACAGAAATAAAAATTATCAAGGAAAACTGCTAGTGTAGTATCTGAAATTGAATGAGGAAACAAGCTACAGACATGATGGCTGATCCTGTCTTTTTTATTGTTTTTTTTTTTTGCTTGCTCGCTGACCATCCCCA
This sequence comes from Serinus canaria, assembly GCF_022539315.1. Taxonomy (NCBI): domain Eukaryota; kingdom Metazoa; phylum Chordata; class Aves; order Passeriformes; family Fringillidae; genus Serinus; species Serinus canaria. The sequence continues at coordinate 47,158,840 of NC_066317.1, forward strand.
GAGAGGAGAGTTTGTGCCAATAAGTTATGAATAAACTTTCCTACAAAGTAACTGTCAAAGCAAATATTTCTGAAACCTTGAGTTGGTCAGTCTCCCTCTGCTTTAACTCATGGTGCAGCCTCTAAGAGAAGCAGTGATTTTGGATGTGACTGAATCCCTGAAGTTCCACTGAAATATATTTCTGACTGGTAGACCTTATTTGAGATGGCATTTTTTGCATTTCATGCATACTTTTATTGAAAGTAAACTGTATTTGTTGGGGGCATTGTAAAGTTGATATATTTAATGTGTGTGTGTGTGTCAGAAGAAGGCAAGTAATTGCTTCATGCATGTTTCAAATTGCTGTAAGCCATCACTGAGAGGTGCAGTCCTTCCCATCCTCCCTCCAGTGCCTGTTGTTCTGGCACAAACATTTATAGGGCCACATAGGGAGCCACATCTGACAGCTGAGAATTTAAAATGAATTTAGGAAAAAAGAAATGTGAGTGGCTCAAAGAAGAGTGTTGCTTATCTGAGTGGAAAGAGATTCAGCTTCACATTGCTTAGGAGTCTGATAAGGGCTTTGCCAAACACAGACCTGGTGGCTAAAAGACTATTTCACACTTGAGCAGATGCCCAACCAATATTAATATTTACAAAGCAGAATGCAGCAGCCAGTAATGTGGCTGACTACAGACTGAAATGCCTGATTGATCAGCAGATAAATATGTTCTTAGAAGAAAGGGGAAGGTGAGAGAGGGGAATGATAATAGTGGGCAGCCTCAGAGGGGCCCCCAGGGAATGGAGGCCTATGTCAGGGATAAACAGGGATATAGAAGTCAGTATCCCTCCCCAGCTCAACAGCTACTTTCTCTGAATGTTGTCTGAGGATACCAAATAGAATAGGAAATAAAACTGAGAATCTAAGCCCACAGGTTAAGCAGTCAATTACAGTTTGTCCTGTGAGTCATGGGAGGGAGATGCATTTGGGACATGTTTCTGTAATGTGGAGTGATTGTCTTTCTTTTTGTCACTTCTGCCCTTTTAGAGCTTTTGAAGTATGATGTCAGCTTTTAATCTTTTTTTTTTTTTTCCGTTTTGTAACTCAAGCCTGCATCTGAGGTGAAGAAAATGGTTTAGAAAGAGCAGCTTAAAAACACTGAGCATTCTTGCCACTGAGATTCTGGGGAACTGTCCAGTATCCTAGGTGTTGAAAGAAAAAGAAGGTACCTCTGCTTTTAGCTACAAGGGCTAAAGTAGAAGCTGGAAAAGGGGTCTGTGTCATGGAACTCTCCCAGTGATCAGCATTAACAAAGTAAACTTACTCCCAGGACTAGTTAAGGAAAGAAGCACCAAAGTCTTAAGGGAATTTACAAGAGCAACATGATCCAATATCCTGCCTTTGATCATTCCCCTAACTCCTTTTTGTGGTGTATTGAGAGTATCACTAGATAAGTCTTACTGACTTTCAAAGGCCAAGTTTCTAATTTGGTGGCATTTAATATTGATTAGCTATTTCTTTTAGGGAAAATACTAAAAGGTAACTAATAAGCACTGCTCATGGTCAGAACAAGTATCTTAGTTCTTAAGTGAAAACCAGCCAAAAATAATGAGTCAAAAACATGCAAGATCAGAGCTGAACATTAGCTAACTACAGTTTGGAAATGAATGAGAAGCACATCTGGCAGATGTTGCCAAGATGTTACTGAAATAAAGCAATTGGGCCTATTCACTGTAACAAGTAAAGTTATGAAAGAAGCATGCTTTTTACAAAAGCTGTACTCATTTGTCATGTATATTAATGCCTTCATTTCTGAGATTCTCCTTCAAGCATCAAAATTATTGTAAGTACCTACATTTTCAGATTTTGGGCAAGGGGAAAATATTTTTAGAGGTGGAGAGAGAAAAAAAATCAACCATTCTACATGTCAAATACTTTTATTTTATATCAAATTACTTTCATTCTAAAATATCCAAATCACTCAGCCATGCTGCTGCTAGTATAACATTTGTATTTTATTGCTATTGCTCTTATAATATTTGTATTTTATTGCCATTGCTCTGCTATTAATGGAGAGTGATATAGCACATGACCATCACTGAAGATTGTGATGATTTACCCATAAGGTGGAAAATGTGAACCATCTGGTTGACTCTGGAAGTTTGTGTTGCCTGCTAGGAAATTGGCAGGTGACTTTACAATATTCCTTCAGCTGGGATGGACTTTTTAATTTTGCTTCTAGGATTTTGCAGAGGATTGTGCAAACAGTGCTTTCTTCAAGGGTAAACAGGAGGTTTGACATCTTTGGCTGCAAAATATTGACCTAGTGATATAATCCAGAAATGGCTAAATCTGGCACACATAATACTTGGTGGGTGGATATTGGCAGCATTGGTGGTTTCCTGACTTTGAATCTTTTGCTACAGATTCAGCTTGTCTTATCTATTCCAAACTTCCTATTCCAAACTTTTCATTTTCTTCTTGTATGTCCAGCAGTGCAATAATGCCATAGGCATCTGTAACGTCACAAATAAAAATACCCTCTTCAATATTGGACTCTGTTTGCAGTTGGATATGAAAACCAGTGGTCTTCCCTGTCATCTTTAGCTTATCTGCCTAGAAAAGACACTGCAGGATGACTTCAGAATTTTCAGATGAATGTATTTAATAAAAAACTGTGGTCTCTTCATTGGTTTTACTGGAATGCAACAAATTGCCTATGTCAGAATTTCCATCTCTCTCCTATTTAAGTACGGTTTGGGCTAGCACAAAACCGAGCTGGAAAAGTAACAAATGGAGGAATGTGGGTTGGTTATTTGTTCAAAACAAGATTCAGGTGAAATATCTCATGAAATCAAGCTGGGCAAAGAGGATTTATTATTTATTTTTCTGTCATTCCAATAACAAAAATAGTTCCCTCTCTATATATTAATTAGTCATTCTATGTCATGAATAATGATAATATTTAAAATACAGCTTGACTGGAAAGAAGCAAAGAAATTTTCCTCATTGATTTATTTCACTCATTCTGTTGCACCCTTTCTAGAAGTTAGTTTAACATCAGGTGGTAGTAAATGTGACAGTAAAATATTTTTATGTTGTTGTGTTCTTTTTTTTTTCTTTTGAGACAAAGCACTTATCACTTACAGGCATGTGGCCCTAATCTGAAAGATGAATTGGTTCATTCACTTCAAGTACCACATAACTATTCACACACCATCAAGCTTAACACTATTAAAGGGTAATTTCCCCTGTGGGAGCTATGCCCAGTACAGATGCTGTCACTACACAGTGTCTTTTTATCTTTCCATGGCAGGTAAGGAGATTTAAATAAGAGGCTTCATCAAGACTGCAATCACAGACATATTCTTCCTATTGAAATACCCATGAAATAGAAAAAAAACACTCCTAAAAATCTTAGTGCTCTGAAATATTACCAAGAAGTCTTCAGTGTACAGTTCACACTTTAAAATTCTATGTTGAAATCAAAGCATGTGAGATGCATCATGGGCTTGTAGAGAACAGAAAATATTGTGGGATAATTTGCATGTCCTATTAAATTCTGAATGTCATAAAGCAGTTCCAAGTAATCAAGGAGTATATTTTGCCTTCATCTCTTATAATCATCATGATTTCTTTGTAATTTTCTCATAATTACTTTAGTTAATTATTATGGGTTCTATATTCTATCAAAATTGATAAATAAGTCTGTGGTGAAGTTTTCTTTAGAACATAATATTCAGATGTTTTTGCTCAAACATTTGGACTGAAGTTCTATCTGCAGTAATTTTGCATCATTGCATCTAAAGATGAATTGTCTAGGGAGGCCAATAAAAATATGCTTTCTGAGCAAAGTACAGAAAATTTATACAAATCATTCTTTTTTTTTTTCTTCAAGAAGCAACAGTATTTTTTCACCTTATTTTCTCCATTAAATTGGTTTTCTGATAGGGTCTTTTTCCATTCACAGTAGAATGAACAGGCTTTTTTTTTTTTAATAAATATTTTTTTACTTCAGGTCACAGAGTATGTTGTCTTTAAATGGGATCAACAGTTATGTCTAAAAATTTCTTTAAAATTTTTGCAGTTTTGGACTCACAGCTCAGAATCATCTTATTAGTGAAGCCAAAGCAATTCACATGCCCTGCAGATATGAATTTGAAGTTTTGCCAGAACATAGGGCATGTTTACAAAACTCTTTTGATTAAGTAGGAGTAACCTAAGTGCTATTCTTCATGTCAGAGAAGCCCTGCTGAGATTCACAAGCCTCTCTGTGGCAGTCTCATTTGCAGGCCAACATGCTTGGCTGTCTTAAATCACATAAAATTCAGGTACTGCTCAAAGTGCTGATGCTGATATGTCAGAAGCACTGGACTTTTACCCAAGAGTTCAGAACTTAGCACAGTAATAAGTCAAAGCCCCACAGATACTAATTCTCCCTTATGCCTGAGGGAAGTTAACTTACTTCTTCAAAACGAATATTTTACCCTGAAGTAATTGAAAATTAAAGGGACATTATTTTCAAGTTTTTTGAAGAAATTCTACTTTTCATTGACTGTTGCCAAGACCCAGTTGGGTCAAAAAATGTGAGAGGGTGAGCATTTGGCTATGCATAGCAATGCCTCACTCATCTCAAAGGAGGAAGAAAATAGGAAAGGGTAAATTTCAATCCTCCTTTCTCAACAATACTTTGCTATTATATACTAAGCATTCTTTGGATCAAGCCTTTAATTCAAGAAGTGGTTTGGAATTTTGTACTGGGGGGAACCCAGTTGGGAAACTGAATGCTTTTTTACTTGAAGCAATTTGATGCCACACAGCATAAGGACTCCTACAGAGTTTTATTCCATGGAAATTTCTATGCTGAGCTCTTCAATTTTTCCCATAAGTGCAAGCTGTCTAGAGCAGAGCTCATCAAGAGCACTTAGGTATTTCTCACAATATATATTCAGTTATTAGTGTTGTTTGTTTGGTATGTTCATAATGGATGAAGTTCATCCATGGCCAGAGGGACAGCTGAGGACTGCACACCACGTAATTCATGTGTAGGCCTGCCTTAAAATAGACATTCAATGGGACATGGCCTTCTCCCCTCATCCCTTGTCCCCCAGAAGTGAGTGAGATGTAACTTGTGATAACTAAACTTAGTAGTGAAGTTTTCCTGATAAACTGAATGGAGTTAAACCCACATAAACTCTTACTGCTAGGTCCAAGGAGTGGATTTAGCTTTGATTTTTGATTTAAAAAAAAAAAATAGGACTGAGTGCAGTAGTCAGGAAACACCCTGTAAATTTGCCAGCCATAAAGGTACAGTTTTAACCTACTGATCTAGTGGTAAGAGTCCAGCAAAGTCCTGTGCAGGTCTCAAAGTGAATTCATGTGTTGAGCTGAGCTCTTTAGAAGAGGATTTTCTTCTAAAACTGGAAATACTATTAATATGCCACTGAAAATGTCAGGGGTTTAGAGCTAGCCTTTCAGAGCTCTTAAAAGTAATCTTTTTTATAAATAAAGTGAAATTAGACATAAAAGGTAATCATTTACCATTGAAGTGTGATATTAAGTACTCAAACTTACAGTAATGAAAGTGTTCCCACAGTAGCAATAATTTGTCATCTGATTTCACAGGTGACTTCTCTCTGAGCTTTCAGTTTAGTGTAATGCTTCCAGTCCTGGTGAAAGGTAATAAAAACCCTAGATATACTAGATGAATAAGTCATCAATGTGAAATTAGATGAGTATTCTTTTATGTAATTGTATATTAATTGTTGTTAATTTTGTTTAGATTCTAAAGATTAAATTACAAAACACAATAGGTTTTGTCTCACATTCACTCTGTCTGTAAGGTAATTTTGAGAGAGGAGGTGGAGGAGAAATTAATTCAGGAGTTTAACATATTTGTGTTCCCGACTAAAGGTCCTGTGTAGCCTCTAAAAATAAGGATTTTTCATTATGTGAAACAATGTGGAAAAAAATGCATTTTAGGCAAAGTCATGTACAGCTCACATACTGCAAAAATTATGAATCAAGCTGCAAATAGTATTGTTGAATTAGACACGATTTCTTCTGCAGATACAAATAAAATTAACTTTTGTTCTCATTGCTATTATGTTCCTTAACCATCAAATATGATGTCAGTTTAAAACCCTGTTGCCCTCCTATTTTAATTTTTTATTAAATCTACTAGAAACATGAAATTTATTTGCTGTTTCAGGATTTTACATCATAATTTTGATAAAAATTTTGCTGCAATTTTTTGAAGATATTCTTGAAAGAAAAAATGTTCTTAAAGATTTTTTTGAAATTCTCAATAGATGTAATGTATTTACAAAACATTTATTGCTTATGCAGGAGTTAGTTTTGTTTATGGCTGTCATTTCAAATTAACTGATTTAGTTAATTGGATGATTTAAATAATTCATAGACTGTATCAAGTAGAGCTGAGTTTGGGTTTTTAAGTACATTGGAAGAATCAGGAAAGTATGATGATAAAATGATCCTCAAGAACTTTTTTTTCTAAAATTACATCAGAGAAAGACTCAAGATTTTGGGGTTGTTGGTTTGATTTTTTAATTTAGGTTTTTACTTAAATTAACAAACGGGCTTTATTTTATAGTGCTAGCAAGGGAATTCATAAAACTCAAATCAGTTCACTTCTTTTATGCATATTTTCTGAAACAACAGTAAAAAAGATAGCATGTTTTCAGCAGATTTCATCATTCTTGATTGAAGTGGTGTATATTGAACACATATAAAGTATTGGTTATGGTTTTTTCCCAAATCACCATTTTTATATAAGCTTCAGCTCATCTGCATGTCTTGCATCCAGCTATAACTATTGTACTCCAGAGCTAAGATTTTCCATTATTCATTTCAACACAGTACTTACTAAAATAGCTAACTGCAGCAGTCTGTGCTTATGTTCACAACTTTTTTACATTTTGCAGTAAAAATAAACTGAATTATAAACAAAATTCTCTTTGAGACATTGTAGGAATAAAGCAGCTGAGTGAGGAAATTAATTCATGCATCTGACACTGTGCATACAGGCAACCAGGTATTTGACCAAAAAAAGGAGAATCCTAGATAATTATTTGGGTTGAAAGGGGCCTTTAAAGGCCATCTAGTCCAACCCCACCCTGCAATGAAGGTTGGACATCTTCAACTACACTGAATTGCTCAGAGTCCCATCCAGCCTGACCTTCAATGTTTCCAGGGATGGGGCATCAACCATCTCTCTGGGCAACCTGTTCCAGTGCCTCATCACCCTCACTGCAAAAACTTCTTTGTTATATCTAGTCTAAATTTACCCTCTTTAGTTTAAAATCATCATTCCTTGTCAAGTTGCAGCAGGCCGTGCTAGAAAGCCTCTCCTCATCTATCTTGTAGTCCCTTAGGGACTGGAAGGCTGCTGAAGGTCTCCCCAGAGACCTTTAACAACCCTAACTCTCTCAGCCTGACTCCCTGGGAGAGGTTCTTCATCCCTCTGATCACCCCTCTGGACTTGCCCCTGTAGGTCCATGTTCTTGCCCCTGTAGGTCCATGTTCTTGCTGTGCTGGGGCCCCAGAGATGGCCATAGCACTGCAGGTGGGGTCTCAGCAGAGCAGGGGGGCACAGTTCCCTCCCTGGCCCTGCTGCCCCTGCTGCTTTGGATGCAGCCAGGATGTGGTTGACTTTCTGAGCTACAAGCATGTTAAGATCCAGTGAGAGATGCCATATGCCATAGTCAATAACACAGATTTTATCTAGCAGTAAATGGGAGGTAGAGAGATAGAAATAAATAGTGGGGAGGGGGTGGCAGAAGAGAGAGAGAGATCAAGCAGAAGATAGTCACCACCCATAAATCCAGCATCATCCTGTTGGCCATTCTTTATCCTGGACTTCTTGGTGGTGAGAGTCCCAAGGTGGTTAAAAACTTTTTACTGTCTTCACAGTTCTGTTATTCTATTGGTTACATTATTTCCTCACTTCTAGTAATTATTCCCATGCTCAGTCTTTCTCTCCTTTTGGCGTGGTGGGCCATCACAGTTGGCAGTCACAATCTATCCCTGCCAGAACTTTTACCCTGTCGGAGCTGACCTCGATGTAATTGCTGAGTTGGCTTGCCCTGTGGCCTGCAAATTGTGCATTCTCTTTGCCCAGTGTTGGTGATACATCCTTCTCCCCAAGCCTTGTCAGCCTGCCCCTCAGTCTGAGGTAACCCCTGGGCAGGAGTACCACCTTTATCTTATCTCAGCTGCCCACCATGGTGGCTTCTCTTACTGTCCAAGCTCCAGGTATCCAGGGAGGTGTATTTGGCAGGGGAGTTCAGTGGTTATTGGTGGTCAGAGATACCATCTGTCCCATAACTGGGGGTCATCTTTGATGCACACATGTGATATGCACATGAGAAGTTGCTTCTTTGCGCAGTTTGCCCCAGTGGGAATTCTTGCCTGGATGCATTACCCAGGATGTGCTAACCAGATCTTCCTCCACCAGGGATGGAGTCAGCTCCATCCTGTCACTCCATCCTGTGCTCATCTCTTGGCAAAGTCCTTCTGTGGCAACAGTGCTTGAATATGATTTTATTTGTGTTAAGATTGCTGTACAAATATTTAAGAAAATAAGTGTATACAAAAACTAAAATATAGACAAGCAGAATATCATTATTTTACGCTTTTAATGTTTCCAGTGTGGTATTTTTCTCTGATGCAGGAGGTAGAGCTAAAAAAATCTGGTTAAAATAGTTATTCAGACTGCACTTTATGAATATCTGCAACAATTTATGTAAATACATGCTTACAATTTTCAACCAATGGTTTTTGGCCACTGGATGATTTGCTGTGGTTTTTGGCCTGTTCTTTCTCTGACTGGAGCTCTATTGTTCAGTTACTGTTTGACCAAGAAGTCTGAGAGAATTTCTTCTGTTTTGGTTGTCATAACTGATAGAAGCAGGTTTTCACTCCAGAGAATTAAGTTTATAAGTTTCTCGATAATTGTCTATGCATGTTTTCTAGCGATTGAGAGTGATTCTTTTATTAGTTGGTTCTCAGGAAATGTTGGCTACAATCTGCACAGGGAGCAACAGAGATGAGGAGTAAATACAGTCAAAGTAAATGTAATATGCCTTCCTGATCACAGAAATGTCTTTGAGATATTCTTTCAAGTCTGTTAGACTTTGGAGTAGCCCCCTGTAGCCCCCTGTGCTGGTTTTGGCTAGGGAAGAGTTAATTTTCCTCTCAGTGGCTTGAACTGTGTTTTGGATTTGTGCTGAACACAGGTTGATGACCTAGAGATGTTTTTGTTATTGCTGAGCAGGGCTTACACGGAGCCAAGGCCTTTTGTGCTTTTCATACTGCCACACTGGTGAGGGAACTGGGGGTGTGTGGGAGGCTGGGAGGAGACACAGCCAGGACAGGTGACCAAAGCTGACCAAAGGGATATCCCAGACCATGTGAGACCATGCTCACTGTATAAAGTGGGGGGAAGAAAGAGGAAGTGGGTGGGCATTGGAAACTATGGCATTTGTCTTCCCAAGTGACCATTACACGTGATGGAGCCCAGCTTTCCTGGGGGTGGCTGAACATCTGCCTGCCAGTGGGAAGCAGGGAATTGATTCCTTGTTTTGCTTCACTGGTCTGCACAGCTTTTGCTTTCCCTATGGAACTGGCTGTATCTCAGCTCATGAGTTCTCTGGCTTTTACCTTTCTGATTCTCTCCCAGCTCCTGCTGGTGGGATAGTGAGCAAATGGCTGTGTGCTACTTGGTTGTTGGCCACCATGGCAGAGGTGATGAGTAAGCCCAGGTAAAGGGCTAGCTCACTTTCTAACTTTCTCTGAGAGATGCAGCCAGATAGGACCATTAAAGGAAAAAGTGTCTGCTGGAACTGCCTGGAGGAGAAGTGCTACCTGGGAGCTGTTTGGAGAACTGGGCAGTGGAGAGGTCAACAGGACATGTCTTTGCAGAGTAGAATGAGTTGGAGAGGACTGAGATGCAGTGACTCACTTCAGCCTCTCCAAGTTGGGGAACCAGCAGCTAGTGAAGGTCCTGGAACAGGCAGGAGCAGGAGAGACAGGTTGCAAGTGATTTTTTTAGTGTTACATGCGGACTTGGCAGTGTCAGATTAGGAGTTAGATCTGATGACCTTAAAAGTATTTTCCAACCTAAATGATCCTGTGATTCTATGTGCACAGTGGAGCAAACATACCTTCTCTGAGTTTGTAAGAAATATTCTGCACTCTTGGAAAATAAGTAGTTTCAGGTAGACTGAACTACTTGAATGTCTTTGGTGTTATCCTGGAATAGCCAAGCAGGTACAGTGAAAAGTATGGCAGCAGAAAGGGCAATATCTAGATGTTCTTTGAATTAGAAACATAGCTAAATTTATCCAGTAATCCCTGGCATTGAAAATTCAACAAATCTTTTGTAGATCCTTCTGTATATATTTTAAATTTCCATTGGGTTCAAGCAGGCAGAAAACACTGTGAGGAAAACCTCCCCTCTAGCAGAACTGTTCTGTTAATAACACACTACTGAGAAAGCAGTGCATAGGTATATAAAGAATTCTTTGTGAGGGAGGATTTGTTAATTTTTAAAAGGAGAGATGTGGGAGAAACTTGTGTTTTGATTCAAGTCATTGTGAATTTAGGTGATTCAGTGGAGCATAGGGAACTCAATGCTGTAAGATACTGAACCTCAGGGCTGTGATCCAAAAAAGCATTTAAATACCTGCCTATTGTCATGCTCCTGAATAATCTTATAGCAGGAAGTTGATCTTTTTATATACTTGAAGGTGTATTTCAATGTGCTTTTCTGAAGTAGATCCTTAGCACATTGTGGGTTTAGCCCATGAGAAGCAAGGAGTACCAATAAAGAACTAAGAACAAAGCAACCAACAAGAAATAACTTCTTGATATATGAAGTTGCAGGAAAAGAAATGGGCAGAAAAGAGATCTGAAGTACTGAGTACTGCAAACAAAAAGCTTTAGTTTCTTAGTCATAGAGTGTGTTGTTATATTTGAAGAGGCAGAGATTGTAAACTAGATTAGATATTGATGTTAATCATGTTACTGAAAATCAGAGTAACAATACTGAAATCACTGTCTGATTAACAACTCACTTTGATAATTGCAGGCTGAAAAGCCAGAGTGGTTCCATAATGCCAGCTGACTCTCGACTTAGCATATTCATATAATTGTTTGAGGTATGAAATGAAATGCCAGATACAACAATAGAAGGAAAGCATGTAAATCTGTTCAAGAAGGTGATCAAACCTCTGAAACAGAAGGAGGAGGGAAATCACTGCAGCCATGTGTTAAATATTTGGGTTGAATATAATGAAGTAGAAAATTGCTTGTTTTTCACTCTGCATAATGTAAGTACAAGCCCTGTAGGATTGTTGTCTCTCTTTGGCTCTTGATTACTCATGGGTTTCCCTAGATGGACTACAGAAATGGGACACAGCATCCTGGGATGCTGGATAAAACAAAAGAAAAGCAGGTTGTTGAATGCTGCTATTGTTAGGCTAATCTTCCTTTTCCTTTGTGTGTTGCTTTGTTTTGTTTTTCTCAGTCTCATATAAAATACTGCAATCTTCTTAGGTTCCTTTGAGTCACAAAACTGCACTGTCAAAAAGACCACTGGGGTGTTCATATTGCTTCTGCATTTTTTGTAATTGTAATTGCATTTCTTTTTTGTAATTCTGAGCAATAAAATGCTAAGTGAATCAAAAATCTTGTAACTCTGTTCCAGTGACCCAAGGCAGAACTGTCATAGTCTGAGTTTTGGTGCTGGCAATGGCAGTAAACTGATGCTGGTGGCATCTGGATACACTGTATGCATAATCTAGTTTTTAGATACCCAACCTGTTTGGATGCTTTTAGGATGTGTAGCAAACACACAACTGCCACTAAATCCCCACTCTGTTTTCTTTTAGATCCTTAAACAACTTGGAAATTTTTCCCTTTAGACCACTTCAACACTGCTTAAACTCCATAGATATTTCTGTCATCTTTAGATAGTGTCCCAAATTAGGACTGTGACGTTTGTATGATGTCAGCATAGCATCATTTCACTTCACAGCTGGAGTTTTCAAATAAGTCTTCAAAACTGAAAATGCTTGTACAGATTTAGTGGCTACCACTTATTTTTCACATTCGTATTCTGCATAAGACTTCAAAACAAAAATGATATGTGGAGGGCATAAGAGCCTAGGTCTGATTTTCATGCATGTGAATTGCTGAGCAGTGCCTGCCAAGAGGCTGGTAGGCTGCTCCCCCTGCCATGGCAGAGTGCCTCTTTACCCATAACTTCAAATCCTCATTTTCCCTGCCAACCTGCGCAGTAGGAGGTGTACAGCTGAATTCTGAGCTTGCACCAAGTCTGGGTAACAACTGACAGTAAGAAGTGCAGTGAGATCATTATAGGATAAAAAAACCCCAAACCTAAAGACTCTGTCAGCAGTGAGTGATCTCTGTGTTATCCTAGGTTTAATAATCCTTTTTCTGTCTAGGGCTTCTGCAGACATGACATCTGCAGAGCACTGTATCAGCAGACTGTTCAGGGAAAGTGAATTAAGAGCTTAAAAAAAAAATTAAAATCGAAGTCCTTGGAATATTTTTGTTCAAGTGAAGAGCTTGCAAATGGTACAGTAGTATTTTCCTTATGCAACCAAATCTAATTTATCACAATAAACTTCTTGCAGCGTAATAGCAAACTAGTGCATTTAAACTTGTGTGCAAGAATTTCCAGCGCAGCTAATTTGTGAGCATTGTGCACGCTTCGTTACCTGGATTCTGAGGCAAGCAGTGAAGTTATTCTTGCTGTAAACATTTTTAGGAGTGAGAATTTTGAGGACCAGACCCTCAATTTGTTTACCAGTTGGGTATAGTTTATGTTGCCTACAAGGAAATGAGACCAACTTTTGCCAGCTGAGACTCTGAATCGTGTTTTTCTAAATGGTATCTGATCAGTTTTATGTGTAAAGCAGAGCTTGCTTAATGCTTCTTTTCTCCTGCTTTTTATTAGGACCCCCCCAGCGAACCGTTTCCCCCAAACAAGACCACGAAGAAAGGAAGCACGACAAAGTTTTGGACAAGGGCAGTGAAAGTGGGACTTCCTGTAACGAGTTGTCCACCTCAAGCTGTGACAGCCACTCGGAAGCGAGCACCCCTCAAGAAAATGCCACCAGCACTCAGCCATCCACAGCCCACCAGCCGAACACGCTGACGCTGGATCGTCCGTCCAAGAAGGCTCCGGTGCAGTGGATGCCAGCGCCAGACAAACGCAGGAACAGTGAACTCTTTCAAACTCTCATTAGCAAGTCCAGAGAAACAAACCTTTCCAAAAAGAAGGTGTGTGAGAAGCTGAGTGTTGAGGAAGAAATGAGGAAATGTATTCAAGATTTTAAAAAAATCCACATTCCAGATTACTTTCCAGAGCGCAAACGTCCCTGGCAGTCTGAACTCTTACAGAAATATGGGTTATAGTAATCAACTGTTTCCTGACGTATCTCTGAGGCATTTGATGTTTGTTACATTGCCTCTTACTGATGTCCTCCTCCTGGCCGACTCTGCCACCAGAGCTATTCCTGCTGCTTATTTCTTTCTGTGAACAGTGGATGTTGGATAGTACATGTTTTTCTTTAAATATATATATATATAAAAAGATAGAAACTTTAAAAATGCGAAAGGTGTCTCATCTAAACCACTTCATAATAGCAAAGAAAAAAATTGCATGGTCAAGAAAGATGGTTTTCAAACCACAGTCTGTTGAGCTTCATTGTTATTTTGGAACATAACAAATAAAAATCTCAATCATCAGTTAACACCTCATTTTATGTCACTATTAAAAATGACTCAGACTTACTAAGGATGAAGACAAACAGGGTTTAAAATTCAATTGAACTGGTTTTGGAACTAATTCCCAACATTCTCTCAATGTTAATGCAATAAATCAAATACCTATTTTGCATGAGCACAATATTACAAATAAATCACACAAGATCAAGAGGTTGTCTGTTGCTTGGAGAATTACTTGTTTGATACCAAGCCTATAAACGTAAAATGTCTAAGGGATTGAATTTACTTTGTTCTGGATCTGTGATTTTTTTGTGTGTACAGTGTTCTTTCTGTATGTAAGGATGGTGTAAATATGCCTTATATTGTTTTATTATTGCACCAACAACGTTCATCTATTTAGTGCTTGTCAGGATTATTTCTGTGAAATGCGAATTTATGGCAGATTGTGAAAACTGGTTTGATGGTCTGAAAGTTTTTGTTATGTTAGTCGCTAAAAATGGAGAAAAATAAAAGAGACTTTAATGTATTTATTAAAAGAACCATCTGGTAGATTTTCTTGGCTGTTGTTATTGCCTCTCCTTTTTAAATAGATACAAGCAAGTTTTTACTTTTTTTGTTCAGTATTTTTGTAACTACTCTGCTGGAAATAAAAAAAACAAAACAAAAACATATTTCAAGAGTGGGAAAAAATATTTAGGTAGTGCAGTTTAATTGGAACTGCCATACAGACCCTAAGAGAAAGAGAGTTATGCTAGGAAGCAGAAGAGGATGAACTAAAAAACTGAGTGGTTTTACTAGCAGAGCGGAAAGCAGTTCCAATTTGACAAGTTCACAAAAATCAGCTTAGAAATAGAAAATTTAGAATACCACAGCAGAGTGTGCTACATTTACAACTGAAAAGTTTCTGTGAATAGTCAGCTCTGTGTGGCAAACCTGTTATCTCAGCCCAGATAGGGGAAAATAAATTCCTTTCTCATTACAGGAACACCAAGAAGACGACTGTGGTTCAGACAGCCACAGCTGAAATGGGTAAGCACTGCTGGAGTTCACAAAAGAGCTGCTGAGTTCTTACAGATTTCAAATTATTACTGTGAGCACACAAATGTACACATCCACATTTATAAGGGTTAGTCTCCATACGTGTTCTATAGCACTAACTGCACAGTTGTGTAAGAATAGATGTTTTACATCTTATGGTAATTTTAAATGGTTTAGCTAAAATGGTTTATGGTTTTTAAATGGTTTTAGCTAAAGTAAAGAGAACTTCTTGAATTACAACTTCCAGGGTTATTCCTGATACCTGCATTACTTTTTAGCCTCTAAAAGGCCACTTTAAAAAACTTCTAATAGTTTTTTAGAAACAACTTCATTCACCAATTCTTTTCTTAACCCATCAAGAACTAGTTGTTCTCCTATTCAGATAATTAGTTGCCTTCAACATATTTGACAACATTTTGAAGGACCATGTCTGGTGTAAGTCTAGTCTGAACTGATGCAGACCAGTATGAGACCATTTGGCATTTCAGGTTTGCCTTTATAGCTTATTTGCTTTTTCCTGGTCCAAAAGACCCATTCTTTCTTTTGCAAGTTTAATGCTTCTTAGCAAGGTTGTCATTTACTTTCTATCTTTTCTTATCTTTGGATTCCTATTCTTTACCTGATGAAACTTCCAGCTGTTTAATCATCACTTATCCTCCAGTGGATACAATTCTAGTTTTACTTACTCCAAAGTTAGACTAATACTGAGAGCTTTGTTTCCACCTGGGATTATACATTTTAGATGAAGACAGTGCCTTGAGCATTCCTAGTAAACCTTGTTGTTGAATTTGGAGGTTTGCTTTGCCTTCCTAGTTATTCTCAGTATTCCAGGAAGTAATTGCCTGGGCAATGCTTAGGTGATTTTTTTCACCTGCCTATTGGTTTTAATTTGTCAGTATATAAATATTTTTATGAGCTGTTTTTTTCTTTTATTGTAATGCCTAAAATTTCTCAAAGCATATTGATTCATTCTTGAGGAGAACAGATATGTTGATATGTGTTTTTAATGCATAAGTACTGTAAGAATTTTGATAACCTTAACCACTTCCCATGTGTTCATGAGGCACTCACACTCATCATGTGAGTGATGTGGCAGATGAATGACATCACTGCTACTTGGTAACCACAGTGGCATCTTAAGACAGAGTGCTTTGGTTTTGGAATTAGACAGTGTATACTGTCCTTCTTTCAGAGTGAAAAATTCCAATGTGTTGTAGTCAGAGAGAGGGGGGAATGAATCACAGGTCATGAGAATCCTTCAGTTGTATTCTCTAATTCCAGTCACACTTTTCATCCAGTTCACCCAGTCAGAGCCCCAGCCCTATCTGTAGTTATTGTTCTACAGTTTTCAGACAATTAGGGAGAACGCAAGCTGAGACTTTCAGTGGAAGCAGTGGGTGCTGAGATGGCTACGGTTGGTTGAAAGCTCCCAGGTGCTACAAGAGAATTGTATATTAGAAGCACTTGGAGGGTTGATTGTTTCCTATTGTCTTGCATTCTTCTTATTTTCCCATGATTGCTGCTTTTCCTTCTTTCATTTTAGTCTTCTTTTTATCTTCTTTCCAGCTATTCACTTTGTTACGCACTGGGAATCCGTGCCTTTTATTGGGTTTCAGCAGAGGCAGTCAGCACACTAATATCCACTCCATTTGAAGCTTATGAAGATAATGTTTTTCTGAAAAAGAGAACCTGAAACAAATCCAAATGATATTGGTTGATCCTCAGTTTTAATCACAGAATGGTTTGGGTTGGAAGGAACCCTTCAAGGGACCCTCCTGCAATGATCACAGAACTCTTCAACTAAATCAGGCTGCTCAGAAACCTCTTCCAGAGTCTCACCACCCTCATAATAAAAAATATCTTACCCATAACTAGTCTGAAACTACTTTCTTAGTTTAAAACCATTAAGCCTTTTCCTTTCACAGCAGGCCCTAGTAAATGTCTGCATCTTTCTAATAATCTTGTATTTTCTAATTATCAGATGTGTGTCTCTCCAGGTCAGAGGGGAGGATGATGCAAGCACTGTGTCAAAGGCCTTACCTAAGTGCAGATAGATCTGTAACCCTTCCCTTCCACTGATGCAGTCACTCCATCAGAGAAGACCCCAGGATTGTTCAGGCAGGACTTTGCCTTGGTGAAGCTGTGCTTGCTGTCTGCCATAGCACAGCTTCCAAGAGGATCTGTTCCATGATCTTCCCAGACACCCAGGTGAGGCTGACACATCAGTAGTTCCCATGGTCCTCCTTTCCATCCTTTTCAAAGATGGGTGAAAACTTTGTTTAATATAATTAAAGACCATGTAGCTTTAGTGAATGACCTAATGGTAGGTTTAGGTGGTAACTGCTTTGATAAAATTTATTTTAAAGATTAAATAAGAAAAGGCACAGAGAATTAATTTAACATGTAAATTAAGCAAGCATATTTCTGGAAAGAAAGCAATAGAATTCTTTCTTCTGCAGATTTTCTGTCTAAATCAACACAATTCCTTACATTATTATCTTATTGAGAATTCAACATGGAATACATATACCATTATGTTTTTTCAATTGGTTTATTTCCTAATATTTAACATGCTCACAAATATGCATTTATATAGTCTAGATTAAAGATTTGAAACCGATAAAAATAAAATCTTCCTTTATAAGTAATCTCACAGTTAAGCTAATATTTAATGAGAGTAATTAATTAGAATCTGATGCTAAAGTAATGTTGTTATTATTGCTCATACTTATTTGCTAGACAAGTGAGTTTTAAGCCCTCATCACAGATGTTACATGCAGCAGTTTTTGTTTTTCAGTCTAAATTTTGGGGACTAGAGATAGTTTTGCCATACAGTGATGTTGACCCTTGAAAATGTGTGAACAAAGCTAAGAATGACATGGTCAAGTAGTCCATTACTGAAGGATTAACAAAATGTTTAAGTTCTAGAATAATTGAAATTAATTCTAAAATATTATTTTAGAATTCACTTTAATTTCCTTTGAATGAATACAATATGAAAAATTGCATAAAATGTGTAATTTTATGGTCTCCTGTAAAAAAAATAGTGCTTATGCAATATAGTTTGACTTGCTAATGTTGTCTTTGTTCAAGTAATGATATTTAAAAATATACTTCCTACTGGAGGTGGAAAACCCAAATTAGTAATGAGAGGGCAATGTTGAGTTCCTTTTACAAGTGACTCATGTCCTGAACCAGGCTCTTTGGGATGCTTAGAAATTATCAAGAAATATTCAGGTTTCTGCAGGATTGCACCACTCGTGTGGCTCATCATAAAAATAACATTCACACATTACTCCAGCTTATATATTACAGGCCAGCAAGTAGTTTCTCATTTTCCAGGATCTGTTATCCAGAAGAGGCTTTCACCCTGCTTCATATTTTCCACTCTGCCCCTCTCTTTTTCATTGTATGGACATTCATAGAGTCACTTTTATTTAAGAGCTTATCTGCTCCTTGCCTGAAGACACATATTCAAATTCAGAAGAGACTAGACTACCCTGGAAACTGGTGGGGGAAGCTGGGCACACTGGCAGTGTTACTGGTTTGAATCACTTCAGTGCTGCTGGCAAGAAGATGCCATAAAGCACAAGCTGGAAGGCAAAGTCCCATTGCCCTACAGCTTGTGCTGGGTTTCAGACTGTCAGGTGGCACCTTCCTCCAGCAAACACCAGTCCTCCAGTGAAACAAGTCACAAAGTCATTACTCACTGATAAATGAACCACTGCAGCTGTCAGTGTCCTGTTGGCCACCTACACCTGCTGTGTGTTGGTACTGCAGCTAAAGTGGACACCCCAGTTCAGGGAGGTGCTGCTGGGCTGCACCAGGCTGGTGCAGGCAAGAGCTGGGAGAGCTGTTCCTCACACCACACACCCATTCATGGGGACATACAGCTTGTTGCAGGCTGCTCTAGTGGGTACTTGTCTTCGTACCAGAGCACCTTGCATCACTGTCTGAAGGGGGATTCTTGTTTTATTCTGGTGGATCATTACTGTTTGCACAGAAAACGGCCATTCAGGGGGAGCAAATCCCAGTATTCTTAAGTGTAGAACCATAGCAGACAATGGCAATCTCTCCTGCTTTAGCAAACTCTTCCTTCTTTGAAATTGGGCTTGTGACAGCATGAAATGGGGTGCTGAGAAAAGAGAGTACAAATGGTGCCCAGAAGAGAAACAGCACCGACTGTGTTCCCATCTGTTTGGAGCCTGGCACCCTGGCAATCCTCAGCTGCAGGCATTAGGCTGTGTAAGGCACATTGGGGAAAAGCACAAATGGACTCAATACAGTTCGTGATGAATATAACAGAAAAACTATTTGAGAGTTTTCTCCTCCCCTAGGGACCCTTCCTGTTCTTACTGGGCCATCTCTTTGCCTCAGATAATAAGAAAAAGGAATTACAAAAAACAATAATTGACCAGATGGATATAGTGGGAATATCCATGTCTCTGTGTTGTATTGCCTATTAAAATTTCTGTTTCTTCACCATGTTAATGTTACTTTATGTTCTTTTATATACATAAAAAGGAAATGTAGAAATAGCTTGATGGAATTTGTTCTAAGACCCCAGCTTATATAATCCTTCACAGACATATTAGATGAAGTTCTAGCAGTGAGCATGTTAAGTGTTTCAATTACAGTGCAGTGTAATTTTTAGCAAGCAGTCACCCCAGAACAGATGAGTGCCAGTAACAAGAAGTAAATTAAATTTACATAGAAGGAATGGAAATCACAAATATGCAATAAATAATCTTTCCAGATTCCAAAGCAACATTTAATTCTGAAATGCTATCACTTACCTCTTATCTGCTTAGCATGCATGCAATTCATTAACACCGATCTATTGATAATGTGCACCAAACTTAGATGCCTCTTGATATATTGCTGAAAGATTGTTTTCTTAATAAATATATACTGTACATAGTAAGTGTAAAGTTTTGAGAGCAGGCAACGCCTGATAGAATATTTTTCATCCCTACTGGATTGCTAGTTTGTCCTAGGAGGAATTGTGAAAACTATCAATCAATGACCCTTAAAAGCTTTATTCCCTGTTTCTGTTCCTATTTAGGTGAATTGTGTGTTTCATATGGTGTCATTTTTCTGTTGAAGGTAGCATTTGTTTCAATGCAGCACAAAATAGTCTCTGACAATGTGGCCCTGAATTGTTCTGATTTATACCTACCCCTGATTTAAATTACATTAGTAAGCTTCTGACATGAGCAGTTTAGGTGACTGCCAGGTGATTGAACACCTGCCACACAGCTGAGAAATGAGCTCAAAGAAGATAGGGGTAAGAGTAGTCCTCCATGCCACTGTGGATTTGGAGGCATCCCAAAGGATTTAAAGCCCCAGCCTCTCCAGGACATGTCACATCATGCTTCAATCTCTGTCGCAGGAGGGATGAGGGGCCCTTGTGTATCCTTTGCCAAGGGCAAGCTTGCTTTCACCACCTTGCAGGACTAAGAGCAGTCTTCAGGAAAAAAGTTGCTCTTTCACAGGTTTTATGATGCCAGTCCTGAATGTCCCCATGGAAAAATTAAAGAGCACCTTCTTGCTCTCTGGAGAAAATGTAGGCTTGACTTCTGTTTTTGTCACTGAAGTCACTACATTTATGTGAACACTTACCTGAAGCTTCCATGGCAATTTAAGGACTGTTGTTTCAAATAGGTCTCATGACTCTTCTCGAGCTTCTTCCAACTGTTCAATAGTGTTTTGGGAAAGGAGATGCACACATTCTAGTTTTGGTCAGTAATGGAAAGATGGAGGTAGATTATTCCCTTCCTGCAATGTGGTGGGTTTTTTCCATATACAGAATTATTAATTACTTTTATATTGCAAATTATTTCACCTTTTTTCTTTCATTTTTTTTCCCCATCACTTTTTCCTGGAAATACACAGCCCAGATTTTCAATTATTTTCTAACCAGGCTGCTTTATTCAAATGTTTAGTCATATTTTACTTTTCTCTCCATTTCTAATTACTTTTGTGTCTTTTTTTTTTTTAATCAAATTTCATTAACATTCCATTTACTTTAACTGTGAGAAGATGGCAAGCAAAACATCTGAAAGAGATCTTCAAAGGCACAAAGAGATCTCAAATTCCCTGTGGCATTTACTGAGACTTGAGCATGTAACTCTTTTTTTCTTTTATTTCTGAAAAACTCATGTTATCTCTGCAGTGATCCCTATGCCCTTCCCCTCATCTCAATAAGACTGATCATCATCTTTACCACAGCTTCCTACTTCCACTCCAAATCAATTTGAATTAATTTTACAAGTAAGCTTTCTTGACATTGAAATCAGGAATTATTATGCTGTCCCATTCCTTTCTTCCACTAATTCTTTAGTGCATTTGAAAGGAATAATGAATCAAGTTTGTCTGACAAGGGCTATGTTTTAATACTCGTTGTGAGTCTGTCTTAATCCCAGACCGTGGTAAACAGCAATTGTCTGAGCCAATTGTGATAGGCATCTCAGCAGGTGGCAAGTAATGATGCTGCTCTGTCAGCTACAGAAGCAAGAAGAGCTCTTACACATACAAGCTTCCAATAAATTAGCTGTACATCAGTGTTTGTGAAAAGCTACAGAAGTTTTCTAAAGTCTTCTGTGTCCCTCTGAAAATCTTCACCCACAGTGAAAATTTCATGGAGGAAAGAGAGGAAATTATGTCAAGAGAGAATTTTAAGAAAAAACTTTTTGATATCTTTGAAAGTGATTTGAGTGGCTTCCTCCCATCTTCAAATACCTGGGGATCAATGTGATCTTTATGTGCTTTAAATTCATCATCCCCACATGATTACCTTGATGGTCTGCTGATGGCCATCCTGGGAACTGAGGCTCCCAAATCAGTGAGTTGTTCCCAGCTGGTGCTCAGGAGCTAAAGTCCTGCTTGAATTCATAGCAGCCATCAAGGGCCTCATCCCCAGAACTGCATCAATGCCCCACCTTAGGAAGCATAGCTGTAAATTCATGGATCATAGTACTCCCACAGATATATTCTTTTGGATGTGTGCTACATCCCATCATGATCTTGACGGCAGAAAATTTCAGCAAAGCTGCAATATTATGCAGGGCCTGAGTCCAGAATTATATCTTGTATTTACTGTAACATGAATGATCAAAGGATTCTTTTCAGCTGGGAAGATACCAGGGTCTTAAGCTGTCCCATGCTTACAAGATTATCCAGTTGATGCTGTCTCACAGGTCTGAAGATGTCTCATTTTCTTCAGGCTCCTCAGTCATCCACGGATATTCAATAAGAATGACTATGCAGTAGGTGTATGCTGATTTACTTAATATCCCAGAATGCCCTTCATGATTTACTTTTATATTTATTTTGCATGAGCTGCATGTTTCATGCAGTACAGTTAAACATAAAGACTTGGATCTCCTGTCCCAAGACAGTTGAAAGTGGCAAGAACTGAGACTATTGAAATGAATTTAGCATAAATGCAAAGAGATTGTAATTCCTACTGGTATTGCTTAGAATGCTTCTGTTTAAATTTTATTGCAGTATTTCACAATCTCTTAATATTATTTTGTTTTTGCATCAATTAAACCCCATGTGAATTAAATCAAGTCATGTCTGGAGCATGCTTTTTCTGCACCAAATCTTCCTGATTACCCATCTTCCTTTTTGACACCTTCATATTTGTAAGACTTATCAAATTAGTTTGCTCTATTGTTTGCTCATCAACTGTGTGATACCAACTAACTTAGAAATCATATAATGATAATGCAAAATAGAAAAAAAAAAGTTATCATGCATAACCAATTCCTCTGCAGAAGATTCTGGGTGGTGTGTGGTAGCTGAGAAGTTTTGTCTTGTGCCACTAGGCAGGAAAGCTCCTGAATGGCCAGGGGTGTTTCCTCACAGGCCTTGGCCCTGCAGCCTAATGTTTGAGTAAGATCCTGTGTTTTGTCAAAGGTCTGTTCATATGAATTGGGTTCTTTTCCATGGGTATCCAACTGCAAGATTAATGCCTTAAAACTGAGCCCTTAAGTTTACCATCTGTTCAAGTCCTAGCAATGCACAGCAATATTCTCATAGCCAGGGAATCTTATCTTGTGGGAGAGGGGTAGATGGAAGAGCACCATGTTCCTCAGAAAGACTGGTTTAACAATTAAAAGGAACATAAAAGCTGATCTACCTGTAAGAATGGAGACCCAGACGTTTCCAGAGGTTCTCCACCTTAATGCCACACAGCTGAATTCCCCAGATCCATTCGTCAGGCAGAAGTACTGGGGTAGGTGGCTGGAGGTGCAATTTTCTGCTCTTTGTAACAGATGTTCCACCCAGAGTTTCTCAAAGGAAAACCAGAAAAGGTGCTGCCCAGACTCTGTAGAAGGCACTTGTCTGAAGCAATTTGCTGACCCATCACTGCCATTGATTGTTTCAACACTTAATATTGCAAGTCTATTGATGTTACCCAAGTGCAGAGCTGCATGGTAGAAAAGGTGCATACTCCTCTGTGGAGAATAACCATATCTGTACCTTCTGTGCTGTGCTGTTCTGTATGCAAGTCAGGTGGGGAAATGAGCTACTTTTTTGAGAGTTTTTTGAGAGAGAGAACCATTTCTGGCAGTAGGGATATTTTCTGTCAGTGGCAGGGTGTATTTTCCCTAAGCCATCACAGCAAATTCCTTCTTTCTTTCTCCTTTGACAGGCTCTATCTCCTGCACCGCACAGCATTGCTAAAATCATTGCTCCCACCTGGGATTCTCAGTTTATTGGACACCACTGGAGGAGAGAGAGCAACTACTGCTGCTCTTCCCATCATTGGAGAAAGCACTTATAGCCTTTACCTCCTCTCAGTCTCTCTCTTTACCTCTCATGTCTTATAAGGCTGAATAAATCCAACTGCATAGTCTGCAGATTCAGCATGGAATTTGGCTTATTTGTTTACTGGTTTGTGAGGGGTTTTTTCCCTCTGTAAGCTTTCTTCTAGAGACACCAGCTGCAAATCTGGGCTGGAAGCCAACTTTGTCTCTCCTTGAATAAAAATAAGACCGAGCTAGTGGGAAGTGTGGAGAGGACAGCGGAAGATCACACAGCAACTGATGCCAGCCATGCAATGAACCCCCAAGATGCAGCAATGCTGCCCCAGAGAAGCCTTAACAACATCCAAGCAGTCTCAGGAACCTGCAGATGTGCAGCCCCTTGCCAAGCAGAGGCAGGGGATGATGAACTGATCTCAGCTTTTCCTGAACTTACAGGAACAGAGCCGCAGGATGAGAGGGCTCACAGCCCCTGCACCAGCTGGGTCCAGGCTGTCCCTGCCTGCCACAATGCCTGAGTGAGACAGGCTGAGGAGCATCCTGGAGGGAGCAGAAGCAGTGTGCTCAGAGATCATGATTCTCCTAGGCTGAGGTGGAGACCATCAGCATATTCACTGTGGGGAGGCCAGGATCACCTCTGTGCCATTTGTGAGAGGCTGCAAAAAGGAACTTAGACTGGAGTCAAGGCCATGAAAAAAAGCAGTGGCTGCTCAGTAAGGAGATGATGAGGGTGGAACGGGAAGCAGTGATTTCACCCCTCACAAGCTGTGGAGGATAGAATATACCTTCCAAAGGAATTAAAGTTGAATAGTTGGAAAAGGAGGCATTTTCGAGTTCTGTCAGCCTTGTCTGGTCCAGAAAACTTTCTCTCTTATTAATCCACCTTTTCACAGAACTGGTAACTGCTTCCCAGAACAGACCTTACCTTTCCCTCCTTTCCCAGAGGCTCATAGTGCTTTCTTCCCCAGCCACCTTTTGACCAATTACATTGCAATTGGACACAGATTCATGATGAAAAACAGCTGCTCAGCTCTAGCATCACTAACTGAGCCATCCCTGGCAGCATAGTAGCTGGGCCATTCACCTCATTAAAAAGAAAAATAAAAAAGTAGGCTTTCAGGGACATGCAGAGCAGCAGAGCAGTTCCAGGATATGACAGATGTGACTGTCCAGATGTTCTGGTGGATGAGCTGGGGATGGTTCCTGTCTACAAGACCTGGGGTGTGAATGTTTGGTGTGTATTTAGGTTGCAGCATTTGGGTAGGTGATGATGGATGGATGGACAGATACCTGCAGGTTTGGGAAGCAGGTGAGTTACAGTTGGACAGACATTTAGGATGTGTGGATTGTAAGCAAAGCTGCCAGTCTGCCTCTTTATAAATCCCTCTCTGTGGACTGATGTCCTGGCCTCTGTCCACCTCCATCCCCAGGGAGGGCCAGGGCTGTCCCTGTGCCCTGGTTGCTCTTCTGGGATGGGGGACAAGTCCAGGCTCCCATTCCTGCACAGCTCTTCCCCAGGGAGTCACCATGGTTCTTAACAGTGGATATGCATGCTGCAGCTGTTCAACTAGATATGTTCTTAGGAAAAGAAATAATATTGGAATACTAAAGTAGTAAAAAAAATATAAAGGTATATTCACAAAAATGCAGGAGCAACAATGATGTCTCTGTCATTACAGTTGTGGTTGATTAAAAGTAATCTCTTTTCTGCAAGTTTTCTATATTATTCAGGTCAAGAAACAGAAGCTGTGCAAATATCTGCCTTGGACAGTTCTGCTTACTGCTCATTTCTACTTCCTTGCATTGGAAACAGCTCATAATAATTTTGTTTGGGACAAATAGGTTATGTTCTTGAGCTAATACAGGACAAAAATGAAGCTCTAACTCTGTGTGTTGGAAGCAATCACCCACAAAATATAGCCCTTCTTCCAGGATACAATAGTCCAGAGGATGATAAAATGTCAGGATGCATCTGGAAATACCTGTTTGTCAGAGAAATGAAAAAACCAAAACCGCTTCCCTGCCCCTCTCCCCTTCAATTTATGCAACTGCTGAGACTGAATTTTAAAAGCAGGGGAGCTGGTAGAAGAAAAAATACAGGCCTTGAAAAGTCTTATCAACCGGGAGAGCATTAGGCATGTCCCTAGGGTTATTGACAAAAAACCTTATTCTTATTGTAATAACTGAACAGTTTAGGAAATGAAATATAGTGTATGTACATGTAATGAGCTCTAAATCCTAGAACCAGCATTTGTCATTCACTGCCTCTTTGCTTCTCTATTCAAAAAATCTTATGTCTTTGCACATTTGGACACTGTCAGAACAGCTGTCCATTCGATCAGTAGAGAGAGGTTTTTAAAACTGGAGACAAAGCATTTGCACCCCAATTCAGCCTCTTTTACTGTCATCCCTTGTGAAGAGCCTTAGTGCAAATGAGAATCTGGCACCTTTCTCTTCATAAACACTGACATTTATTAGCAGGTTAAGATAGGAGAAGAGGAGTCCTTTTGATGAGTAGCATAGAAGATAATTAATTAGAGTTGTAATTTGGCAGAAAAGTGTTAATTTAAACTTCAGAAGAATTATAAAACTTAATGAATTGACCTGGAATGTGCTGAAATTTCTAGCAACTTCCTAATTGCCCTAAATTAAATGACCTAAAATCATGATCAGACATTAAAAAATTGAATTTGTTGACCTGACCTGTGAGCAGGCAGTAAATAACAAATTGGAAGGACTGATAACAGATGTGTGTTCTGAAATGATATGCCCATCTATAGAAAATACAAATAATTTACTTTATAATTCCTAGCCAATGAGGATTACCATTTTAAATCTGTTTCCATTCATTTCTAGGAAGACCCAGGGAGTTCAGCAGCAGAGCTTAATATAAGATTTTGAATGAAGGAGTTCCCAATATGAGCATAGAGATCAGGAAATGCCAAATGGGCAGCTTTCTTCTGGCTGCTCTGCTTTCCTGCCTCCCCTAACTCCTGTGCCTTTTGTGCTGTGCATGCTGGCCTGGCACATGGTGTATTGGCTGTCACAGGTGCTTGAAGATATGGACTGATGAGCACACTCCATGTAGAGTGTTTCTGATCTTCAGATTTTAATATGTTTTCTAGATAGTTTTTTGGAGTTCCCTAACCTTACACCACATCTATAAAAGCAGGGACATTCAGTTTAACAGACTATGAAGCTGGTATAGCTCAACCTGAGAGCGCACACAGAAGTCTTATGCAAGATTCTTAAAACCAAAGAAACTTTCCAAATCAAAAAAAAGCTTATTAAAACAGAACCACAAACAGGAATTAAAAAAAAAAAAAAAAAAAAAAAAGATATTCTGCAGCTCAGCTTTGAGGAGCCCAACTTCACTCCCCATTTATTGCTATAAATGCTGATGAAGGCCACTGGGCAGCAGAGGAGGATTTGGGCCAGTCTGTAAGTACTGTGGCAGGCTTAATCATTCCATATGTTTGCTTATTTTATCATTTCCTCACCCACATATGGCTGAAGAATAATATTCAGGCTTCACAGGAGGCAAAAAGAGCTGCATTCATAGCATCCTTGTGGCTGACATTCATACTGGATATAATGCACTGCCACCCTCCCTCCCCACTCCCCACTAACACAAGGTGCCCTGTAGCTAGTCATGAACTATTCTGGCAAGGTTCTCAACCTTTTCTGTGTGAAACTTTAGAGGATATGCTGAAATAATTTTTATTAGTGTCTGAACCATTGTAAGTGTCTGTTTCCTCACACTGATCAAAAGTAAGCTGACTGCTCCCCAAATGCCAGCGTTTTTCTTTTTCATTGCCATTCTCACTCTGCTGAAATCGTGACATGTGTTCACCACAGCAGTGTGTGCTGCCAAATGGCATAAGATCACTGGCACTACAGGAATAAAACTGTATGAAAATCTAAGGGATTGGAAAAGCTGCTCAGAGGCTCAGGTGGCTTTATTTGGTAAAAGCTAAGGCAAACAGATCCTGCAATAATGCTTGGTAGGGACCTGGGCATCCTAGGGCAGAAATGCTGCAAACACTGTGAGTCTGTGCTGAAGTTCTGGGCAAGTTGCAGTGTTTGTCAGAATCAGAAAGTCATCTGCCTAATTAAGGATTGATTCTAAACTTTTACTTCCCCTTCATTATTATGCACTGCAAGAGCATACTACAAACATTAGCATCCCGTTATTGGTTCATAATGTTGTGCCATTACTCTGTCCCAGCTGAAATTACCACTGTAATGGCTGTTGGCTTCCAATAACCTCCCCCAATGTGAGATTCCACAAGGGAGACACAGTTTATGTGAGGTACCACTAAAAATGTCCCGTAATATGCATAAAAGACCAAATTGCACATAAAAGATTGAACACCATCTGAGCGCAGAGCTTTCCTGCTCTGCAACAGATGTTTTCTTTCATGCTGCCCAGAAAGGATATATCTTGAGGATTGTTTTAACAGAAATATATATAATTTTCTCTATAAATGTTTGTTGGGGCCACTTGTGGTCTCTACTTTCACACTGACTTCTCTTTAGTTTACACTGGGATGTGAATACATGGAAAAATGTAGGACTCGACCTTTAGAGTGCAAAGACATGCAGGTATCATCCTTTATGGAGCTGTTTCCCACTCTTCTGTCACATGGCATTGATCAGTGTGATGTCAGTTACCTGAATGTCATCAAATTCAGTTCCTGTTGCCTGCAGTGTCTTCTCTGTCTGACACCAAAATGCTGGAGTTCCCTCCTGTCCAGTGCTCACATCAGTCCTTGCAACAGTTATGCTCTGCTAAATAAACACCACACACACTCCATTTCCCAACCAGCTCCTCTAAGGCTGTCATTATTTACTTGGAACTTTGCCTTTTTTTCTAAGTGTTTTAATTATAATTCTCTGTTCCTTTTTTCCTCTATTTGCAGTTTGCCCTCATGCTTTAACTAAATTTTGATTGAATAATCCTAAAAATACATCCTGAAGGGTCAGCCCTATTTTAAAACCAAAAGATAACATATCGCTCTAACACAGATATGCAATTTAGACTAACACTTCTTTTCACACTGTTTATCTATTCATATATAGAATATAGGCAGCTAGCCAATCTATCAGGGGAAAACTTCCATTTATTTTGTGTTTTACCCCTCTGCCTCTGTGATCTGCATCTCACAGTCAATAATGCTTTCACTCCCACATCATATGTCCTGTCAGCTTTCTTTCCTATGATTTTCAATGAAAAGGCAGACTTCTTTTTTAAACCCATACATCATTTTTTTGTATTTATTGATGCAAAACCCTATAGCATTTTTTATTTTACTTTTAAGAAAACTTCTTCTCTCTCATTAAAAATTCACTTCTTTGCCATCCCTCACATTAAAAACTTGCATACTTCATAGTATTAGGTAATGTTTTTTCCATTAACATCAGTAACTGCAGGCAGAAGTTCTCTGCTTTTTCTTGCTTATTCCTATATGAGGAAAGATTGAACAGCATGCTACCAAAAAGTTCTAATAAGGACTGGGGGCCATTCCCAATAATACCCATATGATAAAGGTCTAATCTTTGATAAAAGTCAGACTGTGGACATATGAATGAAGGAGTATAAAGAGGCTACTAATGCCAATTGTGCTCTTCATTTCTTAAAGGAGGAGTAAGAGTTTCCTATGAGTGCATCCTGACACACTCAAGTAATCAAGTACTTAAACAGTGAGTCTTCTTGAGTTTTAATTATCATGGGGACTCTAGAAGATAGACAGATATCTAATATATTTGTGTAGAAGTTATTGTGTTCCCCTTCTTTAGCAATAATATCTGAATTTTGTGATGCTCTTACTTGCCAGCTTTAACATTATCAGAATTCCATGTCCTAATTTCTTTGGCAGGTTTCTAATAGTGTGATCTGAAACATGGCTATGAAGTAAAGATTTTTTGTTATTGCATTGGGAAGTGGTGAGGAAAGGAAGATGCCAAGTTTCACAAAGTATTTAAAAGGTTTTAATTTTTTCATACATAGGGCAAGTGGGCTCAGACTGGAATTGCAATTTGTGTTTCAATGAACAATCAGCTGGCTTGTGCCATATTAAAATCAAAAGAAAATGAATGGAATATGAATGTAGCAGAAACAAGGCATTTATTGTAGCAAAATCGTGCTATTATCTTGTAGGAACTTTGATCTAAAATGATATTAAATTAGAATTAAATTATATTTCTTATGAGCTTGAACACATTTATGTTAGAAATAACTTTCAAAAGGTTTCTGGAAGGAAGCAAAATGGTTGAGGGAATACATTTCTATTTTCTTGCTTTGTGATTAACAGTCATTAATAACATAGAATCAATCTGATTAATGAGGCATTGTCTTTGCAAATTTGTTTTCTGTCCTTTAAGGAAAAGACTGAGGAAGAGCTGGGAGAAAGGTTATTAAGACAGCACAAGCTTCAGTAATGAGACAAGGCAAACTCCATGTCACTTCTGATAGAAAAAATGAACAAGAGACATAAAAACTCTTTGTAAAGACAATTTACCAAAAAAGGCTGCAGACTACAATTTCAAAAAGACCTTTAGAAATTAAATCTGACCTTAAGGTATCATGTGACTCAGAGATCCCAGGATTAATGATCTGTCCCTTTCAAATTACAAATTTAGCCAAATACTTTCTAAGTTAATTTTTTTTTTTTTTGCAACTGGTTGAAATTTATGGGGATAAGCACAGTAACCTTAGTATGTTTTATATCAGATCTTTGCCTTGTAATGACTTTGTCAACTTAGATAACAAGTACTGGTGAAACAACAATAACTTTAGATGGGAATAACCTATCTTCTGCTTTGAAAATAACTCCCAGCACAAAGCTAACTGAGATTCTCTATTACATCTCTTTGTACTAAGGCTGATAGAAACTGGCATCCTGATTTGACATGACAGTATTTGAGCTCTCATTTTTCTGCAGGACTCAGAATACTCTGAAATCAAAATTAATCCAATTAATCTAATGATTAGATTCCAGTGATTAGGAATCAGTGGATCTGCTTGGTGTTGGTAGCTCAAATTACCTGGAAAATCAGCTGGATCTTCAGAGCTAAGACTGAAACCAGGGCCCCCTTAGCTCTACTGATCTCCATTCACTCTTGATTTGAAAAATCAGTTACTGAAACTGGGCACCTCCAAGAATGGAGCTCTCTTTGTTTTCAACTCTTTGAAATACTTTAATCTTCTGTGCAAGCCTTCTTTTCCTGTCCTAAGACCAATGTAGTTTCATAAGAAGTATCCTATTGTAATCTGCTCTTTCTGAGAGATGCACAAGAATACATACATGTCACCTCAGCTGGCTCTACTGCATTTTATCTAAAATTGTTAACCTGCCATGATATAAGAAAACCTTGACTTCAGGCGTCCTACAGCATCTGATGAATATCTGCTGTGTTGTCAGCTATTTCCTACATCAAATACTGAAATACATTTAGATTCAAAACAGTCATTATTTTTGTGGCAAATACTGGCAAAAGCTATGAATTGCCTTTTTAAAAAAATATTGGAGAATAATAAACTGAAAGTAAGAAATACAGCGATTTTAAGAGGCAGTAAAATAAATTCTACTGACTAAACAATGCAGCCCAAACAAGCAGGAATTCTGTAGAAAAGAAAATTAAAGACCTGGGTGTTGTGTGTTTTGCCACAAGAGTTTCTTCCCCAGCCTTCCATAAACCATTTGCCTGGGATGTCAGGAAGTTGTTTAGATTGCATTACTGAACAATTAAAGCTCAAGTATTTCTGCAAGGCTTGAAATGTGTTCTTTCTATTCTGTTTTTTGAGCTGGTTTTTTTTTCCCTAGGGAGCCACCTTATATAAGACTACAATAAAATACTCATCTGGAGCCTACAGTGCATTAGGAAAATTCCTCTTATAAAAGTACTGCAGGTAAAAGCCTCTCTTTTCTCTCTTTTCTTAACCCAAAAGAGAGCATTACCAAAAAAAAAAAAAAAAAAAAAAAAAAAAAAAAAAAAAAAAGGAAAAGAAAATAAACACATGAAATGTGTCATTCTTAGTGCTTTGAACTTTTCCTGATGTAAACAGGCATGTTTTTTGAGCCAAAGCTAGAAACTGCCTGTGTTCCTGGTTTTATGAAGTCAACCTATAATGGTTTCAGCATGCATATGTGAGAAAAAAGAGCTGATCATAAGCCAGCAGCACAAAATTTCAGTTTCATTATCTGTCAGTGGAAAAAAACTTCACCTATTCAAGTTTAAAGCCAGAGAAAATAATTCAAAATAGCATATTTTAGGTAATGCTGTTAAGGTAAAGAAAAACAGCAGGAAGACAATAAATTAAAGTATATAAAACAAGATGCAACTTCTTTGCTTAAAGGCTGATCTTATTCTAGATTATCTTGTCTATAATACTCCATTGTATTATTTTATTACTAGTCTTTAATTTTCCTGTTGAGAGCTGTCAGTTTAAACAGCTGGTGAATTCTAGAATATAATTTCTTTCAAGTATTATTTTTCTAATATGGACATTTCATCTTAGCATAAAGGGATTTATTTGTGAAATACCTTTTGTGAAGCATTTAGTTGCATATTTTGCTGGTTTTAATTCTTTTGTCTATCTAATACAGTACCTAACTCTTACCCAAAGAAGAGGAAAGAAAACGAGAAATGCAATAATAATATTGGAAGAAAATAGAGATGGTGGTTTGTGGAAAAAACTTGTCTTTGTTATGCAATCAATTCACTTGACATTTCTGGGTGTAGAAAAGTATTAGGTAAATAAATAATAAAGAAAATAAAATAAAAAATAATAAACCCAAAATATTATAAAAATTCAAGCTTAAATTTCTGCTCCAGAAGCCTGTTAAGAACATACCCCAGAACTCACCTATTACATTATCTACCAAAATGGCTATATTGGAAGAAAGTTACTGAACGTTTAACATGAATCAGTGCAAAGCTAGCAATTTTCAGTTACACCTGGATTTTATAAACTATCTATACATACCTTTGCTAGTCTTATCTGCATACATACTATTTTTTCTTAGGATTGGTGCCACATCCAGGTCATTAAATACATTTATTTAAATCTGCATCTTTTAAGAAATATTCATTATTCCTAGAGTTTTGAAATTTTGAAAATTTCCTCCTGGGGAAGACCCACCACTACATAGATTTTTGAAAGGTGAAACGTATATTTTTGTGAATCTGGGGACTTTTTTCCTCATTTCTGTTAGTAGTTGGAAAAAAATCTAGCAATCTGGGACTCAAGAGGTGAAAAAACAAAAGAACACTCCCTGATCACTGTTGCTACAAAAGATTTATTTAAAAAACAGCAGCCTAGAATTTGTGAGCAATGAGATACATGGCTACTGGGAATGCCCTTATTTTTGGAATGGCTCTGACATTATAACAACAGTAATATGGTGTGAACCAGAACCATTAAAATGTCAAGGAACTAACTGTCTTTGGAGGGCTGTGAAGGTAGATTTATTTTATTGGTTTTCCACACAACAGATCAGAGGAAACAAAAATCCAGCAGCTCTAGGAAGATTCATGGGACAAATGTGGCTAAGAATATTGCAGAATTCCTAATATTATCAAAAAATGTAAAGCCATCCTTTAAAGAGTATTTTTGGTAAATTTTGTAAATCCTTAATATCCACAGTACATGGCCTATTATTTTTAGTTAAAATGTGCAGAAATATGCACACACACTTATATGTTGAACATGTATATGTTTAACTTTAGTAACCATTATTGTAGATTTCTAATACAACAAATGGAAGCTTTTTAATGGACAGTTCACTGAGATGGAAAAATTATATCAAGTTTTTTAGTCTATAATTTTAATTGGACATGCAATAATATAAAATACAATAAAAATTATTGCAAAAGGTGCAAAGGGATAAACTAAAACAAGCTAGCCATCCAAAATACACAGAAGGTAAGGGTAGCTTCAATACTTCCCCAAAAGCACTGGGGTGTATTCACTGTAATGAGTCTTCCAGTATCAGTGACAATTCTGCATCTCAACCAGAGAGTAAAAACACTTAGTGTTCATCTTTCTTCTCAGCAAGTTTCCCATAAATAAACAAGAAATTGAGTTCATTGTAAATCTTACACAGAATCTGCACTTTTGTTAAGCAAGCTGCAAAGGAAAGTAATTCAATTTAAGATAGGTTTAAGAAAAGTAATTAAATTGAAGATGTGGCTTCTAATTAAGATGTATAGTATATTAGTGACTTAATTTCTCAGGTTATTAATTGCTATAAAATAAATATCTATCTGACTCAACCTTTCAAACTTCTGGCTTTAATGGCAATTCAAAGCCCTTGACATTTCTATAATGTGCTCAATGCTACAGAGGATCAAGTTCCTAAAAGAAAGGGAGGCACATTTTCCATTTTACTTAAGGTCAAAGTAATGAACATCCAACTTCTCAGAGACAGGTCAAATGTACATATGGATGCATAAAACCATGATGTGATCTTCCACTACAATTAAACCAATGATGCAGAAGAAACACCTTGTAGATTCCTACTGGTTTGGATTGAGTTTTGCATTCATTAGTCTATCTAAGTAATTCTGCAGAAATTAGAATGTTCATTTTGATGACTGAGAATTTCTGACTCAGTTCATGCTCCATGTGACTGTTTTACATCTTAGTATTAATCTAATCTTGGTGGGCCCAATCTGTTTTTATATATCAGTGTAATTGTGAGCAGCTCCAACGATGTTGACAGTTATACCTTTAAAAAGTTTGCATGAAAGATGCAGGATTCTGAACTATTTATCTTTGTGCTGCATGACTTTCTCTCTGAATTTCTTGTGGCCAAAACTTGTCTCTGAAAATTAATGTATGTTTTCAAGTTACTTCCATTGGATCAGGATTGGACCATTGAAAAACTGTGTTAGTACACTCCCCAGTGATGTTCATACTCCAGTAAACTCCATTAGTAGAACTAATTTTATTCTAAACACTTACAACACAGCATTTAGGTAGGAAAGAAGTGCCATCAATCACTTGGCGTTATCCCACAGACAACACTGCACGCATCAGCGATGTGCTCAGAAGGCAAGACCCAGATGAATTGTTAGATTGTCAGGTTTTTTCACTTTATAAACTAAAGTGTTGCAGAGATATAAAACACTTGTGTAGCTATCATTTGTACTGTTAAACTCAGGCATATAAAATGACCTTTAAGGAAAATAGCAAGACTAAACAACAAAGGAAAAATTTACATAATTGTACAGGAAAATGTATGAAACCAGCCTTACAAGAAAAAAAAATAGTATGATAGACTTATGATCAACATCAGGCATTAAACTTTATGTCTTCTGTCTATGGACTGATGTTAGTAACAAAATTTTGCCTGTATAAAATAGAAAGAACTCC
This sequence comes from Serinus canaria, assembly GCF_022539315.1. Taxonomy (NCBI): domain Eukaryota; kingdom Metazoa; phylum Chordata; class Aves; order Passeriformes; family Fringillidae; genus Serinus; species Serinus canaria. The sequence goes on from NC_066317.1 coordinate 47,193,788, forward strand.
ATTCACCTAATTGCATAATTTGGGTTTTTAGTAACAAGAGTGGAGTGACTCAAGGTTCTAAAAGAAACATGCTAAAGAGAATATAATTAATAATACATCCTAATATATTGACTTTCTTGAGAAGGGTGAATAGCCTTGGCTACCTAATTTTCTGAATTCATAAGACATATCTAACAATCAAGAACCATCTTAAAAATATCTGAAAATCATTGGAAAATATTTATTTTCTGATTTATTCTCAGCAACCAGGATGTCCATTGGCCATTCAGTCACCATCTGCCAAGTGATACAGATAATGTGAAGTTCTGAAGAAATAGCTGAAAATGCAAATCATGCAAGATAGTGTATAATAATAAACATAACAAAATTTATTGGGTGAAAACAACACTAAGGAAATTAAAAATAACAGCAAAAGTTCACTTTAGTATGTTAATAGTTTTCTGCCTAAGTTCTGAAATAATTAAAATCCTATCTCTTTAATTTCACATTATTTATATTTACATAGTGTGTTGACTGTGCTGTCTATTAATTTAATGCCATGAAATGTAATATTATTAGATATTAAAGCTAGAAGAGATAAGCACATCTTTTCCTTTCAGTGCCATAGAATTTTGTCAAGCAGCTCTTGCATACATCTCAAGAAGTTGCATATTATTATCTACAGAAAGACTTAATACTGATTTAAGAACTCAAAGTAATGATAAAGCCATGTTATTCCTTGCAACATTTTATTCATTAGGGTAGGAAAAAGCATTTTTCTTTTTTTTTTATGAAAGAAAAAAAATTCTCATTAATATCTATGCAGCTTAGGGCTAGTTAAACCATTTTTATAAGCTGGGACATTTAAAGACTAGAGACAATCATTATTGTTGAACTTGTTGAACAGAATGTAGTAATTTTCATTTTCTCTTATAACATAAAGACTAAATAGGTCTGCATTCTATATTATGTTGCATTACTCTGGAAATTATTCTCATTTGTGCCCAGTGAACTTGATAAGGTAATATGGACAGAATTTCATTCTGTTCAGTTTGCATTCATATCATAAAAGAGAATCAACCCGCCAGAATCAGTTCACCTACATTTTTCTTTCAGAGAATTAAGTCTTGATGAGGCAGGTCTAAGTAAAAGGAAATTAAGGTCTTTCATTTCAGTCTTTTAAAATACTTTTTCCAACATGTTTTTGTTATATTCAGCCATAGTCAATGAGAATTTTCTTCAGCAGCTCTGAAGAAACCAACAGAATTGTCTTTATAACTTAAGCAAAATTATCCTTTTCATGCAATAAAAATAGCCTCCCACTTCCTTTCTTCTCTTCAGGCTTTGTTTATTTACAACCTAAATGTCAGTAACTGCAATAATTCAACCTATGCAGGGTTATAATGGATTTGAAATCAAACAGTGAGGTTTTAATTGGCCTCTGAGTGGAGCAGTGCTGGCCCTGCTCAGCTGGGCTGCTGTGGAGCGTGTGTAGGAGAAAGGCATTCACTGCATCTGGGTGTTTGCAACCACATACTGGGGGCTGTGCCTCTGCAATAAATACATTATTGATCAAACACTTGGTATAAATAGGAGCAGCCAGTTCTGCTACCAGCACCAGCCCTCAGATCTCTGAAAGCTGAGATGAAATTAATGTATTCATATAGAAAACATAAACTGAGAGCAGGAAACTGCAAGGAATCAACAGTGTAAGAAAAAAATAAAGATCACCAAGATAAAACCCATTAAGAATTATGGTGTTTATTAGATTAGACAGGCTTCATGACCTATGTGCATCTCCCCAACATGCCCTTCTTCTGTCAACATTCAAAACCTCGTTACAATTTTGCCAAAACAAGTCAGTTCTCAGTTTGATCAGAGAAAGAAAATCATATGATTCCACTAAATCTTCTGACAGTTCTGCTGTCAGGGCTGTCAGGCTGGGTTATGTGCTTTACACTAAATGAAGCAGAATATAGTAGTATAGAAGGGCCTGTAAGGGTCTCTTCACTACAATTATTTATTTATTTTTGCTCTAAGCATGCATTTGTGTTGTCAGATGATGCAAAGTTATTGCTGTTTCCTATATTTATTGTTGGTATTATTGCCATCATGCCTCGGAGTAGCCTGGACTATGATCCAATTGTTCTTTCTGCCACACACACTATTCTGCCAAGGAACTTTGAACTGAGAGGATTTAGAGAGCCATCAGAGGTGGGACACTGTGGTATTTTCTGGGCTCCCCTGTGGCAGGAAGGAATTAATCTGACTCCATGTTTCTTAGAAGGCTAATTTATTATTATACATTATTCTATTCTATTCTTTTCTATTCTATTCATTATATTATGCTACACTAAAACTATACTAGAGAATAGAGAAAGGATACAGACAGAAGAGTACAAAGATAATAATGAAAAACTCATGACTCCTTCCAGAGTCCCGACACAGCCTGACTGGGATTTGGCTATTAAGTTAAAACAATTGACATGAAACCAATCAAACACCCACCTGTTGGATAAACAATGTCCCAAACACATTCCAAAGTAGCAAAATACAGGAGAAGCAAATGAGATAATAACGTTTTCCTTTTTCCCTGAGGCTTCTCAGTTTCCCAGGAGAAGAATCCTGGGCAAGGGGATTTTTCAGAAAATATGATGGTGAAAGGAGAGCAGCAAGCTTTAGTCACTCTCTCATGGGTGCCAGGAGCAGTGAAACCATCACAATTTGCTCTGTGGCTGCCTCAGTCCATTCCCTGTGGGATCTTAGGATCTTATTCCTTTTTGGTCTTATGCTGCTCCCACTGCAGTTTGTGGTTCAATTAGTGATGGAGGTGGGGTCCAGAACAGGCAGTTTGATGATTGCACAGCAACATGACAGAGAAGATACAGGACAAAGTGAAAGTGAGACAGGCAGGCAGGCAGGAGGAAGCAGTGAGTCCCACTGTGACATGCAGTGGTCACAGGACACCAGCTGCCCATCTAGTTATGCTTTAATTTGAGCTTTCATGGGAAAACAAGGAGATTTTGCAAAGGAACTCTGCAGGTGAAGAAAACCAAATTTTACTCACTAAATGAAGATACCAAATGGGCTCAGTAAGAGGAAAAAGCTTTTGAGAAGACCAGAAGAAAATCCAGAGAGCTGAGAAGCTACAAATGATTTATCCAAAGAAATGGGCCAGGAATACGAGTTTTTCAAAAACTGCAGTAATTTTACATGAGAAAGAAGAGAGCAGTGACAAAAGTTACCATTGGAACCCAGCCTATTTCTAAAATTTTTTTTTCTACTGAATATTTTAGGTAGATAATGTGTCTGTTTTATGGAAAATTAAGTCACAGCCTTTGTTTTATGGTTATGAAGGACTACAAAGAGGATAGACTAATTTTTATCCATGAAAGAGCTAAACTTCTCTGCCTCTATCATTCTGTACATTTGCAGAGACACTAACCTTTGGATGGCCCAGAATTCCCTCAGAGCCTTGCTGCAGAAGAGTAATATTCACAGGATTATCAAATATAGGCAAATAAAAAGGAAATATTAGACTTCCAACATTTTATCTTCTTATTGGGAAAATTCTTTCTGCCATAGGAAGTGCTTATATTTAGTATATAAATACCTACATAAGCCTATCATACTTACTGGTAGTTTTTCCTTCCAAGTAGTCTTTATAGTATCAAAAGTAAAGTTTTTTTTTTTGAGCTGATCTTCCTTGAAGAGGGCTAAAGCGCTTTTAATATTCTATAAATGTATTCAAAATAACAGAAGACTGAATTAAAGAAACAGATGATCTAGTTCTAAAAAGTCTATTTGAAACAAACTGTGCATTTTGTCCATGTATCCATGGCTATTCACTTTGAAAAACAAAATGAAGGAAATCTGTCTAACACAGAAAAAAAAAACAAAAACAAAAAACACCAAGAAGGAAAAGGAAGAAGATCTTTAGATAAATTAATATGATATGTTTTGCTACCATATTAAACTACATATTAGTAAATTGTCCAAATCTGTTTAACAACTTGAGAGGTCTTTTACTTCAGTGGGGAAACTTCAGGACCAGGTGAAACGAGGTGCAAGATGGAGAGACTGGAAAGCCTCCTGTGTTCTGCATATTGTAATGACATGTGGAACACAAAGGAGATATGGAGACCAGGATGTAAGAACATCTGCCTTGTGAGAATAAACTGTTAACCTAAAAGAAAAAAATCTCATAAAAATAATATTATATATTAGTACATAGAAATAATTAAGAAAATAATAACTTATAAACACTTGAGGGACCATCTTTAGTTAACATCTCTGTTATCTCTGGATCATTAGGTATGATAATGATCCAGAGATAACAGGGATGATAACTAAAGATGGATCCCTCAAGTCAGTGACTGGCAGGGCCTTGGAGGAGCCACTCAAGCACAGCTTGCAAAATTTTTGGCCTGACTTTGTAAGTGATAAGAAAGGGCAATACTATGTGGGTCTTATGGGAATGAGACACAAAACTCCCCCTATGGAAGTATTTACCATCTTTATTTTTGGACGAGCTTCAAAATATACTACACTGAGATAAGTCCTGATTCAAAGAAACATGATTTGGTTTGTTACTTTGGTAAGCTACAGGGTCTGTACAACACAGCACTTATAACATGTAAAACACAATGGGCAGAAACTAGAAACAATTCCATTGATCCAACAGTGGTTATCTTTGCTGAGAGCACTATTGTTTCATTATAAATCATAATATGTAAGGCTTTTTGTAATTAAAGAACATTTTTATTTTCCTTGATTGGTGACTTGATGGAAAAGTTGTACTCTCCTTTAAGGAAATTATCTGCTTTAGGGAATGCCTTTAAATATATCAAAATGTAGGGATCATTACCTTGTCTGTGGCTCATTTGCAATATAATCTCATTTTGGCTCCAACCATCACTGAATGGTAATGGATATTGATCAGTTGTTTTAGCAGTGGAATAACAACTTCAATTTAATGACTGTGTAATAACATTATAATGGCTGAGACTGTGAGCTGAAAATGCTCATTATTTCACAAGCCATACAAGGCAGCATTAGACCTTTTAATGGATTTTTGTATGATTTAATTGTGCACCAGGTTGTACTTTTATACATGGAACAACAATAGTACACAGAGGATTACAATGGTTTTTTTAAAGTAAAATATGTACAACTTATGCAAATAGAGCTGATCCCATTTCCATTTTTATTTATAGACACCTGCCTACTTTTAAATAAACTTAAAGCATTTAATTTCCTTTCAATGGTACAAGGCATTATAAATGTAATCTCAGCAGAGGCAAATGTGTCTGTGTCCTTTCAATTGACACGCCTGCTTCCAGCCAAAGCACAGATAACCACTGGGTTAGAAAAATTGAGGAGAACTATCAGACATGTTAAAAATCAGTCTCCAAATTTACCAGATCAGACAAGCTGACATAAAGTGGAAGTCTTTTTTTAGTGCACTAATGTACCAACCTTCATTAATCACAATTTGCAGCCGTGCTACAAAGCACCATCACATGCTTCTTTTTTTTTTTACCCTTGTTTTTTCACAAGTTTTCTGTAATTTCATCCTTTTCTAGTTGCACTCCCTAGAACCATACTCCATTTTTTTTTCACCTCTGAAAAATGCCAGCATTTTTGAAGAGGTTTAAAACTTAATTATGACCTTGACAAGTTTCCACCATGTAACATTACCACTTTTTTGAAATCAGAACTTTTTTTTTTTTGCACACAACTTCACACATTTAATAAAAACTTCCATTCAATGTTGGAACAGAAAATATTAAATTGTTGTCCAATCAATGAAAATAATGACAAATAAACAACTGTGGATTTATACACAATATTATCATTTCCATCATTAATGTATTTGGAGACAAATATTTTGCTTCATTTAGAAAGTACAAAAGTAAATCTTATCTTCAAAAAGTCCAAATACTACCATGTAGCATTATTTGGAAAAAAAATTGCTGAAAGGAAGCTATGGAAACTATTTAAGTGAGTTTAATTAAATCTTTAAGATATTATGCTGAAAAAATGTGGAAAAGTTAAGAAATTTTTATAGTTGAATAAGCAAATGTATTTTATTCTTAGTGTTATTCAAATGTTTTAGGAAATCTGCAATTTTTTTGAGAATGAAAAATGTTTGAAACTCATGATGAGGCGAAGTGAGCTTCCTTAGTCTAACTTGAGAAATAACTGCTTTATTTTTCTGTTAGATGATTTAATTCCATATCAGTTTTAGGCGAGTAACACAACTGTTGTGGCCTACAAAACAGCAGGGTGATCTTTCTATTCAATAGTTCTAAACCTCTGAAATAGTTTCCAACATTTTCAGAAGGTACTGAGCTTCCAGCTCAGTCTCCCAGCTTCCTGGCAGTTTTTATGGAGGCACATAGCTCCATCTTCATACAGCTAATTGCAGGCTTAGAACCACCATTTCAAACTTTTGTGACAACAATTTTAAAAATTGTTATGGCTTTAAATTTGTCATACCTTTAAAGCATAAATTTCTAGGAAAATACCTAAATCTAAATTTTCACTTTTCTCACAACTTCACCCCTTTACAGGTTCTGCTTGTCAAATACTCATGGAACAGCTCAGAAGAGAAAGCAAGAGCACATTTTAGAAGAATTTTGAGGATGAAAAGACCAAGCTTATCTTATTTTTTTCATCAGCATGTACACGTAATGCTTTCTAGCCAGTGCTGTAAAATATGCTATCAAAACCCACCACCACTCTGCTTGAAAGTGGAGAGTAGATATACTATCAGTCACATCAGACATTAGTATGCTGCATATCCCATCTCCTGCAAAATTGGTTTGACATACACAATTATCTGTCTAGATGCATTGAATGTTACCAGAACCTTCCATTATCAGAAATAAGGCTGCCTTCCATTTGCTTTCCTACAAGAGCCGTATATATGGATTAAATCTTTCTTGGATGCTTTGAGTTTCCAGGGGATTGCAGATCTGACAGAGCATTTACCTTTAGCATTCTTCCATGCTATTATTATTCTTCATTTGATTTAACTCCTAACTCTGTGTGTTGTTCACATTCTCTTTGAGCCCAAACAGCAAGAAATTGACCCAGTTTATTTTAGAGCATGAGACTAATTTAACAGGTAATATCCACTTTTTATGTATTCCAAAATATCTTCTTTTGAACAGGTAAAGCACTTACATTCCTAACACACAGGCATCAGAAGTACACAAGGAACTTTTCATTTCAATAACTTCAGCAGAAAAATACAGTCTATTTGCAAACCACATCTATAGCTTGAAACATTAGCTTTAAGTTGTTCATGTGGCAGAAGAGAAACTGAGTTTTTACAATTCTGCCTATCATGTTTAAGACATGATATTTTATTTGACATCCCAGAAAAACACAATTAACTGCCTATATTTAGTAACTTGATGATATTTGTCCCACTTCAGTAGACTCCAGCCAAGGTTTGCTTGTAACCATTCTGATTTTAGACATTGTGTAGTAGTAACAGCTCATTTTAGCAGGTGGCACAGCCTTCCTTAAATGTATTCAGGATCCCTGGCATAATTTATTCATAAATTAACTCTATGAACCTCACTTTCACGTACTGATCAGTTCATACTGTAATTTCACACACTGTTGAGCACTGCATGAGTAAGTGTGAAACACTTCTAAAAATAGGCAAGGAGGATATAACAGGACAGGAAAGCATCTTGTAAACTGCAAGTAAAGAACTCACTGCAGCTGGGAATCTGGTGTCTGTCTGGTAAAAGCAACATATTAGATGCAACCAATAGCACTTCAGGACTATGTAACTTCTGATATTGATCAGTCTGAGGTACTATGAATGATCACACCATTTTGATGATGAACCAATGAAGAGGTTTTTGAACAGATGGAATGTACTTTCTGAACTTTATTGTCATTATTTATTATTATATGTGCTCATTGTTTGAGGTCTTTGATTTGCTCTCTACTATGGTGGTATTGCTTAGTAACCTTATATATAACTGCGTAATAATTGCTTGTGTTGTTATATTTAGGAGCCAATGATCAGCACTATGACTAACCAAGAGCATTTAATATATCTATTTTTGTCAAAATATAATAAACACAGTCTATTGCTGTAAGTTAACCACAGGGCAACAGCCTTTGCCTCCCTGGGCAGCTGAGCAGATCACTTTTTTGTGGACAGCTGCATCATCTAAACTCAGAGTAATCAGTCAGTGCTGAGCACCGTGAGCAGTCAAGGCCTAACCCTCAAGGAATAGCAGCAATTTGTCTTACAAACAAACAAAAGAAGCCCAAACACCCAGATAGAAAACCACAATGTAATAGCTAGAAGAAAAATTTCAGGTAGAAAAGAAGTTGTGGTCCAAGTATGTTGCTTGTTTTAGGGAGAATAGTTACATGAATCTAGCCTTTGCAGGTATAGCCTTCATCATGATGCTTTTATTTTATATTATGTTATATAGTAAATAACTTTTAGATGTATATGAAAGCAATAATGAAGACAAGGGGAGTCACTCTTGTCACTAGGTAAGTGATAACCTTACATTTACCATTCTAAACTTCTTTTTCTTAGTGTAAAGGATTTCCTATTTGGTTTTCTCAGAATTGTGCTTTTTTTTTTTTTTTTTTTTTTTTACTTTAAGTCTAACTTGTATTCTCTGTTCATTCCTGTTCCTGGGTTTAATTTCTGGAAAATAATTACTCACCATTGTGTCAAGTTCTCATTGTGCTCATTTTGTTCAAGAACTTTTTCCTCATTTTTAAGAATCAAAATTCTCAGAGAAGTCTGTAAAATTTTACACATAAAAATGGAGTAAAAAGCAGCTCCAAATATCTGCTTAAATAGTTCTTCACTTTACACTGCAGAGGGAAGCTCAATTTATTAATATTTATCTACTGTGCCTGTTTAAATTACTGGTTTAAACATTCTTATTCATGGATTCCAAAATATATTTTAAAATAGCTCAGCCTTCTTTTCAGTGATGGAGCTCAGCTCTTGGTGCTTGGGTATCTTTATCCTCTCCCCTTCCACTTTCATGTTTATGACTCCTCAGCAGTACTCTAGCTCTGGCCTGCTGCTATGAAGCCACCATCACTTTTCTTCTGCTTTCTCAGGTGAACAAAGTGGACAGAAAGTTGAGTGGTGCCTGTAATTGCAACACTTAGCCAATTCCTCTGGTTGCAGTAAAAAAAAGCAAAGCAGTGAAGCCTCCCTTGATACAAAAGAAAATAATGCATTGTGCTGCTTTGCTGCTGTCTTAATCCCAAGTGAAGCCACAGTGGATGAACACTTTGTTCAGGAACCAGAGGGACTCTAATAAGCACTTGTTTAGGAAAACAGGTGATCATCTTGAAAAAGAACTGAAAACTAAAGTGCTAAAACTACTCACTTTGTTCCCATGATGTACATGTATCTGTATTGAAAACAAATACTTACATCTAAGTACTAAACAAATGGGATGTATTTTGATTTTGCAATGTTTATTTTTCTCTAATGCAAAATTTTAGTCAGTGGTCTAATTATTGTTCTTTTCAGTCTTTTAGAACTTTTTTAGACACTGTGTAATTTGCTTGTCTTACAAAAAGACAAGTGTTATAGCAAAATAAGTAAAAAAATACAGTTGTTTTGTATATATGAGCATGAGAGGGGCTCCCACAGTAGCTGTTACATATAGGCTATCTTTTATAGCCTCAATTATATCGTCACTGGAAAATCAGTTGCTGTGTATCTAAATTCATTTGCACACATAATGTTTTTCACCCCTGAGGAGTAATATGGCATATAACTACATCTGAAAACTAAACTAGTGAAATTTATGTCATGCCGGTGTTTATTTTGTTGTAAAATTGACTTTCTACAAGCAATCCAATATCCAGTAAAGGGCTCTGATCAGGCAGGCTTATAATATCATTAAATGCTGCATTTGTTAATGGCTGCAAATATTTTCTTTCCTACCACTTAAGGGTGTCAAAAAGCTTCTTCATGGCAGTAGAAATGAGCTCCAAATGAATACATACATAGGTGGTAATTCATCCATTGCTCTTCATCTTTAAACTGAAACAAAAATGTCAGCAAGGACAAAAATGATAGAGAGCTCACAGAGACCCTTCAGCCTGGTGGACATCATTATTTGGAATAATTTTCTGAAGGAACAGATAGGAGCTACATTTCTGAACCATTAAGAATGTAATGTGATGAAGCAGTGAAGGACAAAGCAGTCTTGACTTCCCATGGACAGGGATGCTGAGTCTTTGGTCTAAGGTCTAGAGAGCATTCTTCAGACACTGTTGACCTTCCCAATGTTGATCAGGTGTTACTTAAGGGCTGGTAACTTCTCACACAGAAACAATCCCGTGTTAAACCAAGAGTTAAACTACTGTGGAACTGTGTCTATCCCTCTTGACTGACTGCAATTCTCTGTCATGGTAAGAGAGGAGATGGTTTATATCTTCTTCAGGTGTGCTGCTCTTTGATACCTGTTTTCCTATCTGGCCCTAGTTCAACCCTGTTCTTCAGCTGCAGCACAAAGGAGGTAATTCCTTACAAAAGGCAATCTGTTTCCAGCAACTCCCACTGAGAGAGAAGGTGAAGATGTTTTGTTACAATACAAATAGCTCTTGGGACCAAACGTGTGGAAATCAACAGAGGAGCTTCAGACTGTGATTCAAATAGCAGCATTTAAATATTGGTATAACAGGATCTTGTTTTAAACAGCAGCTTGTTTTAATGTCTTTATACTTTAAGCCATAGCATTGCTCAAGAACAGTGGAAAAAAGCCACATGGCATTTTGAAGGGAAAAGCTTATACAGGATGTGTGAGTGAAACAAAGGTCAGGATTTGTTTGCTGTGCACTTGCAAAAGGAGTCCATCTGGCATTTTACTTGCCAGGAGGCCACCCTGAGTAACATTAACTGATGCTGGGAACTTGTGCTGCAGATTTAGAAGGTTTGGCACCACTGTAAAGCCAAGGAAGCCCAAAATCTTCCTTTGCACATTTTCCTTTATTATGGGAATATATTCTGAGGTAAATTAGAAGGAAAAACTATCTCCATCTTCTGAGATACTACCTGCAAAATCAATGCTAAAAACAATACTGGCAGGATAGAAATTTCAGTGTAGAGGCCAAATTTTTTTTCCTGCTTCTTAATTCTTTAACCCAAATTTACTTATAGTCCCTGAATCTTAACCATGGAATGCAAATTTTTACTGTTTATGATATGTATTTCCAATTTTTGTCATGACTTATTGCTAATTTGTCCATAGACAAGATGAGAGATGAGTAAGACCAAGTTGAAAAAATATGTATAAGACTCATTTCAAGGGAATGAATTTCAAATTTGTGAAAGTGCAAACTCTGTCAGATACCCAAGTAGTCACAAACTTCCATCAAAAGCAAAGGAGTCTCTAATATGAAGTGCAGAACTCCGATATGGATTAATATTTTAATTAGTGTTATCATAGAAATAAATTAATCTTATGGGGACCAAAATCTGTCCATTCCAAATGATACCAAAATTGCTATAACAGAAAATTAATGAAATTATAAAAATTTGAATAGGAGTTAATTTGATGTTTCTTGAATTAAATGCTCAGAACCAATCATATCTCAGCCCTAGAAAATGACAAGTATATTTCTTCAATTATTCTGGTTTTGCTGGTTTTGGAAGGGACTTAAGCCCTTCCCATGGCCTATTTTTTTCTGTAGAACCAGTTAGAATTAGTACTGGGTGCAGAGACCCAAAAAGGGATGAAATGGGGTTGTCCTGCTTAGCTTCTATACCTATTTTCTGTGGATTTTTACAATACTTTTACTTATTTCAAGGAACTGTCAGATTGCACAACCATTTAATGCAAACTGGAGCAGAGGGGAATTGCATGGGGCAGGTAGGGAAAATACAAAAGGAGCATAACCACTAATTACAAAGCTATTTTGGGGGAGGAAAGTGGTTTTCTGGGCATTTAGATTTTGGGTGTTTTGTTTTTATTTTCTTTGTGGCTTGGTTTGGTTTGATTTGGTTTTTTATTAGTTTCGTTTTTTTGTTTTTAAATATCGAACAGTGTGCCTCAGACATCAGACACCTATCTATCAGAGATGGTGTAGAAAAGATAAGAAAAAATGAGGCAAAATAATAGTGAAAAAAAATGTGGCATAATGATGAAAGAGAAATGGATGAACAGGAGGAAGTAGGACAGAGACAGTTTTATTTCTTGGCAGGTAGATGTGAAAATCCTAAGCCTAGATCTAACAAAAATTAAAATGGTTTCAAAGCCCACACTAGAAGGAGTTGCATTAGGGAAGGGCTAGTCTTTTCTTGTCAAAGTGCAGAAGTCTCTACACAAATAACACTATTTATCCCCTTATTAAAAAGGGAAACAGCCTTAGTGGATTTCTGTCTTCTCAGAGCATGAACTTGAGCAGTGCTTTATCTACACTTGGATGGTTACCTAAAAATAAGAAACCAAAATGCAAATGTTTGCATTTGTAAATGTTAATATGACAAGTTAGAGAAATCACTGTCTCATCATGATGTGTGCAGTCAAATGGAGAGGAAAAAATAGACTGGTTTTTCACCAACAGAGTGAGACATTGTGGGAGCAAGTAGCAAAAGTGTAGAGACCATGAAAAATTTAGAAGTTGAGAGGGTGATTTTTAATTCCTTTCTTGATAAAACAGAAATGAAGAAATGGAAAAGGTGGTGAGATAATTGCAGGTTCCTGAAACTTGGTGAAAATCTTAGTAGGTCCAAAAATTATTACAAGGTTACTCACACTGACTCTATTTACTTTGTAACATTTATATCAATTATCTTGCCCTTAGACTGGCACTACCAGATATTTGCTCTGAAATCAAATGACAAAATCTACCATGAAATGTGATAAAGAGAAGTATGGCAATGGTGATTTTCAACTGTATTCATTACCAAAATAATAATTACAACATAACTCAAGAATGGTTTTTAGAATGGTGTATGTACAAACCACAGAACAAAATAAAGTTATTTCTTCCAAGGAGATTAGATTTTAGACTTCAGATATTTACTCTGATGTTATTTTTGGACATCTTCCATCAAGCTTGGACAAGTTCCCACTTCAAGGAGGAGCCTGGGATAATTCCACTGCAGTAAAGCACTGAGGAGACAGGATTATTGTCTCCCCAGACCCCTTCAATTGCTATGAAGACAGGGGAAGAGGCATATCTAAAGGAAAACTGTGAAGTCTGATGAGCTAAAATGTAGTCTAGAGGTGTTTTTTTTCCATTGATTATAAAGGTGTTCATAATCCTAACATAAGTACCTTTGTTAATTGCATGAAACTAGATAAATAGCACTTAAGTCTGAAGCCAAACAGATTAAAAATAAAATCACCAGTACTCTGCCTGAAAAGATCAGGCTCTGATTTGAAGATCTCCTTTGTATGCCACATGTTTTTAAAATTATTTACATGCTTTCTCAGCCTCAGTATATAAATATCATTATCACTTTCATTGCCTTCATGTCTTTTGCATTTTATCCTACAAACTCTGAAATCATTAGTTAAAAATTCTATCTGATACTTGAGAATGAGGTAAATGTAATCAGTGTAGCTTATAGTAATGCTACACTTACTAGCAATGTGTCTTCAATAAATTTGAATTTGGACCATTACCTTTGATTATATGATAAGCATATAAAAGATAAAGAGGATAGATATTAAGATTATAAGAGAGCTTCAACAAGTGAAGTACATCAGAGTTACTGAGAATGAAATTATAACTTGCAGACTAGTTTCTAGTGAGCCAAAGTCTTTGCTCAAAAAAATTCAAATGACCATGAAAAACACAAAAAGAAAATCTATACATGAAATGGATCCTTAGATCCTTGTTTCAATAAATATTTAATGAAAAGCTAAGAAGTAAACAAGAAAAAAAGGACAAACATTCATCCTGTCCAAAATTTATAGAAAAATATATCCACTGAGGATACACACCTCAGCTTCACAGTGCAATGAATGAATTTACAAATATATTTGCATATGCCTCACATTCAAGATTTCCATTCCCTTATTTTGGGCACTATTTTTAGAAAAGCAGAGGAGGGTCCCTTATTTCATTCCTCTAATTGAAAAGGCTTCAAATATGAGAATACTATCTGAAAGAAAGTGAATCTAAATCAGTAGAAGATTGGCAGAATCAAAGACCTGACAAAATGCCTCCCATCCCTTGAAAAAAATATGTGATGACAAACTGATGGTCTAAATTTACGTATCTTTGTTGTCATCCTAAATGGGTAACAATGATGTATTGAGTTTGGTAAAAAATGACAACATTGACAAGGCATTGATTTCATGTTTCCTATTTTTTTGAACAATAAAAAATTATTATGGCCATTCAATTACTTTTTCTTTCCATTTCATATAATGAATACAGGTTTTTTTACTATCAAATCTTCATCATAATGAAAAACCTTATTGAAGGCTATCTAATTTTTAATATCCAGCCTTCATTCTTTTTGCTTGATTCAGGAAATCACCTGAATCAAAGGTTATTTGCTGCACCTGTACAGAGAATGTCTATTCTAATGACACTGATGTTCTGAAAGCAATTTTTGTTTTTACTGGTAAAAAAAAAATAATTTTCAAGTACTGTCTTACTTTCTACAGCTTTACCCATATTTTTAGCATGATACAGTCAGAGTCAGCCTATCTTCATGCAATGCAGAGACTTTTATCTTTACTGTCTTCTCTCCCTGTTGGCTGAGATGCTGTAAATTGTACCTGGAAAAGTTTCAGTGCTGCCTGTAGCATACTTTTAATGTATATTCTCAGAAGACTACTGGGAAAAAAAATTAGCTTTTTGCAGCCTTCTCTAACATACACCTTGTTCCTAGAATGTGTTTAATGTATGTCTTTCCACTTTACTCACCTTATGTAAGGGGATCTATTCATAGCTGATTAGGAAGTGAGCAAGCTATCACTGCCAACTCTGCTCCCAAGGTGATAAAAGAATTCTTTGCAGTTTCTCCCTCCCACAACAAGATACAGAGTTACATCAGGGGAACTTTGGTTTGGATTTCTTGGAGAATTCAGATGTCTGCACAGTGGTGATGCCTTGTCAGACTGACACTGAGGCTGTACTCAGTAAAGCTGGAAGAGGCTTCTTCAGAGGCTGGGACTACAGCTTCACCTAGAAGAATAAAGCAGCATAGCACCACTTCTGAAACCAGAGATTATATAATCAAGCTAATTCAGAATTTCCAGTTTTAAATCTCAAGCCATGTTGCAGCACCCTTCTGCGTTAGGGGGTATGGAAATCCCATTCCAGATATAAAAGGGAACTGAAAATTCAGAGACAGTAAAGTTTATCTCATTATGTTATCTCTTGACAAAGTCAGGTGTGCTTTGTAGAAAATTGCAAAAGCAATTGGGAAACTCTTGCTTCTGCCCTTCTTGCTCCCAACAAATATATGTTTTGAATTATTCATGGCATTTTGAACAATGGTTTCATAACTACCACCACCACAAATTAGACCCAGAACTCACAAGAGCTTTAACTTCAGATTTAGTTTTGCCAGGCAGAATTCTCTGTATAGCATAGGGAGGACCTGGTCATTGACTGACACTTCATCATAACCGAATATTAAACCCTAAAAGTGATTACTTGTTTCTAGTAAGGTGAACATCCTGGTTTCCCTTTCACTGTTAGAAATCCTGCCCCTGGTGGTACCACTGAGAGGATGCTCCACTCCTACTAACATTCTTTAGAGCTCAGCCTACACAGTGGCTTTCCCAGACACAATTTAACTTCCTGCTTTTTGCTGAAGAAGAAAGGATTATAAAACATTTATAATGTTGGCTTGCAGCTATAAGAGAAGTGCCAGTAGAGCACCATGCCATAGGACAGCAGTTTGAAGGATTCACCCTTAAACATAGCCATGGTAGAAATTAATATACAAGATGCAGGGAATCTAGGTACAGGACAAACCTCTGTCTCATTTTCCAGGAGTTGAAATTATTAAACAGGTAGAAAAGATAACTCTGTATATTTTTACAATTCAAATTGGTTACCCAGTCCAAGGAGACTTAGAAAAATCTGTTTTCTGTCTAAACACAAAAAATGTGCGTGATACCGCTTTGACTTTTTTATCTGCTGTATTTTTAGCAGTGGATCTGTACTACATCTTTTTGCATAATTTGTTCTATTAGTTAAAATTTGCTTTGTTAGAAATAGGGAATTTTAAACCTCTCTGTGTATATTTTTTCATCTTAATGACAAGAGTGTGAGTTAAGGTGAAGGAGACTGCATCTGGAGTAATGTGTCCAGCTGGGGGCTCCTCAGTACAAAAGAGACGTGGAGCTCCTGGACTGAGTCCAGAAGAAGGCTGCAAAGGTGGTTAAGGGACTGGAGCACCTCTATTAACAGAAAAGGCTGAGCAATCTGATCCTGTTCAGCACTGAGGTGAGGCAGCTGAGGTGGGACCTCATCAACGTCTATAAATACCAGAAGGGAGCGTGTTAAGAGGATGAAGCCGGGCACTGCTCAGTGATGCCAGGCAATAGGACCAGAATCAACAGGCAGGAACTGATGCACGGGAAATTCCACCCAAACATGAGAAAGAACATTATCGTGGGGGTGACCACACACTGGAATGGATTGCTCAGAGAGGGTGTAGAGTCTTCCTCACTGGAGACATTCAAGAACCATCTGGACACAACCCTGTGTCCTGCGCTCTGGGATGGCCCTGCCTGAGTAAGGAATGTTGGACTAGATGACCCACTGTTGTCCTATCCCATCTGACTGATTCTGTGATTCTGTAAAATAAATCATTGGAGACTGCAAAACTGTTTTCCAAAGAAGAAATATTATTTCAGAAAACAATGAAATTTATGCATATTTCTGAATGTATTTTCATACCAATAGAAAGGAAAAGCTTTCAATAGTATGGAATGGTTCCTTGCTACTCATGTATAAGAGATTCTATAATAACCAATTCATTTTGAAGCAAGTTTGAAAGTCAACATTTGAATAACTCACGCTTTTGCTGGCTGGAAGGAACACTTTTTAAGACACAATTCTGAGCTACCTAGACAAAATCTTGGCGTCACTGGACTCAACAGAAACTTACCATTTACTGATATTAAATTGAAACTTGGCTCCGTGCTAGATAAAAACAAACTCAGATAGACTTTGTTGCTTTCCTGGAAAGCAACAAAGTTGCTGGAAATATGTCCTTGCCTCCTGGAAGGAGTCAAGAGGTTCTTTCAGGTTCATGAAACTCATAAGTTGTTGCTGCTGCCTATATTAAGGGAAGTTGGGAAAATAGAAATCAAGCTTGTGATAAGAAGTTCCCTATAAAATAGGTTGGTGTCCTGGTGCTTTGTTTTGAATTTGATACCGAAGCAGTCAAGGGCACCAGGAATGGGGTAAATTGTGCATAACTCTTGAGTGCAGATTTAAGGCAAATTTACAGAAGAATACTCTCTCCAGTGTATTAAATTGTGGAAGGATCAAATACTACGTGTTGGTGAAAAACAAGATGAGATAAGGAAATTGAGATGATATAGTTAAGGTGGAATCTTACAGAAGAAATTAAAACTATAGGTGACATCTCTTGAATGGATATCGACATTGGAGCTCAATGCAAAGGATGTAAGCACTGTTCAGATGAGCAAAGCCAAGTACAAAAGTATTAATCTTTGAGTCATCTGGAAGGCCAGCAAAAAGGACAGAAAACTGAATTCCACAAGTTAGTGCTTCAGAGGCAGAGAATTCTGCTTTTACTGTGTCCAGTCATTTCAAACACTTGAGCTTGACACAATACTTCTGTTATTGTCAGTGGGTGACAATCAAAATGCAAAAATTTAAATCAAATCCTTAAAGCTGCTCACTCTTGAGAATGACAAGACTAAGTAGTGATGTGGGTGGGGAAGAGAACAAAAAAGGTACACATCCTTGAAAAGTATTACTTTCTCTCCCAACTTACAAAGAAAGCCAATCTGAAGCATTGCTCACATATCCTGAGGCTGTGCCTTGTAAGGCACCACACAGTCCTGCTGTCTTTCCTTTGAAACCTCTGAGTGAGACATGCAGTGAAAATAAAAATACCAATGGTTTGCCACTATATTGCTCTAAGTAGGACAACCAGCTTCCCTTTCTCCTTCCTTGCATCTACTTATGGATTATCTTGACCTTTCCCAAGGTCTGGCTAGTATCAGTGAGGTACATTTAAATTAAGCCATATAGGATGAAACTATGCTGGGATGGCATTTTTAAGTTCTCAAGGAAGAGCAGTAACTCTTTCATTTATGTCAGTTTAAAGGCTGGATATATCTGGGGAGTCTCACTGAATCCTCCAATGTTAATGAAGTATGGAAGCACTAGCCACAATGAAAAGTGTCAGGATTTTGCTTATTTTAAAAATGTATTTATGCAAATTTTCCTGTGGACAAAACTTTGCTTGCACAATTGGGGTGCCTTACAAGTTCAAAACCGTCAAAACAAGTGTAGTTCAATGCATGATCAAGAACTGGAATGGACTGCCTAGGAAAGAGGTGGACTGACCATCCTTGGAGAGATTTAAAAGATGTGTTAATGTGGAACTTAAGGGTATGATTTAATGGTGGGCTTGGCTTAAGTTGGCTTGGTTGGGTTAAGAGTTGGTCTTGATGATCTTAAAATCCTTTTCTAACATAAATTATTCTATTATTAAATTATGATTATAACTGCATTCTCTGTTTATCCTTGATTCAGCAGTACAAGTTGGATTGAATACAAATGGGGAAATTACCTGCAAAATCTCCCTGTTAGTTTTCCCTAAAATAGCTGAAAAACAAGGCCCATGCATCCATTGATTCCTGCTATCACAGGATGGTTTGCATTAGAGTCAGTCACACATTAATGCCAAAGCGTCCTCGAGCACAAAGGAGAACAGTAGCTATGGTGGTACTGGCAAATATAGATTCATGTTTGACAAAGCAACAAACTCCTCTTTGTGCCATTGGGGTCAAGCATCTTCCCTGTGACTGGTCACACAGGTAATGGCTTCTAACTCCTGCACTTCCGACCACAGACTGTTTAATGTAGCATTAAGTGACAAAAGCTATATTTAGGATGGAAGCTATCTCCATTACCTTTAGCCACCAAAAAGACTGTCTAATCCAAGTTAGCCACCAGTGACCTAGGTAGATTCTCTCAGCCAATGGAGATAGGTCTTACATAGCTGTCTTTATTACCTGAACCATTTGTTTATCACCTGAACCAATTCCTGATAGAAGTTCATCTTCTCCTGTTGTGTTCCAACAGATCCTCACCATTCAGACAGTCAAAATAAGACTAATGATTCCCACTCTCAAGGGAAACAAAAAGAGGAAGTCACTGCAGAATGCAAACCTGTTTGTGTGAGTAGTCAGTCATAACCCTCCTTTCCAAAATGAGAAGGCCAAATATACATAAAAAATCACATAAGAGGCAGCTGAGGAGGTGTCACGAATCATCAAAGACCCTTGAAGTGCCCTCCTCAGACTCATTCCTGAGGCCTTGCAGCAGAGCACTGCTCATGGTGCAACATATCCAGAGTGCTGCAAGAATGGCAAACTTGCCCCCTGTCAGGGGAGGTACCTGGCCATTCCCAACCAGCCTAAACATAATATTAATCCATTGAACTCTGTGTTTTGCAGGACCCTCACCACCAAAAAGATCAGAAGAAAAGGATCAACAGGACGCCATTGAGATCCATGGAGTGGTGATATTTTCTACTTAATCTGTTTCTGTCTCCCCCACTCCTCTTTTTCTCTTCCTTTCGATCTCTTTTTGTCTCTTCGTCACATTTAATGTTAAATAGAATACATACTATTGACTTCAGCCTATGATCTTCTTTGGACTTTAATTCAGGCAGAGGCATCTCTCTAATAATTTCAATAACTGGATCATAACAGTTTGGTGAGGGGCAATTATATCCATTCATGGAAGTGAAGGCATTCTGCAGAAATAACATTGCTTTGACAAACACGTCACTTTGCCTTAGCTTTCGCTCATGTTCATATGCGTTGGCAAGCCTTCAAGAAAGAAAAGGACAAGTGAAGAACTTAGGAAAAGACTAAATACTATGTCAGGGTACCCTGGTAGATGCTGAGTTTTCTCCTTCCAGGTGAGCTTTGTCATCCAGAGAAGAAAGAAGATGGAGAAAGCATTGAACCATAACATTGTGGATGTGTTTGTGTACATGTGATTAGAAGTCCATTGTTCAGCATGTCAGTATGCAGATCAACTTGGTTTTGCTGTTGTATTCTATACTTGAAAAAAAATCATATTTTTCTATGGGACTGTAATAAGTACTATAAATTCTAATAATTTATTATTTCTTTAATCTTTGTTCATGGTATCCGAAGAAGGAAATAACTGTTTCTGAAGTTCAAAGCTTCCTGACTACTTTTGAAGTCATGACAGCACTGCTCCCAGGGAGGACTGTGATCTAGGCAGCTGTCCGCCAGGAATGAAAGTAAATTAATGGGGAAAAAAAATCATAGAGATATAAAATGGTGCTTTCATCAATAAGGTTTTTCGGTTTTGCTTTATGATATGTCATCTGGTGTGGGAGGGAAAGCAAAGTTGCCTGCACTTTGAAGTGGTAGCATGTTCTGAAGCAGTCATTAGTGCAGTTCATACCTCTTCTTACGTACTTGATTCATTGAGGTGCTCTGTGCAGTCAGGATACCTTGCAAGACCCAGACCTGTGCAAGCAGCCTGGAGGGCAAAAATCTGACAAAGAAAACTATTAACTGGAGCGCTTTGGTCTGGAAAATATAAAATATTTTTCAGTTAAGATGTTATAACTTTCTATCTTTTTAGAGGGATCTTACAGCTAGCCTAGCTTTCAGAAAAGTGTCTTACATTCAATTATTTACAACTAAGAAAAGTAGCTTTCTCTTTAGCTCTCTTTAATTTCAAGTTGAAAAGTTAGATCATAGGTTTCACTATTTTTCTTCTTATTTAAATTATTAAGACAAAAAAATCTTTTTGCATTATATTACAAATACATGAGTACATTTCTATAATTTTTATCAGTCTGCAGCCGCTTTCATGATGTGTTAATGCCTGTCTCATACAGTTATTTCTAATCTTAACAGGGAACTTTAATGTCTTCTTCTATGGGATAAGCATTCTCTTAGTCAGTTGATGCATAATTAACACAGTAGCTCTTGTATGATAAAAATCAGTTATTTCCCCTATTATAAGCATATACAGCTTCCATCTTTGAAGGGTCAAAGCAAGTAGAGGTCACTAAAGAACTATTAATTCTTATGGTAGATTGTACCTAATTACTTAATTATAATGGTTGACTGTGAGAAATTGAATGGTTAATGGCTTCAACATTGTTAAGATCATCTGAGGGCTTGTGCCCTCTGTAGTGAACTGCAAAGAAGCAGCTGTTCATCTGCAACCACCAAATCCCACCCCTTGCTGAATATGCCTACTAACTAGATTTTGGACAGTGTTGAGAACTCGAGATAAGATAAAGGTGATTCCTTTGTTCAGTTCTCCCACTGTCTGGGGAGAAGAATGTATTCACAAGTGCTACTGGGGGAGAAGAATGTATCCACAAGCAATACTGGAAGAGAGAGTGGAATGCTGGTGGCTCAAACATCAAGGGGGTGAGCAGCCAATGTGCAAAGCACCTGCCCAGGTGAAGAGGGTGAGCACAGCTGTACAGGCTGCAGCTATGTGGTGAACCGGATAAGGAAAGTGTCAAACCTTGTGAAGCAAGTACGGTCTCTGTCCTGTCAATTGAAATCAGAGGTCATAACTCCCTTTCTAGAGATGTAACAGGCAGCTGTAACAGCAGGATTCAAAGGCTCCTGAAGTGTCATCAGGTGCCTTATGATCCACAGCATTCAGTGTGAAACTTCCTGCCACAGGTGAGCCACCCTGGGGTTCCCACATGAACCTTAGCAAATATAAATCCATCAAACCTCCTGTTCATGGGTTTTCTCCACCACAGTGATGGGATTGCCCCAAGAACACGACAGATTATTCAGTCTGCAATTGTCATTTTGACCAAAAGACATCAAAATTTCAAGCCTTGCCAAAGACTCCAGTTGGTGGGGACGATACTTTCTATCTTATTCCTTCTCTATTTTCTATTTCTTTTTATCTCTACCTCCCATTTACTGTTAATAAAAAGCTGTACCATTGACTTAGCTATATGATCTCATTTGCACCTAAGTTTGTGCAGAAGCATGTCTCAAATGTTTTTAACAACCAGATCATGACATTGACCCATGTGATAGTAATTGCATTACTTTAGCTGACAATGGATGATGTAATTAAGCCAAAATAGAAAACTGCTTGGAAATAAGGCTCCATATCTCTATATTTTGTACCCTCTAGAAGGGCTTTTTATCTGAGGCCTACTAAAGACCTGAGAAATTCAAGGTGGTTTGAATTTTTCCTTGCATGTTTTCTATCACAGATTCTGCTTTGGATCAAATTCCATTTAGGATTGTCTCTCACAGGTCAGAGCAATGCCTACTTAGACACCTATACAGCATTCCCAAAGGAGACAATCAGAACACGAGATGCAAGAAGATGAACTTTCACAGATGCTCTCCCTGCTTCCAGTAATTTTTGGGTGAGTTGATTCCTTACAGAGTCTTATCTTGGTATTTAAGAAACACAGACAGACTCTTCTGTGTCTTTTTTCAGCGATTTTTGTCAACTCTGTCATCTATTAGAAATCTACAATCCTGTGGCAGGGTAATTACATCTTAGTTACAAATTATAGAATAAATCCCTTACTTTTGAAGTACCTTTTAGTTTCTATTGAAAATTTTCATATTCTTTTATTGGAGAATACCATGAATATCTGATCAGATTCACTCTTCACTATTTGCTCTTCTATGTTAATAAGTCTATTCAAATTACTTGATGACTAACAGAATTGTCTTAGCTCTTTCCTCACATTTGCTTATTTTCCATGGCATTCACTGCTCAATAAATACACTTTCCATACCTAAGCTAGTTCATAACTTTAATTATCCTAGATGTTCTTTGCTGAAAAATCACCAATTCTACTAATTTGGTACC
Source organism: Serinus canaria (assembly GCF_022539315.1). Classification (NCBI taxonomy): domain Eukaryota; kingdom Metazoa; phylum Chordata; class Aves; order Passeriformes; family Fringillidae; genus Serinus; species Serinus canaria. The sequence goes on from NC_066317.1 coordinate 47,216,834, forward strand.
TTGCACAGAAAGCAAATATTAAATGGATATTTCTCACTTTATTGCAGCAGTAAAACAGAGAAAACTGGACAGTAACACAAATTTGTTACATTTCAGTGTATTGAGTTTGCAGGTCAAAGTTTTGGTAGTGGAAGGGGCTACAGGCGTGGGTTCTGTGAGAAGCTACCAGAAGCTTCCCCCATGTCCAACAGAATCAATGCCAGCAAGCTCCAAGAGGGACCCACTCCTGGCCAAGGCTGAGTCCATCAGCAATGAAGGTAGCACTGCTGTGGTAACATACATAAGAAAGGAGAAAAGTTGCTGCACAACTGAAGTCACATGGAAGAGTGAGAATATGTGAGGGAAACAGCTTTGCAGATACCAAGGCCAGGGGAGAAGAAGGGGAGAACGCTCCAGGTGCCAGAGCAGGGGTTCCCCTGCTGTTCATCGTGAGGCAGCCATGCCCCTGCAGACCATGGAGGTCCATGGTGCAGCAGAGATCCACCTGCAGCCCTCGGAGGACCCCACACCTGATCAGGCAGATGCCCGAAGGAGGCTGTGACCCTGTGGGAAGCCCTCACTGGAGCAGGCTCCTGGCAGAACCTGTGGCTCCATGGAGAGAGTAGACCACTGTAGAATAGATTTGCTGGCAGGACTTGTGACCCTGGGGAGAACCCTCACTGGAGCACCTCGTGCCTGAAGGATTGTGCCCTGTGGGAGGGAGCCACACTAAAGGAGCTCATGAAGAACAGCACCTCATGGGAAGGACTCACATTGGAGAAGTTTGTGGAGGACTGTACCGCGGGAGGGACCCCATGCTGTAGCTGGGGAAGTGTGTGGGGAGGAAGGAGAGGCAGAGAAAAGGTGTGATTCTGTGATTGCAGCCCCCATTCCTCTCCTCCTGTATCACTGCAGCAAAGGAGGTAAAAAAAATCTGAAGTTGAGCCCAGGAGGATGGGAAGGGAACGGGGGAAGGTGTTTTTTAAGATTTGATTTTATACCTCATTACCCTACTCTGACTTGACTGGCAATAAATTAAAGTAATTTTCCCCAAGTCAAATCTGTTTTGCCCATGACAGTAATTGGTGAATGATCACTCCCTGCCCATATCTCAACCCACCAGCCTTCTGTTAGAGTTTTTCTCTCCTCTGTGCAACCGAGGAGGGCAGTGATAGAATGGCTTAGGTGGGCACCTGGCATCCAGCCAGGGTCATCCCACTGCATACAGCTAGCTTCACTTTTGCTTCTGCATGTCACCCTCCATTACATGAAGGAGAAAGTAATATGCTTCTTTAATTTTTGCAAATTATCCTTTCTAGGTATTCAAACTCCTGAATACTGAATAGGTCAGATTACAGTAGTTCAGTGGTGTAATTTATTATATGTCTCATGAATGCAAAGAAAGCACACATAGAGGAAAAATGTAAACTAAATGAAAAAAGCAATTATCAAATGAAGCCAAGGATGGTGCCCTTCAAGGGTAATAGTTGAGTTTTAATTTCCTATTTAATTTACGTTCTATTTAGGTGACAAAGCTTCAGCTGCTGTTGAAATAATTAACAAATATTGATTCATCTGCACCTTAGTTAAATAAGTATTATGAAAAAGTAGGAAGTGTGGTGTGATCTTCCAGTTAGAGCATAAACTCCTACTTAAATTAAATAGTTTACACTCAGTGACAAAGGTGGCATAATTAGGAAGAACTAGAATCCAGAGCTTCCTGGAAAAATGTAAATTTTTCTTCCCATGATACAAATGTGTAATATTTTTAGAACTTTTTGGTGTGCAACAATCCTCAGCTTGTTTTTAATCCAAAATCTAGATTTCTAGACTGCTTCTAAATTCAAGACTTCTTTGTGGCCCGGCTGAAGCTACCATTCAAACTACTCTAAAAGTCAAGGTCAAAATGATGGTTTCTGTCATTATGTGAAGCTGCACTTTGCTCATGCAATAACCTAGTGCAGAGACCAGTAAGGCTGCAGGTGCAATTTCTGATTTGAATCTATGATTTTCTATGACTCAATTCCTGGCTACCTGAGATAACACCTCTTTCTCAAGGCCACATTATGTTTGACTGTAATTGAACAGCTGGAGCCAGGGGCTGTCTCATGTAGACAAATACCAGCTGCTCAAGGTGTAGTCTGTAAGAGATACTTCCTTTTCTGTCTCGACCTGTGGAATCTCTAGTCCCGCCCAGGATGGCTCTCAGTCTGTGACACACCTGAAGTAATGCCCCACGTAAGGCTATGTAAGGTTGGATGGGTAGGGTTTGCTAAGTCAGTGCTTGGTGAAATGCCTTATTTTGATTGAATGTTTTGTCTTAAATTTTGCCAAATTTCTGGCCTACTAAAGTTTGTCAGTAGAGTTTGTTTTTCCACCTCCTGTGAACGTTGTCATGTATCCCATACACCCAATTCAGGGAAAGGTAGCACCACAAACATCCTTTGAGTAAACTTGCTAAGCAAAGACGGAGGATCAACAACAGACAAGGTGTTTTTAGAGGGGGAAAAGAGTGAAATGTACTTGAGCAGGAATGGAATGCATCATGTGATGCTTTTTTTAATGGCTTTAGAATTCCAAATGCAGTTTGCAACAAAATGATGTCTCTAAATGTAATCATAGAACCAACACCAATGGACTATTTCATACCCATGTATATGGAGAGAAAAATGGAATTTCAATTACTACACTTGACATCTTCTTAAACTTTTCTATTTTAATATTTTTTCCTCAACTTTCCTGTCCTAATACTCACAAGAGAAACTTTTTTCCTTGTATTTATTTATTTCTGACAGGATGGAATTCAATTACCATTTTTTATATTGAACTACCCTATCGTTATAAATTACCTTTTTCTTTCTGAGCTCCAAACATTTATTTAGGCAAAGATATTCCTATCCTTCAGAGATATTTTTGTGATACTTTATGTTTGACTGGCAGTGTAGCACAACAGTGATTGAGCAAAATAAATAAACAATAACAATAACAATTTCACCAAAACTAAGTCTCAGTAGCAGCAAAAGTGCATTGCAGGTTGATAATTGACAAATTGATTAATTTAGTCATTCCGGATTTTGGACACTTTTATAAGTATTTTGAATCAAATCTTATTTAAGGCATGCTATAGAAAAAAATCCTCTTGCTTATACATGTCAGTGCAATAAGTCCTCCAGCAGAGTACTTTTGAATACATATTTAGGAAGACAGAGACAAGCTTTAAAAGGCAGAACTATGTTTGAAATGTTGCTGTGGTGTTTCACCAAATAAGGCTCTGAAGAATATTCCAAGCCCTGGAAACAGGGTCAAAATAATAGCCCCAAGGAAGCATAACATCTTGTAAGCAATCATGTTTTGTTTTGATCATCAATCTCAGAACCCTTCATGTGAAACTACTGATAAACACAAACCATTCACCATGTGGTACCCTTACAAGAGAAGATTTGAACCACTTTGCAAATGTCTTTCAGAATCCTCTTACTTTGTGGCAGGGTGTTTAGATGGCAGCAGGACTGATGAAGTGAGAGAGAGGCTTCTTGTATAATGCTCCACGAGACAGAGAAAACTGTAGATTCTCACCTGTTGAAGGACCTAAGATTTGTCAAAATACCTAATATGACACTCGAGGTAAACCCTTGTCACTGGGACTTGGGATGAATCTCAGGTAGTGTCTTTGCAGGGTGCCTTCTAACTGCTTCACCTCATACGACAGAGTGTGGAGAACCTAAAGTAAGCTCTGTTTGTAGACCAAAATACACCCTATGCTTTGTACTGGCATTGTTATAGCATGAAGGAAGGAGCCCGAATGGTGGAAATGATCCTTTAAATGGGCAGCAACACCAGCACACTTCAAGCTCTTCTTTCAAGGAAGAAAACAGTGAATTCAGTCAGTCATTCTAACTGCAGTTTAGTAGTTTTTATTATGACATTCTGGAAGGGGACCAGGACATGAAAGTTTTCTACATTTTCTACAGTATCCTACAGAGGAATTTTTTCACTCACCTCAAGGTGACAAACAAAGTAATGAAGTGCTCAAAGTTTGTCTGTGACTTTACTATTGAAATTGAATTTTTTTTAAAGCCAGCATTACAAAATTCAAAATTTTAGCTTTTGTTCTGAATAATTCCCCCACATGATTGAAGCCCTGAACAGCCTATACCAGGAAAGAAAACTTACATATTTGATTGTTATGACAGTAGCCAGACCTGAAAAAGAAAAAAATATCAATTAATTGTCTTCAATACCAAAGTATTAATAAAAGACTTATTCTGTTTATAGCAAAAGGAACCCTTCTTAGATTATGAATAGTGTTCTGTGGTCTCCAGAATGCAGAAAAGCACAGCAGAGAGAACTGGCCAAATACTGTGATTAGCTAATTTTAAAATTCCTTTTCCCTTGAGTCATGATATATGTGTCTTGCATCTCAATTTCATTTAGGAATAAGACCCTTTCAGATGCTTGCTTAGACTAATATTATGTTATCAGAAAGAGAGAAAAGTATACAGAAAATTACAAGATGTCATACCATGCTATAATAAGATAAAGTTAAGCTCTCATGTGCTATACTTTGAAGAAGCTGTACAAGAATATTTGCCCTACACATTCGATAGTATTAGATACCACACAGGACTATTAATGTTCCTATTTTGACCTCATAAATATATTCAGGAAGCAAATTATCTGCTATTAACACACCCACTTTCTGTACCCCGCTTCCCAAACAGATTTGGCTTAGTGTGAATGTAGGATGGGGTAATTTGACTTTTGCAATCACAGCAGACAGCTGTGAGTGATACATGACATGAAAATGAATTATCTTTGCTCTTGCTCATTGAGAGAACAGAGTGCTCTGCAGTTAATATGCTCTGTTGTAGTCTGTACCTGACAGGTATGGAGTACAAGAAGATAAAATAAGCTTTTACACCAAGTTTTATTAATTGTTCTTACACATACTGAAAAATAGCTTTATATAAATACTGTGTTCCTTAATTTCCTTTCTATCTCTTCCCTCTCTCCATTCTTTATCACTGTGAGGTAATTCTACCATGCTCCCAGTCATTCAGGCTTAATAGCAGAGTGCTAAACTTGACCCCCCCTTTTCCCTTTCCAGCCACTGCTAGAATGTTGTTAAATGTCACCAGTTATTCCTCAGTAAGATGAAGAAGCTATATAATTTATTTTCTATCTCAGCTGTTGCAATTCTGATAATTTATCAAAACTGTCTTATCTTCTCTCCTCTCACCTGATTCAGCTTTGTTTTTTCCTCTTAGGTTTTACACGGTGAGCTTTCTGTCTCACTTTTCAGACCTTATTCTCAGCTTAGCCTCATTATTCCCCTTCATATATTGAGCTCCCATTTCACTGATTTTGGAGATCCTCTGTGGCTTCTTTGTGAGATACAAACTTTCTGTTACTACCTGTCACTTCTATATATTCTATCCCAAGCTGCCAACTGTTGCTTTGAGTTCAGTACCTTCTGCTCCCTGGCCCCTTCATATTTGCTATCTTTTTCTCATTGGAGGGATCTAAAATTTTGTAATTCAGGAAATTCTCATTTTCTTTCCTCTTTTCTGAGCCCTTAAATCTTGGCTCATTTACACCAGAAACATTTTAATTATTTTCTAACGTGTTTTACTTATTCCGAGCTTACATTTGTCTCTCAGGTACGGATTTGAACAATTTGTGGGACTTGTCTTTTGTTATTAACTACAATTACAAATCAGGGCAAACAAGAGTAGTTTTGTGGACTTGTGTGTTACCATCTGAGTCAGTGAGCCATGCTTGGCAACTGGAGTTTGAATAATTGTCTGAATTACAGAATAACGAGAGCATAGAAACATTTTTTTTTCCCCTGGATGCTTTTTTGACAAGTTTTGAAAAAAACTCAACAGCTTGTGTAATGTAGTAAACATGACAAGTGGATACCTGTAAACATTAATTTGGAATCTGGGTGTCCATAGATAGGTTCCTAAAATCTGATGCAGACAGTCACATGAGAAATATTCTATGAAATGTTCAGTACTCACATTTCATGGTGACTGCCTGACCTGTCTGGTTTCTCTTTGAGTGCGCCCCATGAATTCATGTGACCTACCAGCCACCAGAAACACCAGCTGTCCTGACCAGCCCAAGCCAACATTTCTGTCTGCCCCTGAGCAGTCCCTGGAAAATATCTATTTCCAAACAAACTACTCTGATATGCTACCCTGAAAGCAGCTTTTGCATTAGCAAGTGCATGTGAGAGCCTGCATTTTCGCTTTGTGTATTGCTGTTATGTGTGTGCTGCTATTTATGACTCAGCCTCATAGGAAGTGTTGTGGTCCTCTGCGTGGTGTGACTGGTTCTGTACTGTCAACAATGGGTGAGGGAGGGTAAAGGTTTTGTCTCCTCTTCATTTATTCTGTTTTGGTTACTGGGCCACAAAGAGTTGCTTCTACCTTATTTTGCCATCTGCCAGGCTCTCTTTCTTTCATGTGGATCTGCAAAGGGGAAGATCCTTCTACAGCTGTCCAACCACACACCCTGGTGCAAGGACTGCAGCACAGGCATGGGACATGCCATGGGTAGTGCACGAGTAAGATACCAGTCAGGTGGAAGCAATTTTATGCTTTCTCAGAAGGAAAACAAATGACAGATCTAGCTGTGCCTGACACTGCCTGAGCACCAGAGACGCTCTCTCCCTCCAGGGAACCTCAGGTTAATGAGATGGAAAATGAAGGCGGCAGATTCCATGCCATCAGAAACCACCAACTTGCAGAAACTGCCCTCGTGCCTCTGAACTGCGCCTTATTTCTAAAGCTAAAGCACTCTTAATACCAGATTCTTAGCTCAGTCCTGATCTGATTTTTAATATCTTCACTCTGCCCTTCATACTAATCAGATTTTTAAAAGAAAAAGCAGACGATGTTGCCTCAGCTACTGAAGTCTCTACAGTAATTTTCAGGCAGAAAATCAAATTGCCTGTGGGCTGTAGACTTTCATAGTGTGTATGCATAGAGGAGGTCACCTTTAACATTAAGGGCATGAATCTCGTTTTCCCTCCATCATTTGAGCTCTGGTGTAACATCATTAATAACTTCAGCAGGTTCACACTGACTGATCTGTGGGGTTACTAAGACCATTAATTTGGCCCAGACCCTGTATTTAAAGTGTAACTAATGGCAACAAAAACTCTTAACTGTGCTTCAGAGAGAAAATATAATAATGAAAAGCTACTGACAGCTTCTAGGAACCATACCAGAATGCTTACTTAATTTTATACAAAATTGTCTCATTGCTAGATCCCACCATTATCTCTTTCTGAGATGAAAATTAACCCCTTACCCCCATTTTGCAGACAGAAGTGAGGTTCTAAGAGATAAAAGGGCTGTTAAAAGTCATTTAAAGGGCAAAATAGCATGTTTTTTTCAGTCCTCTTATAGTCCATTACACTTAAAATATGTCAAGCTGGATCCTCCAGAGAGAAGGTGGAACTGCAGTAGTATAGGACATTGAGAGAGAGAACAGAAGGAAGTCTGGCTTTTGAGGTTATTTTGAATTTTGAGAATGGAAAGACAGCAACTATTTGGCTACTTACAGGGCTCCTAAAATCCCAAAATATTAGTTCTTTTGAGTGAAGGAGCTATTATAGAGAGAGGAACATGAAACAGTCAGAATTTCCAGGACAAATATGAACAGTGCCCACTGTAGTGACTGCTAGTCATAGACTCAAAGCATGGCCTGTTTTAGCGGCTGTGTTTCCACCAAGAAGCAGCTGAGTTGGCTACTGAGGCTTTTTGTTCTGCTGAACAGCTATGAGCTGCACTGTCACACCCCATTTACACTCATATACCCTTGGTTTGCTGGGAGAACCTTGAGTCAACACTGCTGCTGCTGGTAGAGGCTCTCAACATTTTTGCTTGTAAATAAGAAGTAATGAGTCTCCAAACTCATGACCCTTTTCCATGATACTTCTAGGGTCTAAACAAAACAGCTGTGATATGCAGTGCATTAATTTAATGTGCTCTATAACAAGGCTTTTAAGTACATCTCCAATATTAAAATTGGAGACTCCATCTCCTGCTTAATTCAACTGTATTTGTGCTGATGTCACCCTAATACTGACTGTGGTGAAGTATCTGTGCCTGCACTTTCCCTCCATCTCAAAACTTCCCAGGAAAAACCAGTGAAATTCTGCTTCCCAGGAAAAAAGTGAAATTCTGCTTAAGAAGTAGTAGAGCCTGAATTACATTTACTTCTGATTCCTCTTTCCATGGCTACTTGCCTCCAGAGATTAAAGAAACCATTTCTTTGCAGCCTTCCAGAGTATCACACCTTTCACACATTAGTCACCTCCATTTAGCTGTGTCCTTTATGCCCTAGAGCCAGCACTTGTATGGCTAGATCTTGCACATGATTTTTCTACTTGCTTTTCTTGAGATCTGTGTGCTTGTTGGCTTCTGAGAAGATTTCCTGCACCGGAGCTTGGTTTTCTTGACTCTTTTCAAAACTGTGCAGTGACTTGCAAGGATCTATAGACTGAGGTTAAAACCACAGGGCTTAATTACCTGGGTGTAGGAGTAGGGTACCTGGAGAGAGCAAAGTATGCAAATCTGTGACACTTTGGTTAATGGCTTTCTAATACAAGGCATCATTCTTTCAGCCAAGGCAATCTAACTGATATTTATGGTTATTGCGATACAGCAATGTATCCATGTGGAGTATATCCACCTGTGGAATACACTCATTTGGCTGTGTATAAAGATTTGGCCTTTGAAATGATCATGGATCTTTTGTGGTAGTCGCTGTGACTGGCACAACCTCTTACTAACTGCTATTTATCTTCCTCTTCAGCATTTTGGTACTTCTGGTTTTGAGTAATGAATTTCACACTTTGCACCTAATAAATCACACTGCACAATGTGCTTATAAAATGGCCCAGAATTTTACTTTTATAAACATGAAATTTTATCCAGTTATTACTGAATTTTCAAACAGTAGTGTTTCTAGTATGGACAGGCAAAACCTTCAACACGGACTTGCTCTTTTGACAGTTCACCTTTAGATCAAAAGCTGCACAATACGTCTTGGTTCATTTTTACTACTGGATATATTTTCTTGGGAGAAGCCTCTTATTGCACTGAAATTCAGGAAAAATGCTGCAAAAGTGAGTAAGAACAATTAAGAGCATAGTTGGGATCAGTTAAGTATTACTTGTTGTTGGCTTTCAGCTACAGTACAGACAGATTTTTCAGATGCTATTTTCGCACACACTGTTTAAGCAAATAGCATATGTTAGTTTGTAAATCTAAATTTATATCTAACTGAATTATCTGAGCACAGCCACGTTACAGCCATATAGCTTCTACTTCTAAGATTTTCAATGATTCAGATCATCACTTCTAAGAGTGCTTCTAATTTTCTGCAAAATCAAAGTATGTTCTTTATGGTCTTTTGATTGTTAAGACTGTATTTGAGATTCCTGAACATGTGCTAGACATTAATGCCATCTTCCCTATGTGGTGTGTTTTAACTCTTGGTAAGATGGGTTTGCCTCTTGCTTGCTGGAAGCTGCTCTGCTCCAGGGCCGGCACCCAGCTGGGCTGTGCGGACCCGGCACCGCGGAGAGCCCTTCCCTGAGCACTTGGTGGGTCTTGGTGTGTCCGGGGCTATGTTGGACACTCGGGAAAACGGATTCCTTCCAACTGGGGGCACCTTGGGTGGGGAGAGGGTGGCCCCGGGCACGTGGCAGCGTGTCCCTTTGTGACACAGTGCAGAAGTTACACTGTGTCACCGAAAGGGACAGCGTGTCTGAGAAGCCCTTTGTGACACGCTCTGACATAGGTGCTGGCAGCGCCGTGGCCATGCCAGAGTGCTCGGTGCACGCGAAGGGACAGGACGTGACAGAGCGGTGCTGTGAGGCGTCCCCGCACAGCCGGCTTGTTCGTTGCTGACCCGGAGCTTTTCCAAGGCATTCCTCCTGCGGCTGGCCTCACGGCCAGACCTCGGGATTCAGGGACCCAGAGCTTTTCTGAGGAATATCCCAGTCCTGCAGCCGGTGCCCTCGTGGCCAGGCTGTGGGACTTGGTGACCTCCATCGTTCGTGAGGAGTCTCCCGTCGTTGTGGCAGGAGCCCTCAAGAACCGAATTTAGGACTTGCTGTCCTGGAGCCTTCCTGTGGCCCCTCTGTTGCAGGTGCCTGCAAGGCACAACTGCAGCACTCGCTGACTCTGACCTTTGCTGAGGCATCTGTCTCAAAGGTGCCCTCGAGGTCAGACAGCGGGATGGCAGGCAGAGTGCTCAGCCTGCTCAAGGGGCTTCGGGGCAAGAACAGGAATGGCCCTGCAGCTGCTGCAGTGCAGCAGCCTGCAGAGCCGGAGCAGTTGCAGCCGCTGCAGGATGGTGAGTGGCGAAGCCGGGCCGTAGGGCCGGTGCCTGCAGCTGGCCTGGCTCAAACCCATCCCATCCCATCCCATCCCATCCCTGTGGACATGCCCACGGACGGGATGGGACAGGGGCTGGGCCTGCCCCCCTGATGGCTGTGCTCTGTCCCCTGGGCACCAGGGGGGCTGTCCCTGCCGGGGGAGGACACAGGTGGGCTGTGTTCTCCGCCCTCTCCCACTGCCCCTCAGCTCTGCTTGTGCTCACTCTTTGCCAGATGCAGCCAAGGAGCAGGCTCAAGAGCAGGACCCCCCCCGTGGCCACTTCCACAGAGCAGCGCAGGTACCTGCAGCCATCCCCACCTGGGCAGGGCCTGAGGCTCTGCTCAGCCTGGCTCCGCACTTGGAGCAGACCATGTAACATCCATCTCTTCCCGCTCTTCCTTCTGCTGCAGACACTGAGGAGGTTCCTGCGCCTTCGGCGCAGAAAGACCAGCGGCCACACCACCGAGGGCACGGCCGAGCCCGACTCCAGGCCCAGCGAGCTGCGGGCAGAGGATGCTGCCAGCAAAGCATCCTCAGAGTTCACAACAGTCTCGGAGTTGGAAACGGCCGAGGGCTGGGTTGAGGCTGACATGGCCCTGGCGGAGGGCGTGGCCACACCTTACACCCATCTCCAGGGCATCCCAGAGACTGAAGCCATGCCCATGCTGAATGTGAGTCCTGGGCCCACTCTGGAGTTTTTCCAGACGGGTGTTTCTTCTCCACAGCACGTAAGCAGCCTGGGGCCAGGGCTGAAGGCCTCCCAGGATCAGGCCTTCCCTCAAGCCATGTATGCTGGGCCCCCTCTGCCCCATCACAGTGGGCAGGGAAGGCAAGGACTTCTTGGGGGAAGCTGGGGAAGTTGCTCCCTTGGACAGCACTCCAAGTCTTCCCCACGTGCTGCTTCCTCCAGGTGCTAGCCGCAGTGAGTGACATCCTTCAGAGACTCACTACCCATATCACCGTGGATGCCGAGCTGCAAATGGACATCCTCAGCCTGACCGAAGCACACCCTGCCCACGTGGTGATGAGCCTCCTGCGCTGTGCCCCAACGTGTGACGGGTACGGGGAACTACTGCCTCAAGAGAGCTCGGTGTTCACGGGCCCATAGGGCCCCTCGCCCTGTACAGCCTGTCCAGTGGGTTCTGCCAGACAGGCGGAGAGCACCCGGACCTTCAGGCCCCTCTGTTTCCTGAGCCTGCTGCCATGCTCCCTCCCGGCCTCACGCAGCTGCACGAGCACGGTACTGACACACAGCTCTGCTCCCACAGAGCTGCCGCGCTGATGTGGAGAGCCATCGGCACCTCAGAAGTAGCCGCGGCGGAGGTGCTTCCAGCACTTCTCTCCGCCATAGAGCAGCAGCCAGCCTACAGCGGGTTCTCCTGCAGCGGGGACAACAAGGCTGTCTTTGCCCTGGCTGTGAGTTTCTGGAGCTGGCCTATGCTTGCCCTCCAGGTCACCTCTCCAGCAGCTCTCCATCCTCTCCCCACCTCGCAGCTCTCTGCCTGGGCTGAAAGCTGGCCTAGGGGCAGCAGGCTGGGTGCTCCCCCTGCGTCTCCCCTCGGGCCCTGCCTCATGGACACCCTGGCACTGAACGCTGTCTCAGTGTGCTTTGTCTCTTGCAGGCAACTCTGGCACTGTGGAGGATCGCCCCCATGTCTGAGTGGCACTATGCTATTCTGCTCCATTCTCCCCAACTGTTTGTGGCTCTGCTCCTGCAAATTGTTACCACCACAGAGCAGACACCAGAGGACGTTGAGACCCAGAGCTTCTGGAGAGCGTGCCGGAAGAAACACAGCCTTCCCAGCAAGCCCAACAGGTGCCAGTCGCCCTGTCCTTCCCACGCCCTTGTGGCCAGGGCCAGCGCTATCAGCGTGACCCGGCCTTTGCTTGGCACACAGGTTTGCAGTGGAGACCATGAAGGCTCTGCTCTCCAGACTGGGCTTTGACAAGAAGCTGGTGGCTCTGGAGCACAAGCGGGTCTGGGAGAAGCTGCTCTGTGCCGACACGCAGCACTATGCAGTGGGTCTGCTGGCCAGGTGAGATCCCCTACTCCCTGCCACCACTGCCAGCATTTGTGCCCCGCTCCCGCAGTGCCCCACACGGTCCCCAGGCTTGTAAGCGAGAGGGCCTTGTCACCGAGGGAGAGCCGAGCAGACTGGAAGAGGCTGGGAGAGGAGGATGCCCAGGAGCAGCTGCCTCACAAGGGGCCCATGTGCCCTTGCAGAGTGCTGGGGAAAGATCAGACATCTGCGGGCCACTCCTGGGAGAGGTTTGCCTGCCCGGCTCAGGGCCTTGGTGCCTTTTTTCCCTGCCAGGGAGATGTGCCATAGCTTGACCCCCTTGTGTCCCTACATGGCCTCGCACCTGCTCAGCCTGCTCATTGAGAAGCAGCCACGCTGGCATCTGCCTGCCCTGGCCTTCTTTGTGGAGGTGAGCCTGATGGCCAGCGCTGCCTGGCTGAGCTGCCTCCCAGCTCTCTGACCTCTCGTAGCTGCAGCCCCCTGGGACGCTGCCCGTGCCCGCTGCTGCTGCCTGGGCCCGGCCCTGTGCAGCTCCGGGCTCTGTGCGGCCGGTTCCCCTGACCCTGCCCTCCTGTGCCTTTCAGCTCCTGGAGTGCCTGGACTTGAGCATACATGGTCCCAGCGCCCTGTTGGTGCTATCCAGGCACCTGCCGAGCGAGTGCAGGGACAGGCTGCGCCTGGTGCTCAGAGGCCTCGCGCTGCTCCGCAAGGAGCCCTCGCTGGTGAGAAGGAGGCAGTGGCTGAAGCCGCGCTGGCAGCGTGGGGCTGGGGAGCGCACACCTTTGGGCTTGGCTGGGCTTTGGCAGCAGAGGCAGCTGCTCCCAGCTCTCCTGCCTCCTGCTTCAGCTGCCCGAGTGCCCCAAGCAGCCGTTGGTGCTGCGGCCGGTCACGGCTTCACAGCACAGCCTGGTCTTGCACACAGGCTGGAGGAATACACGGCCTCTATCAAGGCCTGGTGGAACAGCTGGCTGATGCAGATGCAGAGATGGTCTGGATGACCCTCTGTGGGCTCACGGATGTGCTCCAGGACAAAGACCTCGAGCCACTCAGCAACACCTTCCTGAAGCTGGCTGAGTCCCTCCTGCCACTCTTTGAGAATGTAAGGCGCTGTGCCCCTAGCCAAGAGAACTGGACGCTGCCTGGAAACTTGTGCCCTGTGCAGTGTTGGGCCTTTGCCCCAGTGGGCCTGGAGTAGTTGGTGCTTAGGACTTTTCCTATCCTTGCAGGACAACAGCCAGGTGCGGCTGCTCTCCATTCAGCTCTTCTGCAAGGTGATGGAGCTGGTAGTGGAAGAGGGGGAAAATCCTCTCACGACAATTGTGAGCCAGGGTCTGCTCCCTCTCTTCTTGCGCTGGCATGACGAGAACCTGCACGTGGCCAAGGTGAGGTTTTGTGTGAGGCTGCCGCATCCCTGGCAGGGGGATCGGCCGCCTCCGGCCCTAGTGCCTCGCGGGCTCCAGTCCTCCCGTCCTGGCTTGGGCACAGGGACCCGGCTGCGGTGCCCCGGGCTCTGGTGCCACCTGCGGCTCTCTGCTACTCTCCAGTCCTCTCGCAAAGCCCTGCTTCATGCGGCACGCTTCCTGAGGATGAGGGATCTCGAGCAGCTGCTGCTGAAGGGGCAGCAGATGAAGTTCGCCGAGCGCCTGGTAAGGACAGCCCAGGAGCACCAGCTGTAGGCTGGAGATGTCCCCTGCCCCGGTGTTGATAGCGGGAGGCTGGCAGCTGTGCACCTGCCCAGTGCCGCACCAGGGCCCGCACGCTGCTCCCTGGCCCGGGCCTTGTGGGCCAGCTGGGTCGGCCGAGGTGCAGAGCCCGCGCTGAGCCTTCCCTCCCGGCGCTCCCCGCAGCTGCTGCAGGACGAGAGCCGAGCGGCCGAGCACCTGCGCTGGGCCCTGCCGCGCCTGCGGAGCCCACAGAGGCCCGTGCGAGGGGCGGCCGTCAGGATCATCGGTGAGCCCGGCGCCCCTCCCTGCCCCCGGCCCGGCTGCTGCCCTGGCAGCGGGAGCCGAGCCCGGGCCGCTGCAGCCCCGGCCGTCCTCCTGAGGCCTGCCCTGCCGCAGCCTGCCCTGCCGCAGCGTGAGGCAGGGGCTCGGCAGGAGCTCTGCCCGGGTAGGAGGGCGTGCGGCCGCAGGGCTGGCAGCGCCCGTGGCGCGCAGCTGTGCCGCCTGGGGCTGCCAGAGGCTCTGTCTTCCCAGGGCTGGCCGGAGTGCTCGTGAAGGGGCAGAAGGAGGAGCTCCAGGTCCTCAGCGAGGGTGAGTCAGGGCAGCCGCGTGGCGGCGGGGGCCGCCGGGGGCAACTGCAAATCCTGGCCCCGGAGCTACAATCCGTGCCCGGGCTGCGGAGGGCTCTGCTTCCCGTGTGGACGAGGGGTGGCGGTGGGAGAGCCCGGAGAGCTGTCAGGGAAACGTGGGGGATCTGTGGGCAGCACCTTCCGGCCGAAGCCATGGCAAGAGCCGGCTGGGATGGCCCTGGCAGGAGGCTCTCCTCGGATTCCCTCAATCTGGCCTCTGACCCTGGCTCTGCTCCTCTCTCTTCCAGCTCTCCAAGCCCTCAGGGAAAATGAGAGCCCATCCTGCATCAGCGTCCTGATTCAGCTGGCTTTCAAGAGAAGATGTGCAGGACTTCGTTCCTCTGCTGGATCAGATGTACCATCGGCGTCCATTGGCGATTTCCAGCTCCCACTGAAGGTGGGAGAACCTGCAGAGCAGGATGGATCAGCTGGAGCTCCAGGCACAGCTCTTGCTGCTCAGAGCTGAGCTTGTGGGAAGCTCCAGGAGCTCCTGCCATCTGTCTCCCTGTTGACAGCTCCCTCCCTCCAGCTCTCAGGCCCTGCCCACTCCCTTTTTTTGTCTCCCTGCTCACCCCTTTGCTTCGCTTTCTCTTAATAAACAGTTTGGGTTTTTCACTTGAGCCGTGTCTCTGTGGAGCTGAAGCGGTGCAAAACCTGAGCCCGGGGACACGCAGGGCCCTGCTGCCATTCTCCTCCCAGCTGTGTTCTGTGCAGGGCCAGAGAGGAACAAGGGCAGCTCAGGCTGCAAAGGTCCCTGTCCTGCTGCTCCAGTTGCACAGCAGCGTGGAGTTAAAGGTCCCTGGGTTTTAGAAGAGCCAACCTGAATATGCTCTGAACCCAGCCGTGAGGGATTCCATGGCAAGAATCCACCGAGGGCAAAGGAGCTTGCAATGCCGGAAGGCTCCACAAAGATCTTTCTGAAAGCACAGCAATTCTCCATCCCTACACAGGGACAGGAAGAGGGCAGAACCAGACCCCATCGTGGCCTGGCAGTAAGCTTTGGGTGTGCCTAAAAGCAAATGAAGCAGCAGAAGCAGCAGGGAATGGCTGAGACTCAGAGGCGTGACCGTCCCAACGGCCGCAGCGCTGTCCGGCAGTGCCTGCACGCTGGACGCGGTTCCGGCGGCTCTGCTCTCCCCACAGGCCAGGAATCGGGCAGCCCCTTCTTCAGGCCCAGTCAGCAACCCAACCAAATAATGTCTTTGAAATGTATATTGACTATGACAATAGAAGCAGGTCAACAAAATGTAAGAGGTGAATGTTCAAGTAAAATTCAGCTCCAGTTTCTATCAGCTGTGTGCATGATCTAAGCACTTTTCTTCCTTAAGTAAAACCCTGTTTTATAGTTGAGTATATGTTTTCAAACTTTCCCTCAGGGGAGCCTGCTTGATATCAGGGCTTGTTTTAAATCCACATCAACACCCTCTTTTTGCACAGCATGAGTTAGGCAGTTGATGCCTGTCCCATAAAAGTCATTGCAAACACTTGCTACAAAACTGGTCCCATGTTAACTGCAGGAAATCATCTCCTGGGCTACTTCTCACACATTTGTACCAACCAGCTTCTGGTCATTAGTCACAATGTTGTTTAGCCATCTAAAAATAAGTCTCTGGACAAAAAAAAAAAAAATGTTTTAATCTTCACGATTGACAATCACACTAAAATTTGGGTAGGAAATTTACTTTAACTTAAAGTAATGAAGTTGCATTCGGTTCAGATATAATTTAAGAATTAGTAGCTGAACCTGAGGCCATCATATTTTCTTTTAATTGTTGATCATCAGAAATTGCCCTCGATCATTATGACTTGTGCTATTATTTGGCCTTTGGGTAGGAACACGGGTGGGTGAGTACAGTGGAGCCAAATGACAAACTGCTTTGGGTCTGATGATATGAGACCCGGAGGAATGGTAATTACCTTGGGGATGACATACTTACTGTGACGATCCTGGCAAAGCTGTGTCTAAGTACCTGGCTGTTCAGGGTTAACAGTTATGAAAGCCAGTTAGTGTCCTTGAGATTGAGATGCTGTGTCAGTGCCAATCTGTAAGGGTCATGGGAAGAATTGGTAGTTAGAATTGGTCTGGGATTGTCACAGTTAAATGAATGTTCTGTCTTGTTCAATACCAGTGTCTGACTTGGCACAGGCTAGTCTTCTAAACTAGGTATTTTTTCCCTATCCTCTGCTAGAATTGGATCCACCCTATTTTTGTCATAGCACTGGGAAAAAGAGCGCTCGTTATTCAGCACTCTTTGGAAAGTTATCTTTTGGAGAATTCTGATCTTTAAGCTTATTGTAATTAAAATCTAAAAACTGTTTTTTGAGAGGGCAGTCGGGCATCCAATGCCGTAACTTCCCACAAAGGTGGCAGGGTCGATTAGAGTGTGAGGTTCTCTCTTGTGAAGCTGGCTGGTGAATGGTGGATCAGGGATGTCTACAGCTGCAATCTTTCTCTGTGGTTTCAGTCTCTCATCTTGGTCAGCAGGGGTGATGGTAACTTTCTTTTCACAGACTTCTAACATTGCTTGTAGTGTTGTTGTATCGAGGGGCAGGCTCAGGATGGCAGCTTTACGCTTCTCATTGGCATTTTGTTTAGCAACCTCAGTGAGGATTTCTATCCTGGTTCTTTCATTCTGAACTTGCAATTCCACAGCTTTTCTCAACATTTCCACAAAACTCAAAAAGGACTCAGTTGAAGATTGTATTATTTTCAAATAGCTTTCAAGTGGAACATCAGGGCGCAACTCAAAGAAAGCTTTCCCAGCTGCCTCAGCACTTTCTTTGAGAGCCTTTCTGGGAATGCCCTCTGCCTGACTTGCTCCTACCTCCCACTCCCCTTGCCCACAGAGATGGTCTAGTGATATCATTGTACCAAAAGCATCCTGGGCGGAGGCTACATCAGCCCAAAGGGCTGGCAAGCTTGCTCTTACTCCTTTTTTCCATACTGCATCCCTCAAGAGGTATTCAGTTGGGGATAACAGGCAGGAAAAAAGGTGTTTAATGTCAGCTGGTGTTAACACATTAGCAGAAAGCCTAGTTTGACCACAGTTGTTTCTGGGTTCCGGTTCCCAGGCTCAGCATCTCCGGTTTCTCTGAGCTGGGAGCTGGAGGGCGGGCTGTGGGAGGGGTGGAGGGAGGGGGCAGAGGCAGATTAGGAGGAGGGGGAAGAGTGCTGGGAGGGAGGGTGTCAGGGCCGGGGTTTCCGGACCGGCATGGGTTGTTAGAAGAGTGAAAAGGATTTTAAGAAGAAGGAATAGGAACGACCATGTGGTATTCACCATCATGGCTTGGGGGAATCGCTTGAGGTGAATCGGGGGTATCAAAATGAACACAAGGATTTCAAGACAGGGTATTGCAAACCAGAGGAATAGGGGAAGGGGTAAAATCCTGGGGATTTTGGCCAGAACTCTCTGGAAGGGAGACTGGGAGCTTCTGAGGGAAGCTAGGGAAGTGAAGCTTTCCTCAGAAAGTCCTGTCTTGGGACTGAGGGTGAGGGAAGAGGGCTAGGAGAGGGAAAACCTAACTTGGAGGGAGGTAAATTGGGTTTTTGGGAAGCAGAGGTGTTCAAATTGCCTCCGGATGGCTGTTCCTGCATCTTTGATTTAGATTTTACAGCATTTCTTATCTGCATAGCTAGAAAAGCAAACTTTGACAGAGATGTATCACCTGACTTCCCTGCTCTCAATAACTCATTGCCAATTTTGTCCCAGAATGCTAAGACATGAATATTTTCAGTTGATACAATGGGGAAATGAAGGAACAGCCTTCTAACAAATAGTTTAGCACATTTTTTTGAAAATCGTATTTCTTCACTCTTAAGAAAATCTAAAAGATGTTAAAGAAAATCTAAAAGATGTTAATAGACACCTTTGTGAGATACAGAAAGCTTGACACCCATTATAGCTGTGATTTAAAGAGTTGTATCTCAGCTTTCACTAACCCCAGGGGGAGGGGGAGGGGGGTGAGGGTAGAGAAAAGAAACAAAATGCCTGCAGCTGGAAGCCTGCCAAAAATAGAGAAAAAAACTCGGCTCTCTGAGGTGAGCCTAAAATCAAAGGCAGGGAAACAACCCCCCTTCTGAAGAGGGGAGAAAAACAAGTAAAGGTAAATTTACCAATCCAGCTGTAGAACAAAAAAGGAGGAGTTCCTGGGATGATGTCTTCCACCTGATAACCAACTCTTGAGGGTTCTTCAAGAGCTACCAGTCTCGTCCACAGAAGAGCAACTCATTAAAACTGAGTGTGTTCTTACTGAGGTAACTGGTCGGCCACGGGCTTTCATAAACAGTCTGAAAGAATGTCCGAGCCCCTGTCCGGGAGCTCTGGGGGTTGACTCAGAGCCCCCATTGGTCGCCATGACTGTCTCTGTCCCTCTGGGAGCCTTCTCAGGAACCCTGGCCAGGCCCGAGTCGGCAGACACCAGGGGAGCGACCCCAACACATCCGACTGCAGGGAGACCCTTTCTCATGCCCCAAGGGTGCTGAGGGCAGCTAGGCTAGTCACCTTTGAAGCAGAGGAGACACCAGAGACATCGGTGGAAGAAAGGGCCGACTCTTAGCAGGGGTTAGTCCAAGGTTTTATTCAGGACCTCTGGGGAGCTCCTGCACCTCAGGGGGCCTCTTGCTGCGGCCTGGGAGATGTGCCAAGGTTACATTTAAAGGGAGGTGGAAACCAGAAGTAGATAACATTTTACTAACCAATAAATGACCCTAAAGGATCGTTACTGGGGGATAGATATTTAGGACAGAGTATAGGGCAAGTCTCGGGTGGCTGACCCATAGCCTCTAGCTAATCACTCAACATCTTGGACCGAAGCTTCTAGCTGGAGGGGATGGGATGCTGAGTGATTGACAGAGAGCCAGGGTGGGGGTTTGGGGATGATCTCATCAAGGGAGAGGGATTACATAGGTAAAGGGAAGGGGGTACATTGTGGGATAAACTATTTGGGAAAAATACAGGGATACAAAAACCAAACTACTTCAAGGTATTACAAAGTATAAAAGCACACTAGAACAGTTGAGTGACCCTGAGATGAGCTCTTGGTCAAAGCAGGGTGCTATCAACACCGAGGTGTTGGGTTTGATCCCCACCATGGGCTGTTCACTTCAGAGTTGGACACGATGACCACTGTGGGTCCCCTCCAACTCAGGCATTAGGGTTTCAGAAGGAAAGTAGCCATGGTTTTGTCTAATGGCTGAGTGCTGTCAGCAAGCTCCCCATGAGTTATCAAGCAAGAAACTAATATGTGACAAAAGAGGAAGGTCATTCCCCACAACATCAGCAAATGTTCAGAGATTACACATTGCACTGACAGTTGTGGACACTGTACTTATTCCAGGGATGAGCAGTGAGGCAGCAAGGTTTCATTAAAACCAGAGTGATGCTATTAAACTTTCATAATTTGACTGCAATATGTACAGCAGCATTTTACATAAGCTGAAACCTGTGCAACATGCAATGAGAGAACCAATAAGTAGTGAATTACAATAATCAATACATGAAATGACAAAAGCATTAATCAGCTTTGCAGCGGTGTCCTGACCCAGGAAGAAATTAGTTTATATAGATCACATAAATAACTAGATAAATTACATACTGGGCCAAATGAATGGCTCATGTAACTCAACTGTTGATATATGCAGCTGGTGACACATTTGGATCTAGAGATGAATTTGGATGATTACATTTTGACATGATATCATACTGAGTCAGGCAATTAGCATAACAACATTTTCACAAGGACTTATTTTAATGTAAAATTTATGTAGATTCAGCTTGCACATGCATTTTTCTTGTTTGTTAGGGGCATTATATTTCTCCATAAGAAAAAGTCTCTGCTGCAAAATTTTGCTGGCAAAGTTTAGGTTTGTGTATTGCATTATTGGAAACAGGATAATAATGCTTTTATTATTATTATTATTTAATTGAAAGGAACATCTTTTAATTTATATAAAATAAAATGATAAATCAGATGGGACCATTTGCAAATTTTCAAAGACTTTATAGCACAGCAAGAGAAAATTAGTGTTGAAATTTGTGTGTTGCATTTATCCTTTTGGAAACTGGTTTACTATGAGTTCTTTGGTAGAAGTCATGCAAATGTAGCAGAGAGGGTGTTTCTTACCTCTCTGTTTTTAGTCTCATTACAAATACCTAGAAACCCATACATGTTTGCTGCAATTATTTATATTCTTTATCTAAAAAGTAAGGGACCTGTTGGACAAGATTCTTTCAGGAATGTTTTCAGGATGGGTTTAAATTTAGCAGCCTTCAGTGTATCTCTTCATTAATGATTGTGTAGAATAGCACCAGTGATAACTATACTTATCCATTCTAATTTTCTCAGCTCACCACTGGGATTGATGAGAGGACTTGCACTCAAGTGCAAGTATTCTCCTTCAAGAGACAGGAACAAGTCCACTCTCTACATCCTCCAATACTGAGGCAAATGACTCAACACATACCCTGTTAGTGCCAGCTTCTTACAGAAATGTGAGCAGGGGGTGAAAATAAATAGCAGCATGGCTTCTTACCCTAGGTGCATCTCTCTCAGGAAGTACAAGCATCTTTGAAAAGGAAACAAGAGAACAAACATAAATGGTAGACAATAGAAGATTTTTAGGCTAACAGGTACAAATAGGTGTTAAAATTAAGAGAGACTTCCCTTGAATACTGTTGGTTCAGAAGAATATACAGTATACAGAAAAATAGCCCTGCATAGATACCCAAGTTAATTTACCAGAAACAAAATAAAAATTTAGAAAGAAAAGGTGAAAGGGTGAATTTGAAACATCTCCAATATACCTTTATTAAATCCTCAACATTTCTGTATCTGTAGTAAAAAAAATATGAAGAATAAATGAAAATGGCAGGGCAGACACTGTGCTAGCTGACTAGCAGTGATATGTATTGATCCTGCCAATGTCTCAGAGTTGCTCACATGCAATGATTGCATTTTTGACTGTTCACTCAATTCTTGTTAGCAAAATATCAGAGTGGGACAGTGAGATCCATTAGTCTTCTCAAATGCTAGTGACTGTCAATGAAGAGTTTTGTTTCCCTTGGACCAACTCTGTCTTGCATGGGTGAGTATACCCATGAGATCACTGAATAATTCAGGTATGACCCAAAACATGACAAACAGCATTTAACCAAATTTATCCAACAATTCAGGCAGAGCCATAGTAACCAAAGTTGATTAAATATTCAAACAATGGATTGAAAGAACAATGCTTTCCCAAGAAATCTGCATAGCAGAGGTAGATAAAGTCCTCTAATCTCATTTCTGACCAGAAATCCTACGGTTCCCACTTGACAAGGAGGAAATATAAGATAGACACTAACGTTGTCCTAAAGGAAAAAGCATATGAACAAACAAAAACCATATTAATTTTCAGTCACATTAGTAGAATTCTGTGTCAATAGAACTAGGGCCTGTTACTTCAGGGTCTGAATACTCACCTTTTTTCATACTTACTAACACATGGAAAGGACTTTATAAGAGAGAGTCATACTTCTGTGCAAATGGGGATTGCCTTTATTTTCATAGGTAACACCATAATAAAATGCCATATCTAAAAAAAAAAAAGAAAGTATGATTATTTTAAAATTGAGGACCTGAGGAGAAGATCCAGGCTAAAAGGAAGAAAAGACAAATCTTAGAGTTAGAAAACTGATAGGTCAGTTGAGTCACACTGAACTGTTTTCTGTATCCACCATTATGATTATAAACAATGAAATGTTAAAGCAATGAATGAGTAAGAATTGAGAACAGACTAGGACTCATTTTGAAAAAGCTGTGCAGGCATATATAATAAAGGGCAATATTAGTCCCAAACCACCACTGTTTAAAACTGCATTTCTCAGTTTCTCTAGAATTTCATTCATGATTATTAGAGTCGCTGATTGAAAATCTGACTTTATTCCACAATAATCAAGTTATTTTGCCCAGTTTCTCTAACTGGAAAATAATCAGGAGTCAGAATGTTGAATAAAATGTCCTTTTCATGTATCAAAAAAGATATTATAGGCAAAATTCTAAAATGTTAACAAAGAAGGTTGTACGTTGGGAAAGTTTTAAATACATAGTCATATTTTTTTGCCTCCGTGAGTACACTTTGTGTGCTGGGCATTAGCACAAAGCCTGTCATTATAAATAACACTTCCAGACAACAAGATGAATAAATTTTGCCCCATCTTTATTATTAGTTACTCCATAGTTGCTTGTTGTTTTTCATCAGAAAATATTATGTGCCTATCATTCCAAGAAAAATATATTTGTTCTATTATCTCAGCCTAAAAGTTAAACGCAGTTAAATAGAACAGGCTTTGACATTGTGATTTATGGTACAAGGGTACAAACAGAAGAAAATGTTTGCTTTAATGTGTGCTTTGGCAGCTCTTAGGTTTATGAGAAGGATACATGAAGCAGTTTACTGGTCTGGAAAAACTTCCTTATTTTTCAACCCTCTAAAATTTTTCCAGATAGTTTATTTGTTCAGTCTATCGCCAATCTGTATGTCAAAAAACTTACTGTACTACTGGAAAGTGGAAATAGGGTTTTTTTGACAAGTTCATGCATGAATTACTGAAAAATCGACATTGCCATATAAATAACTGCTTCAGAAAGTAAACTAAGTGAAGTCTGAGAGGTTTTAGCTTTTGTGTTCCAGGATTTCACTTTCACTAATCCTCAAATGATGGTGAAAATTTGCATGTTAGGCTTATGGAGAGAACTTTATAAAAGTAGGGAAAAAGGCAGAATTGCTTAAATCCAAAATAAAAGTGTTCCTATTGTCTGGGGCTGTATATATCTGTTGTGGGGGAGATATTTTTCTTTTAATCTGACAGTAACTCCTTAACTGCTTTAGAGTAAGCTTCATCATGCAATAGAAAGAGCTGTACTGTTTAATTAGATTTACACAACAGGTTCAGAATATATTTTGTTCATTTTAAGAGCTGATTAAAAACCATCCCAGTGTGACCTTGCAGGCTTGGATCTTCCTCAAGGAGTACTACAAATCCCCCTATCCCATTGACCTGGGTAAGCACTGAATACAAGAACAATTTTAGAATGTGGAACCCATGTTGGAAGTTTAGCTCCATTGTTGCATTTGAATTTCTATAATCTGCTATTACAGCTTTGCTCTCTCTTTGCAGGAGTGTTGTTTGTTTGTAGGGGTTATGTGTGGGTTTTATTGTTTGTTCATCTTATCAGTGCTCAGCCACCAAGCACTTCATAGGAGGAAGCATGACAGCTTTTATTACTAGAAGACAGGAACCAGCATTATGGTGCAGCCAGTGAAGAGTATTTCTCCAGACTTAATGAATGCTGATCTCATTTACAAAGTGCATTACTCTGACTCCCATTCTAACAGGAATACATTAATGTTTTTGAAAATGACATTTCATGATTAGCTAAGCATGACACCTACACAGTCATTTCAAATGATTGCCTGTTCTCAAAATTGTTTTACTATGTCAAAGGAAACAATAGTCTTTCTTGCAAGTCTGTTAAAATTGAAAAACAATTATTTAAATTCACTTTGGCTCGCAGGCCTGACTTTTCAGTAGAGAAATAAGCTCATCTCTTTATTTTCTTTTATAATATTCTTTATTATATCTTATTTTCCAAAGTCTTTCAACACCCTGTGGATTTGGGAAGCAATTTCCATTACTATAAGCATTAATGTTTCTGGCAAAGGATTATTTAAGAACATTGAAAAGTTAATTGACCAGAGATTCGCGGGAAATATTTTGCCTTTTGCATTAAATATGATTAGAATATCAATGAATTAATACAGGGTAAAAAAGACATACCTTTCCATGGTTTCATCTATGATGTTGCGACATTTACAAACAAAAATAACTGAAGAGTGGATTATTTTCAGTGCAGGGCAGCATTTACAGTATCTAAGGAGAGTAGCTGAAAGCACTCAGGTGAAAATGAAAGGATTATGCTCTGTGCTGGGTGACATGGAAGTCCAAGAGTGTTCAAAACGTGAGGACTCGTTGCTTGGCCCCAGCCCTCACCTGAAGTCCCTCAGGTGTCTCCTGCAAGCCCAGGGATCTGTGTCACAGCAGGCCAGATGTTTCCCCCAGCCCCACTGCCTGCTCAGTCCCTCGAGTTTGATCACCTGCACTGTACATGTCAGCCTTCAGCACAGCAGCAGCTGCAGCGCCAGTTACAGGGCTCACTTCAGAGAAAGGAGAAGTGAGAGGTTCTCTCAAAAATCAGCTCTCTGCTTTTGATGGTGGCAGCACCTACCACGTGGGCTACAGCAGCCCAACATGAGAATATTCTGGATAATTTTGATTGACTCCCTAGTAGGCTGGACTAATCTCTTTTGCAAGTGCTCACACTAGTTTGCATCACCATGTTTGAATTCTGTATAGGCGTCCAAATGCAAAAATTGCAGAGAGCTGCACTTTCCAAAAGGCAACAAATCTGGGAACATACAGAAAACCCATGACTACAGTGTAAATTCCCAGAGATTAATATGTGAAATGGTGATCTTTCTGTAGTTTTATCCAGAACACATATTGAGGTCAGTAAAATGCATTAGTGTGTTTTACTGACCTCAATATATATTCTGGATAATATATGTACAGTACACATCTCTATGTAAGATACCAGTGTAATAATTTTTTTTTTTTTTTTGCTTTGTGGAAAATTTACATCAGCAGCTTTACTGAACTTGGTGTTTGTAATAATTTTGATGTTTTAAAAAAAAAGAAGATGAAGGAAGAAAAAAGAAATAGAAAACCCATTAGTATGCTCCAATGACTGGAGAAAGAATTTCAAAGATAGTCTATTCACTCTTCAGTGTCAGAAATTCATTTGTTTCTAAGTTTCATCTCTCAGAGACCTTTGATCTGATTCCCGTTTCCCATCTTGCAACTTCAATATGTATAATGTTGCTTCATTATTTTCTGACATCTTGCCTCATGGTGAGCAGGTGTGACTTGAAAATAGTATATAAAAGCAATCTCTGGTGCTTTTTCTGATCCCTGAAAAGAAGTCTATGCCTGAACCACTCATTTAAAAGAAAAAGAATTTCTTAGGTCCTTGAAACATGGAATAACTTTCTCCCCTGCTTTGGGATTTTGTGTGTGAAGTTATTTGGCTCTCAGGGACATTACATTTGGTCTACCTATTCTATTTTGATATAAATGGTTACATACATGTTCTTAGGGCAATTCCTAAACTAGACTAAGGCCAGTGAAGGAAAAGGCACTGAGGGAAAAGCTTACTCTGCTTTCACTGCAGATTACTTGTGACAGAACACAGCTGTACATAACAACGTACAGAACCTGTACTATTTTACCTTGCCTGTGTAGCTGGAGCTCAGGTTGCTGTGGTAGCACCAGCCTTCTGTACTGGCACTTGGACTGGCCAACAGGCTCCCTTCTTCTGACTCTGGAGTGATTCTGCTCCTTAAGCCATCTCATGGCAAGCAGTAAAGTAAAATAAAGTAAAGTAAAGCAAAGGGGAAAGAGAAGGGGAAGGGGAAGGGGAAGGGGAAGGGGAAGGGGAAGGGAAGGGGAAGGGGAAGGGGAAGGGGAAGGGGAGGGGAAGGGGAAGGGGAAGGGGAAGGGAAGGGAAGGGAAGGGAAGGGAAGGGAAGGGAAGGGAAGGGAAGGGAAGGGAAGGGAAGGGAAGGGAAGGGAAGGGAAAAGAGAACTGGGGAGAAAAAAAGGAAACAAATCTGTTTGTAACTAGGTCATGGATCATTGTGACAGTAAGAGTTGCTTCTCTGAAGTCAAGGCTTCTGAAATTAAAAATATTTTGACAGCTTCATTGTAGCAGACCTAAAGTATTGAAGCACTCCAAGATTATTAACCTCCAAATAAACTGCGTCTTCTCTTCATGAGGAGTCTTTGATCAAAGGCCTCCTTTTTTTATTAGCTTTTTCCCAAATCACATCAGCATTATATGAAATATTTTGCCCATCATTTTGCAAATTATTGTTAGGAATCAATGATAGGGATTTGGGAAGTGGAGAGAAGACAGATTTATTTCATTTCCTGTACTTTGTGCCCAAGAGATATATAAGAAAATAATGTTAGAGTCTTTAGGTACATTAACATAACATTTACTTTTTTTTTTAATTGGAAACTGAACTGATTTCTCCAAACTGTAAATATAATTATTCAGTCTGAGCTGAATCATTCAGGCATCCTGCCTGCAGTGCTTTTTGACCCTGCTAAAAAAAGTGCTTTCCCTGAGCCAAAATATGTGAAAGGAAAAATGTTTCTTAGCATGGTGTAAATGATACAGGCATACACAAAATGTCTACATGCATCACACTATAATCATAAGATACCAGCATCACAAATATGTTTAGTTCAGATTTGGCAATTACTTAGTCAAACTGTGAACAGAGAAGACTGAAGAATAAACTGCAGAAACTGGTATATACTAACACTATCTCAAAAAAAAAAAAAATCTTCCTTTAAAGTGTTTATATTTTTGAAGCAAATTGAAGTTTCCACAAGCACGAGGCAGAACTTCATTATATTTACAAACATATTTTCAATGTTTGAGTTGATAATTTTCCACGTGTTTGTTTTGCACCAATATTTTCTCACGCTGGAAATATTTTCTGAATCTGAATATAACTTTGCATAATGTGCATGGAAAAGTCAGTCAAACTGAATTTCAAAGTTAATGATCAAGTTGCCCACAGCAATCTCACAGCTTTATGGATCATACTCTGTGTTAAACGGTTCCTCTGGTTTTTGTCCTTCAAGCAAAAATGAGTAAAACTGGGGTTTGAAAATGAGTTTTCCTACAATGTAAACCAAAAGATGCAATACATTTCTTTCAGTTAGTTATTCACAAGAATTTGGGCTTCTAAAACACTACTCGCCATAGTATTTGGAAGAAGAGCTGGTCATGAAACTAGAAGACAGTGTGATTGCAGTAAATTCTGTTAAAACATCTCCCCAACATTTCATTTAATAAATGCATGTTTTCTTCTATAAGATAATTTACAGTTATTTCATAGGTTTTTGGAAGGCCTTAAATTGAAATTAAAGGTAATTTAATCTGCTTCATAGCTAATTAACCAGTTCTCAGTGAAAAAATTATTTTGTGATTTTTGTGGTTTCACAGTTACATTCCAAGGATGTTATTTGACTAAAACAAAATATTATATTAATTTTTTTTCAGCTCAACAAGCAAACACATAAGGCCACTTCTCAGAACTCATTACTGAAGAGTATTTCAAAAGTAACGTGAACATTTTTTACAGAAATAACTGCTTAAAAATTCCTATTAGAACTGTTTGATTGAGCATTTCAAAGAACATTTTAATATTTCAGAAGTAAAGCAAATAATTTCACATTGGGATAACATTGCCTTCTTAGCAGAAACATTTGGTATAAGTTAATTTGGTTTAAAGAAAAACCTTAGACAAAATCAAAGCTTTTGCATGAAAGAAGCCAATATTGCTGAAAATAATCCTCATAAATAAATAAATAAATAAATAAATAAATAAATAAATAAATAAATGTCATGATCATAGTAATCCAATTTACTATGAAATTTTAAAAGGATCTTCTTGTTAATTATTTTTGGTATGTACAGATATAGAGATGTGGGATTTCTATATAAGGGAGGATTTTTTGGCTGTTCTGCATGCAGAACTGATAGAGTAAATAAATGAGGCAGATTGAAGATGGAGCAGGGGGGAGACTGTGAATACGTCATGTACAGGCCATGTCCAAACTTAGCAGTGTGGCATGGGCATAGCAGTGCTGCTCCATACAACGCATGTTTAAACAAAGATTTTTCACAAGAAATAAGCAAGTGGAGAGCTAAATTAGACAAGAACCACCCATTTTAGATGTGGTACACATGCTTGCAGGGAATGTACTAGAGAACTACTAAAAAGAAACGTTCAGTTAAGGATAAGGTTTTGTACTTGTATAAGAGGCAATCTCTTGCATTTTCCCTTGAATTATTTCACACAAGTCAATGTCAAAGATAGGAGAGATGTATAAATGGGCAATTGGCGTAATCAAATACAGACATTTCTGCCTGGTTATAACCACTACTGCTAAGCACTTTTCCAGAAAAGCTGACAATTTAATAAATGTTGCCCAAACAGCCAGAAACTTGTTTAAATCAGCAGGTAGTACAACGACCACAAAGTAAGTTTCAGAATCTGATTTTCTACAGACAGGGCAGCTTTTTGAAAGGCCCAACTGTACTAATTATAGTAAGTGTTTTGTAATGTTTCATCAAAACCGCCGACCCACACTGCATAGCAGGTGCTCATTAAATGTGCAAGATCTGCTATTAATAATCATTTACCCCTTGTGGAAACTGTGTAAAGCATATAATAAAGATAAAATTTAACTTCCTAAGAAAATGATATTTCAATGATATTGAGCTAAAACTCCTAATTGTTTCTTCACACTCAGTGAATTAAAAAAAGAATAAAGCAACCCTGCACTCAGCTGATGTCTCAGAAACGAAATATTATTTCTCAATAGAACATGTGTGTACTAATCTCTGTATCAGAAATACAAAAGCCATTGGATGCTCTGCTGTAACATTAATATGCTTTCAGTATTGCTGTGCATAGAAACTACATCATGTGTCTTTCCATCAGTGTTCCTGAGCATCCCAAAGGCAGAAGATACACATGAGTTCAGGAAACATAGGTAATTGTCTGATAATGTCAGTAGGACAAGTTATAGTCCCAGCCCTATTTTCTACCTTCCCAATAAAGAAACATCTGCCTTCTCAGCTATTTTTAGCCATTGACAAGGACAGACCTAGAGTCCTGCTTCACAGAAAGCAAATACAGCTGTAGTGTGCCGAGTCCCTGCCACAAAATAAAGAAATGAAAAGTCAGTAGATTGCGTAAGGCAAACTACCCTGTGCTCCCATCAGGAGTAAGCACTACCCTGCAACTCAAAGCACTGCTAAACTTGAAGTTCATTTCAAGGGCTGATAAATACCATGCAAGTAAGCTTTTTTATGGTGTGTTTTGTTTTGTTTTGTTTGTTTGTTTGTTTGTTTGTTTTTTGCCTATGTAGTTGGAAACCTAGAGATAATACCATAGGAGGAGAAACAGGTACTGTCTAGACCCATTTCCTATAGTTTATAAATATCTGTGCTCATGATTCCCAGGAGTTTTCCTGTTGCCTGAGAGCAGCTGAAGGTGAGAAAACTGAGTTGTAATCACTGCAAACTTGGACTTTGAGAACGCATTTTTCTGATAGACAATTTCAAAGAAATGCACCAGCTTTTTTGAAACACATTTATTTTAAAATACTTCAGAAATATTATTACAAGCCCAGGTGGCTAATGCAGCTAACAGATGTGCAATTTTGTCTGGGGATAACAAAAAATGCAGTTTATTAAATTGTGTCATATGGCAGATGGGTAGGAGCTCTGTGGAGTGTTCGGTTGATTACTCCATAGTTTCTGCAGTCAGAGGAAAAGCCCCAGCCTGCGTTTTTGCATACACACAGTTACTGGAGAGTGCCAGTTTGCATTTGTTAAAGTAAGGGTATTGAAACAAAATACCTCAGGGCTTCTTCAAGATTGTCTATTCTGTATTGGTTAAGGGTGAACATTGTCTTCTCGTGTCACAGAAAAGAAATGAAATAGGGATACAAGCCCTTCCAGCTAACAGCTACTACCTCTGATAAACATGGTGTTTATATATCTGTCTATTTCATCTGCTCTACCCAAATAGCCCTCTGAACCTTCTTTATTAGCTGTAATTACATTACAACAGTTTTATGAAGATTCAAACAATGCTTATGATTTTAGAACAGCTTCCATGCCTAAATGGAAAAGCTCTTACAAATCTAATTTCCTATTCCATTTACAGAAGTCTGCTGCTTGGTGACTCATAAGCTTCCTATGAGTTGCAGCAGTCTAGAGAAAGAGCAAGCAGTTTATGTTGATTCAACAAAACAATTACCTTAAAAAGAATAACCTGGTTTTTCCTGCTAATACAATTTTTCTGCAACAGTGTTTATACATTATTATGTGTAAAATCAAACAATACAAAAAGTAGAAAAAGCATAGAACTTGACTACCAAAATTAACACATAATTCTTTAAAATTATTATGACTACGTATTGATTGGACTATTGATTTCAGTCCAAAATAGTGTTATGCATTTTGTCATTAAAAGTGAAATAAGAATATCCTGAAACCACCAACACATTTTATGTGAAAAATTTGATACACTTAATGTAATTATTCCATTTATATTTGCAAGAAAATGATGAAAAGTTGAATAATATTTTTCTCATCCGTTACTGTAGCAATTGAAATGTGGCACATTATAAATGGAGCTGAGTAGGAATATGAGCATAAAAACGGCTGCCATCTAACACTTTCTGTATAAGATCCTGCATTCAATTATCTACCAGTTTGTCAAATTTCAGCTGTTGCTGCTAAAATTTTCCATGTCAGCAAATGCACTTCAGACAGAATTTCTTTTAGAAAGTTTCTTTAAAAAGTTTCCAACAGTATCAGCAAGGACTAGTAATTGGTCTATGCTCCATTGAGACCAAGACTCTGAGGAATAAGGCCTTCCAATATATTCCTGCTTTGGCTCAGGAAAGCAGCTGTTTCAAAGAATGCCTACTAAAGAATGGTCAACTCACTAGCCTGCAAAAAAAATCCTTACTCTTTTTTATGTTTCCAGTGCTCCTCCTTCTGAAGAGTGTGCAAAGTGACTCTGAAATAGAAATTTTTACTTCTTGAAATGATTACTTATGACTGCTATGAGCAATGGGTCTATGAGAATGCCCGTTCCACTGCCCTAAGTGTGGCTGTTGCTGGAGCCCAGGAGAAAGCACAGCAGCCTGTGAAATGGGGAAATGCAGCCTTTCAAGGCAAAAGACCTAGATGAGCAAGCAGTGTGCTGGGAGAGGGAAACACACAGTGAAACTAGGACAGCAAGGCTGAAAATAGTGAACACATGCAAAGAGATGAATTAAGGATGCGAAGAGTTGAATAAAGATCTGCAGACAAGGGTTGAATAATGATTCAGGGTTATAGAGAGAGACCCTCTGAGAAGTTCGTAAGAGGACCGGGTAGGAACAAGCTAAAGGGACAGGGAGATGCCAGCCTGGGGGAGGGCAAAGCATCTCTCCAAGTGCAGAAATGGACTCGCACATGCCAGAGACACAGCAGCCATCAAAGCTGGAAAATCCTTTGCTAAGTTGTGGATCTCATCCTCCACTTGTACTGGTTCATACAGAGAATGAAGACTCTGTAATGTTTATCAGCTACTGCCCCAGCCATAGGAGCTCTGCTCTGAACATTCAAACCCTGCTCGTGTGTCTCAAGGAGTTTATAGTTTTCTTTTATGTCTGTAATTTCATTGCCCTTTATGTCCTGATTAGTAAAAGGAGAACAATCCCACCCCCTCATCTCACAGTTGGATTGGAAAATGATATGTTTTCTGCACTCAGAGTAGGGTCTGAACAGTTGGCAGTAAATAAAGCAAAAAACCACAGGTTGACAGAGAGCCTGGCAGGAAAAATAAATAAGTACTGACACAGCCTGTTCTTCCCTTCAGTGCATCCAATGAGGCAGAAATCTGTGAAATAGAAAGTAGATGATTGTTCAGTAAAAAGCCCTGCAATGGGAAAGGGTGTCCACAAAGGCTAACTTTAGTACTGGAGATTTTAACCTCCAGGCCTGTCATCAGCTGACAGAGACAGCTCCTTTGGGAGAAGATTTATTTGCCTTAAAATGGGCTTTTATTCTAGAATTGCTCCTCAGAAAGGTTTGCTCTCCCTCTCAAATGAGGAGGGACTCAGAAGAGGTAGCACCTCTCGAGCTCATCTACGCTTTGTGAATTTTCCTCTTTGCCATACTGCAAGTGTACAAACTTGTTCTGCAGGAAAAAGAACCATCAATTATTAAAAACAAGAGAAAACAACCCCACCAGTAACACTGAAATAAATCTTTTAATGGTTCTTCTTCCATAAATGCTCTGTGAATTTTAATGATACAGGAAGTTTGAAGAGCTGTCTCTCTGTTTCTAAGCTTAGCTGAGACAAGCGCATGATTGGAAACAGCATGAAAAGTCCCTATAGGATTGATTTTCAAGTGAAAGACTAATTAATTTATTTGCAAAAGAAACTCAACACTTCCTAAAACTTTGGATAAAGCAATATCATTCTTTACATATAAGGCTGTTTGAATTCTTCTTTATGTACAAACCCATCTAGAAATAAGAAAAAATCTTAATTTAGTATTTTGATATCCAACAACGGAAGTCTTGAATGTGTTTGAACAGCTTCAGGGAGAGAGCTGAAAGCATCAAGCTGACATTTTTTATCTGCAAGCTATTTTCCACATGCAGCTCAGCAGAGAAACTGGAGACATGCTTGAGACAAATAGTGAGTCAAATGTTGGCAAAAACCAGAACAAACAGGAGCTAATCCTGCTACAAGGCAGGTGGCAAAAGGCAGAGGTGCATCTCAGCAGTTCATGGCACTGGGATGCTGTGATATGGCTTAAGGGAGGAAAACACTAAAGAGGATTTGAAGAAAGTGGCATGGTCAAATTACAATTCCACCTGGTTTGCAACATGCAAGCACAGGTTTTTACCAGTATAGGGAAAAAGCAGTTAGGACAATTAAATTCAGCAGATATATTGAGGTAATTGTAGTTTCCTGGCTTTCAGTTTCAACATGGGAAGGAGAATTTTTTAGTGAAGGTCCTCAGATTGTTTGTGAATACGTTGTGCACTATGACAAAGCTGCTTCTTAGTGCTCACTAACTCCTTGCTGTACTACTTGTGAACATATTCTATGGCAAAGGTCTTCATTTGAGATTGTGTGAAGGGGAACTTATCCAGGCACTGCTGCTTTTCCAAGTAATTAGGAGAAGGAATATCTCACTGACTGAACCACAGTAATAATTGAACGTTTTAGGAAGAGGATTGTTGCTCTGATTCTATCTGCATCTCAAGTCTATGACTCCATAAACAGTGAACTATTCAACCTGTACGAGGGTATGTAAAGCCCCCAGAGTATGAGCAGGAGGACTTGTATGGATGAAGCTCTCTGTTAACTCCTTTTTCACCCTCTGTTGCTGCAGATTTTGAATTGACTGAACCAGATCTGCAGGCTCTAACCTTTTCCAGCAACAGCATCACAAAGGAGTGATAGCAAGCTGAGCTATGGATACCAAGCCAAGGACTCACCATATGGTGTTTTTGTTACACACAAGGGGAAAGATTGCTTTAAAGACCAAGGGCCGAATTCATCCCTGGCATAAGACTACTAAATTCAGTGGTGTTAGATCAAGCATAAAGTCAACAGCACACTAATTCTATGTGATGGGGAACAGAAGTCAAGGTTGTTTTTTTAATAGCCCAAGGATGTCTATAAGGTAAACTCAGTTGAGCCAAGGGGTTTTTTTAATGTCTAACTGACATCTGTTCTCAGAAAGCCTGCAGCACACTGGAACGGTTTCCCAACATTTTTCCTCTCTATAAACACTGTGAATTTCTGTGACAGCCAGAGATGGTGAAAAGGCATGTTTCGTATAAAAATGGGCACCACAAATGACCTAGGAGATACTGTGCTAAAATACCCTGACACTGCTTTAGTGATTCTATATGCAAGAAAGAAATACAAAAAAACTTTCCAACAACCAGTTGTTAATCTTTGTTGAAATATATTGACACATGACAGCAGATGAATTTTAGCCATTGTTATCACCATGCACATTAGAGAAATTAGAGTGGAGACAATACACTGCCAGCTAACCAAACTACTGACAGTCTAAGCCCCTCTTTTACATTTTTCAGAGCATTTGATGTGCAGATCAATTAAAGGGCTTATTTCAAGTCATCTTCAACTAGCACAGCAGCTCTGACATGCAGAGCCCCCACAATGCTGACATTCAGTAAAGTGCACGTTGGTACACTTTTATCTTTACAGCATGTTATCTCATTTTTACAGGGAGACGTTACCAGAATGAATTGGTTGAAATGCAAAAAGTAATTGAGGAACCTGGCTTTTAAACTTCATGAGCTATTAAATGGATGGGGAAAAAAATGGGCTGTTAACACGAGTCAGGTTGTCTAATCTGTCTGCTGCCGTGGGTTAACTTTGCAATACCTGAGAGAGATTTTACAGGATATTTTTGAAGCCTGGGATAATGGCTGGTGAAGTTGGACTCAAGGTAATGTAAATCAGCACTTATTTAACAGAAGACCATTAAAAACTATCAATCCAAAACAAATATAGTGGGAATCAGGCCAAATACATATTTTCATATAGCAGGAGATATTACATAGGTATTTTAGAACTGAATTCAAGCAGGAAAGTGAGAAGAAAAATAATGTGGCTAAACTTCTTATCATATCAGTAAGACCCATCTGCAGAATCAATTTTTTATTGACAAAGCAAAGACAGCTGCAATACACGTTTCAAGAAGTATAGGTTGTCTCATGGCTCTGGCTGTTGTGAAGTGGCAGAGTGAGTCCACAAACCTGAGAGATTAGTTTAGAAAATGATCACTCTCATAGGCTCCTGTGGGAGACCAAAACTGATCCTGGTGGATATAAATTATTCATGCCTTACCTATATTATTGATTCTGGCTGTAAACTCAGTGTAACCAGAAAAGATAGCACTGACTGAGAAGAGAAAGGGGATACTCTAAAGATGCAGTCTGGTAGAGCAGGACATGATGCTACTGTAAGGAGTGAGGCCAAAGGATGCCAGCAGGAAGAAAGTTCATAAAAAACCTGACATTTTGCTGGAAAATGAGAAATTAAAAAGCATTTTTGCTGTTAATCTTACTTTGAAACTACCAGGGATCTTTTATGCTCAACTTCTGCCTGACCACCCATGGCAAGAAGCAATTAGTGGAGCTGCCTTTCTCTGAACTTAGCAGTCTCCTAACACCCTCTTTAATATGAGTATTGATAGTCCAACTATAAGTTGCTTGATCCTCTGGAGTTCCATTGTTCCCATCTGCCACTGTAGAAGCCACCCACACCATCCCTTCCCATCTTCCTGGAGCTGCTTTTTTTCTCACACACAAGCTCCCTTCCAGAAGGTGGCTGTGACTCCCAATTACTGGATCTGCTTGACTGGCATCCACAGGCCACCTTTCTCAACTCAAAGATGACAGGGAGCACCCCCTTAATCCTAGATTTCTTGAGTGTTTAGCAGATACCCTTACCCGTCAGGAAATACCTGTGAGGTGCAGGTATGGCAGGCCATGCCATATTGCTAGTTGAGACTGAGAAGAAGCTGCTGCAGCAGACTTGTACTGACAGCATTTGTATCTGTTTGCAGCTTTTTCCCCTGTGAAATGGGGAAATGCAGCCTTTCAAGGCAAAGGCCCTTAGTCTTTCAACTTCCTCCCTATGCTTGGCCACCAGTGAAAGGTGATCATTCACCTGCTCACACCACAGGCAGGCTTCTTCTGCAACCCCCCCGGTACCACTGATAAATTCAAACACTCTGCATAGGAATGGGTCTGCACAGACAAATCCTTTTTGGAGGGTTCTATTTGGTTACATACACTGGTACTAATCACAGTTTTTGACCCTGTAAAAATCATTGTTAACAAAAAAACACGTAAAAACAACAAACACAAGAAACAACAAGCCAAACACCACACTAGCAGGAGGAAACCTGCAACCCTGCCTGTTTGCCCTGTCTGCACAAACTGCTGCACCACAGCCTCAGGGACGTGCCACGCCCTCAGAGATGTGCCACACCCTCAGGGACGTGCCACACCCTCAGGGACGTGCCACGCCCTCAGAGATGTGCCACACCCTCAGGGACGTGCCACGCCCTCAGAGATGTGCCACGCCCTGTTTGCCCATTTCCTATTCACTCCTGTTTGCCCCACTGTGGGTCCCTGTGCTCTCTGGAGGCCTCTCTTAATCAACAGAGCACTTGCCAGAGGACAGCCCTGCCCTACACCTGTGTTGCTAATGAGAAAAAAAAAAAACAACTTGGCTC
Source organism: Serinus canaria (assembly GCF_022539315.1). Lineage (NCBI taxonomy): Eukaryota > Metazoa > Chordata > Aves > Passeriformes > Fringillidae > Serinus > Serinus canaria. Next base: position 47,253,504 of record NC_066317.1, read on the forward strand.
TTGTGCCTGTTTGTCTCCATGGAAATCTTTAGTAAAAGGCAAAGGATTTACACAATCTGAAGAGAAACCAGAGTATTAATTAAGGTATTTCCTGTTGAAGCCAGAGCATGAGGACCATGAGTTTACAATAGCATTTTATTTTTATAGCATTTGTATCTAGAAAAATGTAGAAACAGATTAAGAAATTGAAAAAAGAGTCGTCATTACCCTACACATGAGGCTTTGGAGTCACCTTTTCTCAAACCTCTTTCCTTTGTCATGAATCCTCTGGCCCAGATTCAGCCATTTTGGAATTTGGAAGGGAAATTTGAAGAAAAACATTCCCTTCAGACTGAGGAGGGGTTATCAGGGTGGAAAATGTGTATACCTCTACGCTCTCTAGCAGTGGGTAGCTGCCATATCTGCCTCTTCTGCTGTTAGAGTCAGCAATATATGGTCATGGTTTAAGCACCTCTCTTTATGCAAATTTCTTTTATGATGCTAGAATTTAAAAGTAACCTAGTACTAAGATTCAATCTACTGTGCATGTGAAAGGATTTGTTTATGTGCCTAGAAATTTCTACGTGTTTAAATATGTGATTTGCCAGTTTTATTGTTTGTCATGTCTTCTTCTAATTCCCATCTTAATAGTGTATGCCACTCTAAATATTTTTTTTTTTACTAAGCCCATTTTAATTCACTGAGGAAATTGTATTCAGTAACAACTGAATGAAGTTCATTTTCATTTGTCCTTATCAGTGAGAGAGGTTAACACACAGACATTTTATCAGTCCATGATGAAGCTGTGAGCATTCTGTTTGATTCAGCTTGATTCAGCAAGGGGTTTGTTACTGACAAACCCCTTGTAGACAAACACCTTATTCTTGATTACCTAAGGAAAATATTTTTACTGTAAGGCCATCATTTGACATCCATTTGTGCTGGTTTTGGCTGGGGTAGAGTTAATTTTCTTCACAGTGGCTAGTATGCTCTGCCTACTGCCACTTTAAGATAGAAGTGTCTGTGTCCATTTACACTTCCTGGATGTAGAAACTATGGAATGGTGCTATTTTGACCAAATGTCTTGAAAATGAATGAAAAAAGGCAGTGGAGTCAGATATCTTCATAGTTAACTGAGAAACTGAATCTTTTTCATAGTTTCATGTATACTGATAGTCATTGGTACTAGAGCATTTAATCATGACCTAAATCTTTTTAGCTTCTTAGCTCTGGCTAGAGAATGAATTTATATTACCAAGAGAGGAAAAAAAAAAAAAAAGAAAAAAAAAGGAGAGAAATTAAGCAGGAGATTATAAAAAGTGCAGTAGAATTAATGAACTATACTCAGGTGCAAATTAGTGCAATATATGTACCTTCAACAAAATCTGTTTTGTCCTTTGCATAATTGCTTTTGCTTCTGTACTCTATCTAATAAACTAGGTGCTAGGTGAGGAAAAATAAGTGGCACACATTTACACATGCTATATCTGTTCTCTGGTTATTGTTTAAAAAGTGGCAAATGTTCTGCTTCAAAAGATTATACCAATTAAAATGGCATTTCTTTAAATGGAAATCTGAAAGAAAAAGCAGCATAAATATATTTCTGGAAGAAGGAAAGAAATCTTTTCTTTAGTCTTTACTTAGTTTGTTTAAAATATAGCTGTGGTTGCTCAGACTTTTGTTCTCCATGAGGGAATTCACATGAGGGGTGAATTTTGGAAAATAATGATGATTTTTTTTCTTTTTATAGTCCTTCTTTTGTCTTCAGTCTTTGTATTGGAAAACATGCATGATCAAATGTGCATGGAAATGTTACCTAGGTGAGTTCACATTATAAAAATAACCCAACCCAACATCTATTACACTATCAAACCCAGCTATGCTTAGATTCAGGCAAACTGTGCATCACTCAACATCACAGTCTACCTTAAAGTGCAGCTTTGGTTTCTGCTAATTCGTAGTTGAATAAGTTTTGTTGTTATTTTAATACCAGTTATGAAAGTTGCCTCCATTAACACTGGTTTTCAGTGTTATCTGCATTTTCATTTTCTGTTTTCTTTCTACAGTTAATCATACAGTGTTTACTGCAAATTGTGTCTCTTCCCTCATACTCTTATAAGTCACAAATTTCCTGAAATTTTTTCTTCTTGAAAGACTGCAGTATATCAAAGAACATCTGTATATTGGGAAAAGACATTTTCCCAATATATTTGTTGGAAAAAGCACCATTTCTATTGATGTACAAGAAAGTTTGCATGACAGAAAAAATGCTTAAAAAATATTATTTGAAGTACTTTCAAAATCACACTCGTGTTGTCTTCATTCTAAGTGGTACTTCAGCTCCTATGTCCCATTAGACTGGTGAAATAAAAATTGGAAGACAAAGGAAATACTGTTGTAGCTACTTATCACTCAGAGCAAATAGTTTAGAAAATCATAAAACTGTGGAATGGTAAGCATTGGAATAGACCATAAATATTATCTTGTTCCCTTTACCAGGTTACCCAGAGCCTGATCCAACCTGACCTTGAATGCCTCCAGAAAAGACTCAATGGAACTGAAAATCTTCTGTTTCTCCTGATCCTCCCTTAGACCCAGGGGACAAACAAAGAGTTTTGAAAATAAATCCAGCAAATTGACATTTTCTGTATGGCCTCCAGGGTTTATAGAAATCTACTTTTAGATACCCGGCCAATGAGAGCTACGGTGGTATAGAACCCTGAGAACTTTGGGAGAAATATTTAGAAATGGAAATTGACATTTCAAAAAGTGAGGTACAAAACAAGACTTTTAAGGAACACCAAAGACAGGATCAGCTGTGTAGACATGGTATATTTTGGATAAACCCTTCTAATTGTGTCAGGTTTATCACTAGCTAATATGCTATTAAAGCACTGCATAGAGAAACTACTGATTCCAGCAAGTCATCTAAATTGCACTCAGACATGATGGCTTTCTTGCTTCCATCAAAAGTCTTGTTTGACTTATAGGACTTAAAATGTTTTTTTCACAGATTTGGAACCACATACCAAATTATGCAATAACCTATTGAACAACTTCCTTTGTGATACTGTGCACAAGCCAAAAACTCCTAAGATACTCTCCTGGCTACTATGTAGAGAGTCTGTCCATCAGCAAAGAAAATGGGTGAATAGTTTGAAAAAGAAGACAAAAAGCTGGCTGAAGCAAAAACCAAATATTTCAGGAACACAATAGAATTTCTAGTAGTCAAAACTACTTTTTAGATATAGGAAACTACAAGAATCCAACAGAAGAGCTGAGTGCACACAGAGTTGGTCTGGAACTGGTATCTTATTTTCACATTTACTACTGAGTACATATTATCTTATATTTCCAGAACAGGTTGGTTTGTGCTGCAGATCAATCCTGATAGCCCCTGAAATTAAATGTAGGCATGTACAGAATAATTTATTCTTCAGTACATAGTATTCTCACAGCACTTCAGCTGCCCTAGCAAGTGGCTGAACCAACAGTGATGACAGGACCATAAAGTTTGTCATATATAAATATCCATGGTACTGCTCAAAAAAACCTCTTGCCAGAAGCAGTTTGCTTGACAATCCTGGCATTATAGGATGCCAGGAAAGTCAGCTAACAACACAGCCAAGTGTCTTTTGTTGTTAATGCCCATTCCATACAGAGTAAAACTTCTCAGCTGCCCACTACTCTGCAAAGCTTGAATTCTGTCAGTAAGTTTATTCTTTAAATCTCATACATCTCACATGACTTGAAGTTGTTGATTTCTGACAAATTTTCTTACCATCTTTTCCAACAATTGTACTATATATCACTTGTATATGCATCTATGAAAGGTTGATGAATCACGAAGAAAAGTCCTGCAGAGAGATGCTACAGTGACTTTAATACTACAGATTGTGTGCACCTGTTTGTATGATTTAGTTTTCAAATAAAAGTTAATTTTTCCAGCATCAGTTTGCCCCTGTTGTGACACATTTGTTGCAAATTGGTTTGCTTTGTGGAGTTTTTTTGTAAACCCAAACCTATGGTTTTCACCAAGCTCATTGCTGCTTATCTTTCTGAATCATTTCAAAGAATGCCATGTAATTAACTTTTTTAATCCTATTGAAACTGCACAGTAATTTTTTTTTTTTAATATTTTCATCTTTATTTCCTGCTGTCTCAACAAACATCTTCATAGAAATAGGTTTCAGATATCTCTGCATCTTCCTCACCTTCTTTCTTCTCATACCTCTGTGTTCTGCAGACCTTGTTTACTCTCTCGACCACTTTCACAGGATATTTTTCAAAAGATAGTAAAAAATTTTGCCTGTAGCTTTCCAAATATATGGACTTAGCTTTATATGACATTAGATCTCTTTTACTTCCTTCTTCTAAGTGACATAAAGTAAAAGGGTCTCATCAGGTCCTGATTTACTTATGAATGCAGTCTAAATCATGCAATCCTTGGCAAATTGCTGAGCCCAAGATTAAAGCAGACTACTCTGCTCAGCAAGACTCTGTCTGCAATGGGAATTTGAAAAGTACAAGCCAGACATCTCCAGATATGCACTGTAAAAATCTTCATCAACATAAAATTTACATATCTGCTGAATAAAAATCCCCGCCTGCTTTGCATCAGGTGTTGGGATGCTGCTGTCATGAACAAGTGCACAGATGAAGGGTCTTGGAGAGAAGCAGAATAAGAAATGTTTTAAATTAAGTTTTACACAGAAGTCTTGTCTTTTCTTTCACTACAGGAGATGCTGGTAGTGTCCATATGCTATCATCCACCTTTCTGTTACGTAAGCTTAAGCATGTGGCCATTCCAGCCTACTTATTCCCTTATATCTGTAGGTAAATAAATACATCTATTTTTTACATAATATAAATTTATGAAAATTAAAAAGGAGAGTAAAAAATGCATGAACATTGTTTTTATCACAAACTCCAGTAATTATGTCTAGGAATGTGAATTTGCTAAGCAGTATCTGTCACAGAACCCCACCATTTCAGACTGGTAGAGGTTGAAGGGGCCCTCATACATAATCTGGTAAAACACACAGAGTTACAGGCAGGACCAGCTAGAGCAGGGGGGCCACATCCAATCAGGATTTGAGCATCTCCAAGGAAACATGATCTTTGGGCAATCTGTACCAAGGTTCAACCATCCTCGCAGTAAAACAGCTTAAATGCAATTTTTTGTATTTTGTTGTCTCTTGTCCCGCCTCTGGATATCATGAAGGAGAAAATACTCTGTCTTATTTCTTCCCTCTACCCCTACCAGCTACTGACACACAGTGGTAAGATCCCTAAGATCCCTGGAAATTTTTCTTCTCCAGGGTAAACAGTCCCAGTACTGAGCCCCTTCCTGAAGCATCCTCAGATGCTGCATATGGCTGAGATGCTCAATTCCTTCTTTGTTTCAGTCTTCACCTAGGCTTGTGCTTAGGGAAAAAGGAGTCCAGGAGAAGAACCACTAAGATCTAAATAAGGATCTATTTGGTACTACTTTGAAAAAAATTGACATAATCTGTGGTACCCCATGGAAGACAACTAAGGTGCTGAAAGGGATAGACAGCATCTTTTCAAGGCCAATTTCTATCATTTTGAAAAAGTGATGAAGAACAGAAGAGATCTCTGAAAGCTGGAGAAAGTCGTCACCATTAATAATCAAAATTGTGACTTAAAAGTGAAAAGCTTCTATTGAAACTTTCAATTTTTTTTTCTGATATCCTTATAATTGGCTGTAGAAATTGCTTTTTAGCAAGTAAAATCATTATAATTTGTTTATCATTCTAACATTGATTTGGACATAAGCTGAACATCCTTGGCTGCTGGTGTTCAAATTCCCACCTGAAAACCTTATTATACTGGTGTTTTATCAAAGCTTTTTCATGTGTTGGCACAATGTTTCTATGGTCACATACATCTCTGCAGTTCCAGCATTTGCTGTTTCTCACATTCCACAAAGTGGAGTGAGCTAGGAAAATATTAAACTGCATCTGTTGAATGCCATTTTTTTCCCACAGATTTTGAATCCTCATATTTTCCCACATTCTTTTATCAGTTTTGCCTGCAATTGAAAATAAAGGTGTTTTTGTATACTGACATTTACTCATGATCTGCCCATTTATTTAAGAGAGAGGGAAATGATTGAAAACCTGACAGAAAATTATTTTAATATTGAATCCTGAAATTTTTATACATTACAGCATTTTGGCAAAGTTCTGAGTTATAGTTCTTTCCAGATCATTCCCTAAAAGTAGTTTTGAAACAGTCCCTGAAGAATAATCTTGCATGTGTTTAAAATGTATGAGGTTTCTTTTATTAAAATTGTTTAAAAGTTAAGACACTCCAGCTTTAATCAGTTTTCCCAAAATAGCATTTATTTTTAGATTATGAGCAATTTTTAATAATTTCTGATGTCTTCCTCTGTGTATGGAAGTTTCCAGTCTCCATAAAATAATTTCAGGATACTCAGGTGACCATCTTGACATCATTGCAGCTTTTCTTTGGTTTTAATATCTAATGCTACATCCACAAAAGATGTAATTTCGTGAACCTCCATTTAAACCAAATTTTTAACTTGAGGGCTAATAACATTTATTCACTGCTTAGTACATGAAGAGCCTTGGGAAACTTGTAAAGGGAATCATTGCAACTAGCATGTCAGGATGGAGCAGATAAAACAGGTTAAATAAGAAACTGTGAGTAAAGGAAGAATTCCTTTTAAGAACTTGAGGATGAGAGATTTGAACATCCATGGCCAACTGGGATTCATTAACCAAACCTTGTCCTTAATTTCTTTCAAAGAGGAACAAGATGAGTCCTTCCATTTTTGGTGGTGCTTTCCCTTAGCAAAGGTGGGTTATAACAGTATGTGGGAGATTTGGGAATAGAGAAGTAAGAACCTGGGAAGCACAGGATAGTCTAGAACTGTGTCTAATGAACTGGCTTCTATGGTGGAATTAATGTAGCAGGTGCCCCTTTTACGACTCCTCATGTTCAGTTTACCTAGTCTTGTTAAGATGGTGTGGAACCAAAACAGAGTTACAGTTTCCTAAGGAGTTTACCTGAAAAACACCCTTAGTGGATGGAAGTTCCACCCTTATGGATGGAAGTTTCTGAATTTTTCTTTTGCATACTATCAAAATTCTTGTCATGTTCTACCTATCAAAGCATAAAACTGCTTTTACTTTAAAATTTCTAAGCTCTGATTAGAATTCCGTCTTTATAAGGTATTTTTATTTGAAAGAAAGCATTTGTTTTGTTTCCAAACTATTTGTAACCCTTCCTAAGATTATTAAAGTGAGTATTTTCCTTCATAGTAGAAGAAAGCAAACTGCTCTGTTTTGTTGATTAGGTGTATGATTTGTAGGTGTTGATTAGGTGCAATTTATAGAGAGGAGGAAGAAGCCATCACTTACTGAATGTTTATGCATTTTACAGGCCCTTGTGATTTTTCACTCCACCTTGTTCACTTTCCTATCTTGGCTGGAACTGATGGCAATATTCCAGAATAAATACCAGTGTTTGTTGATTGCCATTTATGGTGACCATCCATGAATAAATATTTAATTAAAACTCCTGCACATCATCATTATGTGTGTTATGCAATGTGGCACTGTAACAAGGACAGCTACTGCCAAAGACATTGAAGGATGTATATAAAACATTTATTTTTTTCAGAAATTTTTCCTCTTTTGGTTTTTCCATGTCAACCAAAATGGTGCTGACTATGTTAAAAAGTTGCTGAAAAGACAGCTTCACATCTGTTCTAAAGTAAACTGAAATTCAAAGAAAAAAGAAAAAAACCCCACAATTTATACTGATATGTTCATTGAACATTTCAAAACAAAGATGTTCTTGGTTACATACAATCATGCCTCTACACAACTTTTTAACACTGTAGTGCAAATACATATTGTATTCCATGTATATACATTTATGAGGTACACTGAGGATGAATAGTCTATATAAGTGACAGGATTCAGAAATTTGAGTTATTCTTTTGATATTCCTCTGAAAAATTCAATGAAGATAAGTGGAGATCAGCTTAAAATTCCTTTGAAAATTAGAGTACTTTGGGGTTTCAAATGAGATGAGAAACATTTCTTGGATTTACATAGCAGAAGCCTGCTTCCAAGACAGCTGCAGATATCAAACAGAATATAATTAGGGTGAATTAAATCATTCTAGGGCAATAATACCCCATTCCCACAATGAAGAAACAAACTATTTTAAAATAGTCTTCCTAATGAGTTATTTTTCTGCGCTGCTTCTCAAAGATATCTATTTAGGGACCATTTATGCTGCAATAGGGTGTGCAGTGCTTTACCCAGAAATCACTTTAAACACTTTGTATTTCTCTGATGAACTTATTTGCAAGATCAATAGAAGATACATTAACAGGTAAGAGAGTTTATGGTTGCTATTCTCCTTTCTTGTTATATGAAGGTTATTATAGAGACTCCCTTTGGGATGCTCAGTTTAAAAATTACAGAAACATAGTAATATTTTGTGAGATGAATTTCTGGTTTTATTCCTTTTCATGGCTTTCAGATTCTTAGGTCAAAAATTTAAAAGGGTTTGTTGGGTTCTAAATAACTAAAGAGAGATTTGCAAAATTTGGCAATGTTAATGAAATATGAGTTTCGGTATAGTGGTCCAAAAAGCAGTACAGAGTAAAAACAGCCAGATGAAGAAAGAGTAAAAAGGTTGTCCTTCATGAACAGTGTAGGGGTTTTGTTTTACACTGTGTTGATGTTTTTCAAGGTACAGTTTCTGTAAGGCTCCCTTTGTCTTCTGTAAGAGGCAACATTTGAATTGATGTACCCATACATACTCATGACACTCAACCTTTTTTCTTGATCCTCTCTAACCCTGAGATTGTATCTGCCCCACAAGGTGACCAAAGGGTAACTTCAGAGAAGGATCAAACCTACCAAGCTCTTGTGCCAGCAAATTCTCTTTCCATGTAGCCAGCCTGTTGTAGCTCTGATTTGAAATGCCCACCTGGGCTTGGGGCTATGTACAGGACATAATCTGGTGAGCCCATCTGGAGAGCAACCTGCCCCACCAGAGCTGGCTCACAGCCCACAGTGAGACAGCTAAAAGGCGAGTCTAGAATCAAGAACTTGAGCTTTTCCCCTTCCAGAGCATGGTGCTTGGTTTAAATCCAAGGCGAGAAAAACATCTGCATGGGCTTTGATCCATGCTGAATGACCACGTGGACAGACTCCTCCTGAGTCTCCACAAAACAACCTATTCCTGTTGATCTAGTCTAGCCCATTTCTCCCAGCAGCTCAGCTAGAGTGCTGGCATAAGACGTCTGCATCTGTGAGGTTTGCAGGCACTCAGGGAAAATGCTCCTTTGTGTTCCTAACACACAAGTTTCTCAGACAGAAAACAAACAGCCCAGCACTTCCCAAGGTGCCCCTTAAATAGAGCATAGTAGGTCAGAGTATGGATCCTTCATATTCTCAGTTGCCTCATCTGCCTGTTCATGTGGCTGGAAGCACTAAGAGACTAAAACACTTCTCTGTGAGCAGTTAACACAGATGTATATTCTCAAAAATAAAGAATATATGGTAAATTGTCTAGAGGACAATCTTGAAAAAACAGTGTCTTAAGACAAAAGACTTTATGTAATTTCTTTTTTTTTTTTTTGCTCCACTTTCTTTGATTGAAAGTTTTTATAGAGAGCTGGAGGGATAGAAAGTTGCAGATGAATCTTCTTCAATTTTCAGTTTGTACTGTTGCTTCTAAAATGTTTTAATATTTAGGATATGACAGATTAATAAAATGACTGTGTGCTTTCTTAGGCTTACCACGAATCCCTTTTTTAGCACTCTTCACAACTTCTTTTCTACAGGAGGTAAACTATGGTTACTTCACCTTTCCCCTCTCATTTTCCTGTACATCAAAAATGTAACATCAAATAGCAGTAGACCAGCATAGAAAAACAGCATCCACCTCTCATCTCTCCACAAATCAGTCTGAAGATTCAGATCAGTCACTATCTCAGAACTGTGAGCAGTGAGCAGTATGTTCACATGAACATATCCAAGATTTGCTGTTTCACAAGATTACTCTATTGGAATGATTTTATTTGGGAAATTATTATTTTTAAAACAGTTGGTTTTTTCCTTCACTTCCTTGCACATTGCTAGTCCTCCATAGAAGTGAGTCCGAGAGTAGACTCCTCAGAGAAAAAAAATGAGCAATAATTTACCTAACAAGACAATTTTAACAAAGAGAATTGATACTGCTTGACCAGAATTGGCTTTTATTGACCTGTAGTGACCTACAAATAATGAATCTGCCTCTGCAAACTCTTCCACAACTATGTGTGGAGGCTGATTTTTTTCAATTACTTTTGGCCTACCTCCATTCATCAAAATCTGTTTGAATTTAAATTTTTTTTTTAGGAAATCTACAAAAATCAACACTGCCTAGAACAAGAAAAGCAGTCAAAAAGTTTTAGCCACAGAATGACATCTAAGCTTTATTTAGTTGAAGGGTTTAGGAAATTGGGAAAAACTACTGAGATGAAAATAAACACAATTCACTTCTTTTCTCAGCAACATATTGTTGTAGTGGCTATTGGGTAGTAAGAGCAAGAATTGCCATAAAGAGCTATAGAACACTTCTTATCCTCAGAAATATCCATTTTCATCAACTTGCATTAATAATACCCTTGTGCAATGGCACTTGCACTCCACAGAATATATTTCATCATATCATAACCTGACCAGAGCCATTCAGGATTCATCTGCACCATTTTATGTAGACTTTACTTAAGTGTGATGTTTTCATGAGCATTGCATAAACCGATGGATTATTTCCTGTATCATGGCTGGAATATTGCTGTCATTGAAGGCAATAGCTGACCCAATAAACCAACAGAGCACAGCTCAGCAAGCAGAGGGAAATGTCAGAGCAAGGCAATAAAATGGTGCATCTGCAGAGACATAACTATGATCGATACCCAGGCTTCCAGCAAGGGAGTTTTCATCCTGTGACCTCTCCGAATGAGAATGGCAGTCTGAAAACCAAAGAGCTGGAAAAAGGAAGGTTTTTTCATTTCTTGAGGGAAGTGACCCCAGAAATTATATACTTTATGTTCAGTTTCCAAGCACAGTCAATCCGAGGTGAAGTATTTTTTAAGGATATGAGGGACACCTAGTTCCCAAGAAATGCACTTAGGGACACAGGGAAAGGGTGAAAGGCATAGAAGTCTGATATAAATAGCCAATAAAAGGGAAAGGGGTTTTCCCAAAGGGAAAAGTCTGTTTATTTCACACAGTTTCATCACTTTTAAAATGGACACAGTGAATAGCTGACTAACAGTAAAGTATTAAATTTTAATCATGTTGCAGTCAGTACTGGGATTCAGATATGCAGCAATTATGAATCCAGCAAGTCTAAAACAGAGAAAAACTTATGCATATATATGTATAAACATATATATATATATAAGCATACTTTAAAATAAACAGGACAAAGTAGTTGAGAGTTACACTTGCAGGGACCAGAAAAATAATATTAGACCTTCCCTAAAAAACTATTTTCCAGGTATGCCATATCACATACATTCAGACAGCTTTAGAAGTCACCTGTCTATTGAGGACTCAAAATTTACAACAGCAATGGAGAAAGAGTGAAAACAATCTAAAGAACAAAGAAGCAGCAAGAGAAAAGATCCCATAACTTCAGTCATGGTTTAGGTCCAAACTATGTGTCAGTTTTGAACAAATGTACAGAATTTTTTTGAGATTTGGGAGTCAACAGCAGCACTGTCAGTCCATGTTCTCTTTTTTATCTTTCCTCCTTCTTCAGGTTCTCTCCTTTTCACATAGCTCCAACAGATCCAAAACTGAACCCAAGGTTTTTATAATTATTTACCTATTCTACAAAGAGGTGTAGCCACCCTTTTCCCCCTGTGCTGCCACCTGGGAAGAGCCCCATGGCAGCACACCAGGTGTGCCCTGGCCGTGGATGGTGCTTTAAGCTCCACAGTGAAAGGGAGAACTGAGCAACAGCAAATAACAGCTCCTGCTGGAGACATATGTCTGCTTGGGGTGATGGTGGTGGGGAGGTCATCAAGGAAGGGACAGACAGATTTGTGTATGATTTAGCTAAAATTAGGGGTAAATAGCATCAGTAGTGTCTGCTTTACTGGATGAATGCATGATAGTAGAAATAATTAAAACTTGTGTGACTGTTACAGTAGGAACAAAGGAATTAGGTCAAATCTACCTATTGTCTACCACTTTTTAGGGATGACTCAACTTGTTCTTTAAAAGAAAAGCAATGTCAGGACCATAAAATCTGATTATGAGCCATTACACAAATTACCATGCTGTGAAGATAACGTTTGGCTGATACCTCATTGTCTGGTTTTCAAAGAATCCATCATTTTCTGTACCAGCTCAGCATGCTAGTATCAGACCTGAGTAAAACCACGATGTTTAAAGAGAGCAGTTTTGTTCCTAGATCTGAATTTGAGATTCACACATTTTACTTTTGTTTTTTCCTCTTTCATTTGCGCCCTCTGAGATTTCTGACATAACCCTTGAGATGGAAGTATTTCTGCTAAGCTTATAAATTAGTTAGGACATTCACCCAACTTCGCTTCTTAGGTTCCAGAAACTCCTTGAGTGTGGTGTACTGAGAAGTGTATTGCACTGGATTTCAAAATGCCACAGGGCACCTTAGACTGCATTTCTGTCACTATCTGACCAGTCTGCCTAAATTTAATCTGGTAAAACTCAGCGTCCCTCTGCATTTCACAACTGGAGAGAGGAAAGGAAGACGCTTCAAGTACAGATAAATCTTGATGCAGCTTTCAATTTTGTGGATGTCACCAACAAAGAGACACAAGTCCAGGTAGCTGACATCAATGGTTTTTCCTGATCCTCCAGCATTGTAACTCCATTTTAGAATGCCCCCAGATTTGTCAGTTGTGATTTGTCCTTTGTGGAGCTTTGTGCTGGCTGTCACCAATCACCTCTTTGTTTTCCACGTACCCTAGCATAGTTTCCAGGAGGATTTGCTCTATGATCTTGCTGTGCATAAAGGAGAGATCAGCCTGTAGTTACCCAGATCTTCCTTATTTCTCTCTTTAAAATAGGAGTTATAGCTCCCCTTAGTTCACTACCTGATTATTGCATTCTTCATAACATTGCATAATAATTTTTTGTATTACATTTAAATTGATAATCTCAAAGCTTTTCCAGCTGTAATTCAGGAGACTTATTTCTCTGCATGCCAGAGAAAATACAAATGAAGAAATAAAGTGTGTCATTGAAACCATTGAGCCAGAGTGTGCTGGCTGACCCACATGACTATGGGCAGGCTAGCAAGGCATCAGCCTTGGGAAAGTAACGAGAGAGCTCATACAGAATTCAAAAAATAATGAATATAATGAACTGTAATTAATATAAGACAAAGAGTAAAAATATAATGCAAGCAATTGACATGCTTTCCTATAAAATGTATCTTGTCAAATGATTCTGTTTAATTATCTGAGAAAATTGAAGGTTTGATTATTAGAGGTAATGGCACCAGGCATCTGACATACAAGCACCCTGTGTTCTGGTATTAAAAATAGGGCTGTATTTCAGATTTCAAATGCTGTTCTCAGATGGAATGGCAAGGGAATATGGTCAAGGGCTCAAAAACCTTCAACAGTTTCTACTCTTTATTCAGAGTAAATATGAAATAATGCTTATTTTTAGTCATAAAATGAAAAGACCACACTGGAAGTCTAATAATTTACCATGAGTTCAGAACAGCCATGCAGAAAAATTAGAGCCTTTGATAATTTGTTGAGCAAAATGTGTGTTTAATGCAGCCAGTTTCAAACTTTCACTTCTGGAAAGACATGACAGCCATTCTGGAGGAGACAGTGAAGGGAAGGAGTGAGTCTAAGATAGATTTACAAATCTCATGGACCAAAGAAGGGAACATCAACTTCCAAGATGAGGAATGGACAAAAACAGCATAAGAAATTTTCACTGTACAAATAGAGAGCAGTAAATAAATTGAGGAAGGCAATTTGTAAGTATGGTATGGAAAATAGGCAAGTTTTAATGCTATATTTTAAAAACATATACAAAGATGAAAGTTAATTACAACACACACACATACACACATACACACACACCAGTTCCTGAGAAATAATTTAAAGTAAGAAAAAAAATCAAACCAAAAACCAAGGAATACAAGATCCTAAGGGTCTTAAACAAAAATCTATGGTTACAAATTGACAGTTATTTCCTTATTTGTGACTGCAAATGTGACTAAGCAGTGTACAATATACTGGAAAAAAAAACGTGAATTTACTATTTAATGTCTTATTCAATGGAACAATTAATTCATACACAATCAGCAAGTTTAACACCTGTGAAAAAATATATAACCCAAAGGATACAGGTGATGAAACTAAGTAATCTAAGCTGAAACTAAGTAATCTAAGCATTTCCTCCTGACTTAGATAACATGATCCAGTATGTCAAATTAGCCTCACTGACTGGACCTAGCAAAAGGAAACTATCCATGAACAGGAAATTAATTTTAGAAAGGAACTATAACCCTTAGTGGGAAGGAAAATGACATGTAGATAGTATAATTGAACTGACAGAAACAAAATCCATAACCTAGTGAATAGCTAAAGAAATTATTAGCAATGGGTATTCTGCCTGTTTTCTTGATCTTGAATTGATTCTTACATTATTTTTTTCTAAAACCCTTGGTGTACTAAATATGGATTGTTATCTAAGAAAAATGTAGAGATACAGCAATTTATAGGATGCAGGCTTCTGCAAAATGACTATTCATAAACCAAGTATATTATTTCAAGGGATAAAAAGTATTCCAAAGTAAGCAAAATTCCATGTACTCATCTCACTTTCTTCTAAGATTATTTTATGACAGGGAAAGAAAGCATTTGCCTGCTTCAGCTTTGCTAATGCTTATTACATCTATGAGGCAGGTACTCTTTTCCTAGAGCACCAGGTTGAAAGATTTGTCACTTTTTGTGAATGTTTGTTGACTCACTAAAAAGTACCAACCACAGTCAGCTGCTAAATAAACATTTAGGATTATGCAGCTAAAGCACTCCACTGGTGAGTTTATTATTAATAAATGGATTTGAAGTGTCGTGCTGGGCTTTACCACAAAGGTAAATAATTTTCTGGTTTTGCCTTGCTGGCTCTCTTGGGTGTATCACTGTGACACTTTTCACTCTTTTCCTTTTTCCATCACTCCAAAGAAAGATGGTATGGCTCCCAGCTGCAGAACTATCTTATTTGCTAGACCTATCCCCAGTCTACCTCACTGATGCATGTCTCCACGTGCAAGAAGAAGATTTTTTGATGGCTCTAGTACACTTTACATGTAGCAGATGAATGATTTTAACAGTGGCACTTTCCTGAAACCTACATTAAAAAAACAAAACCAGAACCAAAATACAGCAAAACAACAACCAACCAACCAAGCAAACAAACAAAACAAAAAAACCCAACCCCTCAGGCTGTTTCTACATGGTTTGATATTTTGTATTTGCTTGTTTTTCTTCTCCTTATGGATGATTTTGATCTTCCACCCCATCCCTACAACCCTTTCTCTTCTTTTAAAAACACAATATCCCAGTTACAGGTGTCAAGATAAAAAACATGTTCTACCTGAACAGGACAACAGAGTAAATGTAGGTTGTTACCAATAGTAAATAGTACCTGATATGTACCCTTTCCAGCATGGTAATTCAATTTCTTGGAAGAATGACCTGATTTCTTGGAAAGAGTCCAGCTTCCACTTCTTACCATCTTATTCAGTCTCAAAAAAATGCACAAAAATACCAGACCAAAACAACAACAAAAAAAAAAAAACCCACGCAAATCCACACAACCAAAAAAGAAAGGAATGTTTCAAACCAGGCAGGTATTTCCATCCTTTGAGATCACAGAATAAGAGCCATTACACCATTTTCCATAGTTTACTTCCACCAGCTCTTAGCCTTCAACATTTTAGCCTAAATTATGTAGAAGGTTTGAGTACTACTGAGGATCTTGAGAATCAGTAAATCCATTAAATTATTGTGCAGTGTTGATTTAGAAACAAAATACTAAATGACGTTCATAGACCATTCATATGAGATAAAAAGACTACTTTCATCTTTAGCTTCTTTTTTAATTATGAATCTTCCATTTTTCTTTAAAAACTTTGTTTATCAGCATAGAAAATGAAGCACTGGAAGGAAATGGAGGGAACACGAATAGGAATAGAAATAGGAAGATATAGGAGGGTTAAGGTTCTGGAGTATCCCTCACCATAATATCCTTAGCATGCCAGAAAATAGGATGGAAGAACCCCTGTTCTTTTTCCTGAGGATATCTTACCCTTTCACACCTTTTCACCTTTCAGATTGCTACTGAAAGTATTCTGAAAAATGCAAACCTAACATTTGGTTTATTAATAACAGAAGTAAGAGATTGTTCATTCTTTATTTCTGATCTCCAGGATCAAAAGCTTACATGCCTTTCTGTGTTTGACAAGTGGAAAAAAAACCCTGTATTAAATTTTTCCATATATGCATTTTATCCATAATGTGCAACTTCATCAACCTTAACATTTGCAAAATGTAGAACTGTTTCCATTACACTGAAATAATGAATCTCCCAATTCTTTGGTATAAGATTCACTTTAGGAATATAAAGTCAGATTGATGTGAAGCAAATAAATATTATAGAAAATAATTTCTTCATGTAATCATATTATGTAAAGCTGCCAAAATTTAATAACTTGTCTCAGACTCATAGATGAAAGCAACACCAACTCTCTATAGCAAAGGAAATAATAATTTAGAATCTTTCTGGTGGAGACAGAGGAGGACCATCATCTGTTTTCAAAAGGTAGACATCAGCATATTATTTATAAGGGTAAAATCACTTTTTTGTCACATTCTATTAAATATTTTAGTTATTTTACAATGATGAGATAATTTTAAAGTGTAAGATATAAAAATTCAATGCAACTACAAATCTAATATATTCAAAATTTTCAATCTATCATTCAATCAATTTTTTTTTCTGAGTCTCTCTGTTAATTAAGGTTATTTTTAATTAGAAATACAAGAAAATGGCATTTAAAAGGGCTAATTACTTAAAAGCTGTTTAAATAATTATGAAAACCTCCCTGAGAAGCTCAAGCAATGTATCTAATTACACCTACCATGGATCTCCTAATTGACAGGATCCTCCCCTCCTATGGATTGTTTTGTGTATCTTAACTAGTGAGTCCTGAGCCCAGAAGTTCAAATCACTGCTGGATGGAATGTGTATGCAAGAGCACCTTTTTTCTTTCTTAAGAAATTGATTTGCAAATTAAAAATGTTTTGTAAAATAAATTAAAAATAATTTTTTGTCATATTTGGCTTTTGCTGGGATTCTGATAATTCTGCAATGAAAACAAGCATTTATTAAAAAGAGTTCTTGCAATACATGAGGTGTTTGGCATGCCTGAAAACAAATCTGATACCAACAAATCCTTTTACCAGACTAATTATGGATCAGGGCACCCTGCAGGAAGTAGAAAACTGGAAGCAGTTAAATTTGCATCAGAAGAAACAACAATAAATTATTAATTCAGCAAAAATATTTATTTTACACAATTATGTTTTCAAATAAAACCCGTAGACTACAAGTAGAGTGAAAACACAGACCTCTGCCCCAAGTCATACCTTGTGAAGAAAACTGAAGATTTTATTTCACAGAATAACATGAAATACTTACCAGCCTAGGAGCATGATCTACTTAATAAATATGTTGCTTAAAAATGTCTGAAATGTCCAAAGGAAACTCTCCTGTCTTTACTAAAGTTTTTGATCAAAGATCCAGGACAATGAAATTTACCTTTCCTTGTTTTATTCTCACTTCATGTCTGAAAACGCTTTAGCTTCTCTCTCTAACCCTGACTGGGAAACAGGTACATCAGCAGCACATCCCACATTTCAGGGTGATGCCAGGACCTGTTGGATTAAGTGTCCTTCAGTTCCCACACAATGACCTCCTCCCTGCATTAAAAACGGCTGAGGAGGTGAACATCTTCCACACAAGCAATGTCCTTCCATGCATGGCATGGAACAGGTTTGCAGCCAGCAGTACAACCAGGTCTGGGAGCTGTCAGGCACTCCTGGGGCTCTCAGCATAAATGCCAGCCATGATTTAATATGCACTTAGCATTGGTCCTGCACAGAATTTGTTGCCTCTAGGCTTACATTGGATACTCAGGGTGGAAACAGAGTCCTGAGACACTGTCTTTCTCATTAATGAGAAATCCCCACCGTTTTCAGAAATACCTGGAAGAAGATATGAAATAATTAAGTCCAGGTGGCTTCACTTTGCACAAAGCAGGCAGCCCAATGGCCAGTGTCATGCCCCAGGGTTGAAGGTCAAGCCCTAAGACCTTTCATTATATTCATTAGACCATGGTAATGGTCGTGCATAAAGCCCAGTGGCCGTGCTGGTCACTGAGGTACAGAGCTGTGATGCTGTAATGAGAGACTGACCTGACATGTGGGGCAGCTTCTCAGACAGAAAGAATGGTCACTGATCATCCACTCCTAGCTGACTTGCCTGCCCAAGTGAATCAGTTGACCCAAGAAATTTCCAATCAGTTTCTCCATTTTTGACTCATCTTTGCAATGCACTGCAGTCCAGGAATACAATATAAAGAGTTTTGAAGAAATCTTTGTTTCCCTGCTAAAGCTTTTTCACTTGCTCTCCTATTGCTGTTATTGCAGAATTAATGTGAGAAACCCTCTCCTTACACTGAACTTTACAATGTGAGCATGTTGATGTCTAAACACAAATTCTAAGCAAAGGTGCAGGAGCACAGCAAGTACACAGGCACATTTCTACTGCCTCTTGCTTTCAGCAGTTTGGAAGTTAAGGACTTCCAAAGCTAGAGATTGTATAGCTGGGTTTATATTGCCTTTGATGGATTTTTTTTTTTATTTATTCCAAAAGTATGTAAAAATATCTTTGGAAACCACATAAACTTTTAACAACTGCATCCTTTGGAAATGGGTCAGTAATTAGAGACTTTATGGAAAATAATGTAGTTTTTTTAAACTTTCTGTGTGAATGTTGACATTACTGCTTCTAGATTTATACTGCTCAAAATGCTGCTGAAGTGCAAGTATCCGTAAGTGGTGCTTAAGTCAGTACCAATACAAGTATTTCCTGTGACCTCTATTTATTCCTGATTTGATGAATTTCTGTTATTTTTGAGTCATTCCTGTTTTTTGACTGAGGAACTTGATACACTTCAGGCCTCCTGAGGAGACACTCTTCTATAACTCAGACCATCCTTCCTGTTTGTCTTTCTGCCTTTTTCACTTCTGCTTTATTTTTTTTACCTGAGTTCAGAAAAGCTTAGCATAATTTTCTCAGAAAATTATATTAATTTCTCAAAAAAGCTTATAATTTTCTCTCGATCTTTTTATTAAGACATTTTACTACTCTCTTTCTACAGCTTCTAAGGATGGAGATAATGTTTTTGAATCCTATTAAAAAAAGTCTTAAATACCCTCTTTCAAAGTTGTAATGATCAAGTTAAAAGTCATCATTTGGCATTTATAGTTCACCTTATTTTTCTCTGAGAAAACTTATTTTGTGTTTATCAACATGCAATTTTAGCTGCTACTTCACTCAACATCATGAGATAAATCAATCTTTCATTAAGTTAATGGCATATAATGAAGTGTTGTAACCAGAAGTTCAATCTAAATAGCATAAAAGATCATGGAAAAGCTACTTGAGAATTCCATTGAAGCACAATTAAATATGTTTTCCCAGTTAGTGTGTTTTAAACTCCAATGAAGTTTTGTGGTGTTTAGGAGATTATCTTTGAAATATTGGCTCAGTTTGTGTTTTAATGGAAAAGATGGTGTCAGCAGAGATGTTTCATTGGCAGTTGCTGCACTTGAAAGTAAAGAAACATCACTCAGGATTCCCGAAGGCAGGATCCCTTGCCTTGGTGGAACCCATACAATGTGCTTCAGAACACCTTCCTACATCTATGGCAGACACACAGCAATGGTAAAAATAAATGAGGACAGGTCCTCTGATGATTAGGGAAGTTAATTTTATTCTTATTTTATTTCACAAATTCTTGCAGTTATGTGTACTTTGCTCGTAAAAGGGGAGAAACAAGCCATAAATAATTATGCCCTGAATCTAAAAGCAATGTGCTAAGAATCATATACAAATCATCAAGCTGGTTAATGGACTCCTAGTTTATTCACAAGCACAAAGGAAGATTAGGCAATTCTCTTCATAGCCACAAAACTGTCTTTTACCAGTATAATATTAATACATTATTGGCATGTTTTGAATATTGACTTTATTACAGATGAGTCACAAATCCGTTATGCATATGCTTCTGAGGAGAGCTAAGGCTTTTTTTTTTTTTTTTTTTTTTTTGCTTCAGTCCAACAGGAAGAGGCTTCAACATCTCTCATGAGGTTTTCAGTAATTCAAAAAATCTGGATCTGGTAACCTTAAATAAGATGCTCAATATTTGTCTGTAAATATACAGTCTGCCTGTAAAATTAGTGCTCAACACTGCTATCACTGTATGGATGAGAAAAACCTGAGAAACATGAGAGAAAACTGTGTTCAATTATCAGTCATTTCAGTCTTTCTTATTCTCCTTTAGGAAGATTATATTTTTCTTAACCAAATATTTTGCAGGCTAAGAAAAAGATAGTGCTCTGACAAAATGTACACGGTGTTGAGATTCCCCAGGCTTAGCCTGCAACTCTGCTAGCTGAGCCAGCAGGCAGAGGCTGAGCATTCAAAGCTAGTAAAAAAAAACTGAATACATTTTCCGTCAAGAATATCAGGGCTTAAAAGAAAAGCAGGATGTCATTTCATGCAAAAGTAGTAATTTCTGCATTTTATGTCATAAAATCCAAGGTCAAAGTCATCAGGGCCGTGATAAATTGTGTAGTTTATAAGCTTGAAAATAAAACCTAACAATTCCACTAACTAGTATGATGCAGTAAGCCCTACTTGTTAATCAATCTACTATGATGACAAAAACCTGAATCAATTAAGCAAATATTCATTATATGAACAGTTTTAAAGCATGGCTTGATGATAAAATCCTGGTCAAAGTCCAGGATGAAACAGAGTTCCAGCCACAAAGAACAGAAGAGAACAGATGGACTGGGGCAGCAAAAGCTGCTTGCTCCACAACTTCTGTTCACAGAGGTATATTGTATGCTGTTGACATGAAAAATCTTGTTTAGAAAATGTGCAAAGGCAGTAGGGACCCAAGCCCTGCTCTATATAATCACGCTGCTAAAAGCAACACTGAAAGGAATGATAGAAAATTCTGAAGTCCTTTGCAGTGCCTGGAATTTCAGAAAAAGGGTTTACTAGTGGACCTATTTGAGTAATGGCTAAGCAGCAATATAAAGAATTAAATCTACTAGTAAAGTTAGCTTCTCATAACAGCCAGACCTCTTCTGTTGCACCCAAAAAGTAGTGACTGAAAATATTAAGTGCAAAAAGAAAGCATCCATGTCAAATATATAAAAACCTTTAGCATCAAAGCATCTCAGAAGAAAATTTCATATAACTTCACAAAAACATTTTTAAAAAATACCCTTTCCAAAGCACAAATTAATATACAGGAAGACATATGCTAATCAAGAGTGAAAGCTTTGACAATACAATAAGTTCAGAATTCTGACAGAGACTTCAGAAAATAGCAGAGGTCTTAGTAAATACAAAATTAATTGGAATTTTTAATATTTCTCCCTGGTAATAATTTTAGTGCTACCCAATTGATGTTATTTGATTTAAAAAAAAAACTGGTGATGCAAATTTAATATCACTGCCATTGCAAAATCTGTTATGAAAATTTGCAACATATGTTGAATGACATTTTCAGCAACCATTTGTCAGGTGTCGATGTAAATTGCATCAAAATGGCACAAGAGAGATTTAAAACAACTTTTCCCATCAAACTCTGCTGAGAAATACTGAGTTTATATACTTATCCATTTTCTGGTTTTGCTTATATCATTTCCTGTACTGTTCTTAACATTATAGTGTTGAGAGTATTTGGCTAGTTTGTTAAATATGTTTGATGTTTGCAATGTGGTATTTATTTTCTATCCTGTTCTGCCATAGTGTGTGTGATTTTTTGTACATTCTTGTGGGTTTATATCCATTACTCAGATATAGCAGCACAGAAGTTTTCCTAAAACTCCTGAGAAATTCATAATGCTGCTCTCTCTCTTCTGGCAGAAAGCTTTTCTTCCCTCTTAAGGGGCGTCACAAGTATGGGCTCCTCCTCAAATATTTCTCTTTGCCATTAGCCTAATCATGGAGATCCTTCAAGAAGAAATTAATTGTCCAGAAATCAACTATGCACACTCTCCTTGCTAAGGAAATGAGGCATAGATGACTTAGGAACCACCTCGGATCAAGAGAGAAAGAGCTCAGAGAAGGTCCCAGGAGGATTCCAATTACTTTCTCTCCTTCTCCTCTTCTATTCCCCTGGCACAAGATGTTCCAGGGTGTGTGACTGGCCTTGAGGTGAGAACTACATAGCTGCAGGTCTTCCCACTCCTCTTTGCTATGTGAAATCTCAAGAATTAAGGGCTTCTGTTTCTTGCTGGAAATGCATGCTGGAAAGCATGGTGGCACTTGGTACCACTGCTACATCTTGGTGGATGGCTGCTGCAGGCTCTGCACTGCTCAGCAGCCCTCCCCTTCTCCTCCACACAGCCCCAGTCCCCAGGGATTTCAAGGTCTGCACCCACTATCAGCTACAAGGCCTACAAAGCATTTTTTCCTTCAGGAAAAATATAATCTGAGGGGTTTTTTTTCGCATTCTATTTAAGGTGATTTAGGTGTTTTAATTAAAAAAGAAAATTCCAACTGTGCTGTAAGAGTGTCACTGAGAACAGGAATGTCATCAATGAAATCTCCAGAGTCAGTGGCTGCTGCTCCTGCACCTTCCCTCTGCTGTTTGCCCACATGGAAGCAGGTATTCAATTTTCAGGTTTAGTCTCTGTTCTAGCCTGGTCCAGGAGTGGAAGCCTATCCATGATGCCTGCTGGCTTGTAATCCTCTTTAAGGACCCCAGAGGCAGAACATCACTGAGGGGCCTGAGATAGTTTCTCCAGGAACCAATGGTTTCAAATGAAATGGAACACCTGGCACAGCCTGCTGTGTGCATTTTTTCCCAAGATTTTGTGATTGTGTTTGTGCTGTCTGACCAAACCAAAGGTCATGAGGAAGTGTTTAGTGTGAGCCAGGTGAAGCCTAGTGGTGCTGAGTTTCTGAGCAGAGAGTTAGCAGAGGTGTTAGCAGGGTGCCTGCTCCACTCCAGCACTGGGGCCGGCAGCGCAGTCAGAGCTCACCCAGTCTGTCACTGTTCACTTTTGTTTCAGTGCTTGCAGGAGAAAGGCAGCTTACAAAGTACAGAGGCAACTCTCTCAGCATTGGCATATCAGTTAACAGGCATTGTTTCCTTCCATTTTCTTTCCAATATTTCTTTGCATTGTCTATTCATTTATTCATCCTGCATTGACTACACATCTACCTCCACATTTCTATGAGGAAGTTTCCTATCTTTTCCTTTCCTTTGATTTTATTTCCCCTACCCATTTTCAGTCTATTTTTTTTTTTCAGTTTCAAATACCATTTGTCTCCCACACAGTCAGATTTGACTAAAGTACACTTTTCAAACTCTGAATGTGACAAGATTCTGCTCAGAATCCACAAGAATGATTGTAATCTCAGCCCAGTAAAAATTTCTTGACCGTCAGCAAGGTCAGAAGAGGAACCATTACAAGACCTATTATTCAAATGTTATTCAAATTTTTGTTACATAAACCTATTGACTTTTTAATAGCAGTGTCAATTATATAGAAAAAAAACTCACAAGTTCCTTTCCCTGCCACAGCTGGAAACCTCTCAGAAGCTCTCAGGTGCCCAGCTCTGACTTGAGCCAGCAGAAGAAGCTTGTTTTCACCACACAGGTGTCTTACCAGAGAAGGCTTGGAAAGGAGCCAGAGAGCATGTTCACACATAAAACCTCCTCATGAGGGACATTTAACCATCAGACCCTATTCAACAAGGAGAGAATCAAGCAGAAGCATTCTGCTGCTGCAGTTGTGCTCCAAGGAGAAACCTCATCTGATGGAATGCAAGTGTCTTTCACTTCCTTCTTCCTTTGAACAAGAAAGGCAAAAGTTGTGGAAAGGGTAATAAAATAGCTAAACTGGAACATTTGTCATGCTCTGGTCAGACATCCTGGAGAGGTGACAAACTCTGACAAATTAGCTCATACAGGTATGAAGGTATGGTGGAAAATAACCAACTTAGAAAGCGGAAAAATAAAAATTTCTCCCAGCGTCAATACTGTGACCAGAAATGTGAATATTCATTATATTTCTTTAACAAATAATCTCAAAACAATGGAATGACACTATGTAAATACCTGAAGGATATGGCTTTTGATATTTCCAAAACATTTTATACAGGGAAATGCTAATAGGGAACTGCTTTAATGGCAAAAACTGAAAGTTAAGCTCAACAGATTTGCATGTGAAAATTCCCAGTGCCACTTATTGTGAGGGACAACAGAGTCAGGAGAGGAGTCATTGTGGTGCTGCATGTCCTCAAATATACTTCTCCTTTGAAAAATGGGGAAAATAAATATTTGTATTTCACATTTAAAACTCGTTTCCAGATTAGAATTAAACTCTGGAGAGGCACACACATAAATGTTCGTTCCTGATGATGCCTTTATTTCCCAAGTCCTGCTGCTATCTGTGACCCCAAGGCAGAGATAGACAACCTTAAAATGAACTGTCCAATGCCCTGTGAGGGCTTCTGAGGCTTTTGTCTCATTTTATAGCATACATAGCATCCTTTGCTTTTTCCTGACAATTCATAAATTAAAGGCTTTAATGAAGCCTTGAACAGTGCACAGTCCTTGCCAGAAACTAATTTGCACTGAACCTTTTAAAGAACTCTGTTGATTGTTTGCCTTTTCATGGCAATGTATTTAAGTAATCATAATGTCTGAGTGAAAGTCTATTACTATCTGTTTACCTCAATACTTTGACATTTCAATAGAAATTATCCTTTTTCATTTTTTATGCATCAGAACACAACAAAAAACCAGCAAAAAAGCCCACCCAAACAAAAGAAAAAACCAAACAAACTAAACCAGTAAAAAAAAAAACAAAAAAACACCCAACCAAACAAAAAAATCAAAACAAACCCAAAACCAACAGCAACAAAAAGGATGGAGTTGTACCTTGCTAGTAGAGCTTCTCTACTTATGAGAAGAGTTTAGAAAAATTAATTATGGACAGTAAAAGCTCTAAAGTTATTTCTTGCCCTAAGCCCTGCCTTAACTTCTGCTGATATGTACTAGGGAGGCCAGATAGGTAAAGGTGGCAAATTGCTCTTCTGAAGATGTTAGGAGTCCTTGCCATGGCAAAGGAGGGTGTAGAAGCAAATGGCCACAGTGTACACAGCTTGCAGGGCCTGGTGAGAGTTGCTCACACCATCTGCAACAAACACTCTTCACTCAAAATAATTCAGCAGCAGCTCAGCACCTGCAATCAAGGACAGAATGTTTTTGTTGGTGTATTGCAGAAGAGCAAGGAATAACACCAAAGTTGTGGGTTTGATCTCCATACAGGCTATTCACTTAAGAGTTGGGCTCAATGATCCCTGGTCTCTTCCAGCCCAGAATATTCTGTTGAAAGTCACAGGACTGGGGCAGCATGGAGAGAGGTGGATTAGCAGAAAGGGTCTGGCAAAGCGTGGGGACTTGCTAAAGCAGCTGTGCCCCACATTGGCTGCCAGGGATTGTGTGTGTCCTGGAGGGTAGGGTAAATGGAGACACTCACACACAGAAGTTTGCTTTGAAAATAGTGACAGTATTCTCATAAAATCACTTTTTAAGTGTCTATCTTACTAATTTCCAGTCCAGGTTTTAACTAAACTTGATAAGATTTACCATGGAAAATGGAATAAACACCTTGATTGTGGTGGTTAAGTCAGATAGATTTTGCAGATATCTCAATCAGTAAATTCTATTTTTTCAGGTAAACCAGGGTAAACATAGTCAATTCTAAGTATTGTACAATTTAGCTGCATTTCAGGACTTGTTTCTAACAGTTAATAAACCAAAGAACTCAATTAACTGTGGGAAAATGTGTTGAAATTGAATACTCAAAGACAAGTACCATATAGGTACTTACATATATTTTATGATATGTGAGAACAAAATCTTGCACTGCAGTTAGTGCAAACCAACCTTTTTTTGTGACAGGGAAAAGAATGCTAGTGCTAGAAAAACTTCAGAAAATAATAGACCTTAGATGACTTCAATGATTATGAGAATACAAAAGCTTTTCAATAGCACTGATGAGTTGAATACAGATCCCTAAAGCCTTAGCATTGGCAGAAGCAATTAATGTAAAATGTGTATTAATAAATATTTTCATGATGATTCCTTTTATTTGTAAAATATAATAGCTAGGAAAGCTTATATCTTTAAAACAGACTTCTCAAAATGAAGTCTTTAATATCAACCTCATTAGTTATGTGTGCTTCCTCTGCATTTAACCTTTTTTGACAGCTGAAAGGCATTTCAGTACAGCCCTGAGATTAATGTGAATACAATTTTTTTTCCAAATTGGATTTTAATAAGTATCAAATTAGAAATATATTTAGTATTTTTCTAGTTTTTCATTAGTTTCCAGATCCAACCTAAAGGAAATATAATGAGAAAGCCCAGACTTTTTGGAGCCTGAAGATCAAAGATGAAAGATTAATTATAATGATATGCTCTATTTAACCTATGGCAAAAATTTGCAGATAGTGAACACACACATAGGAAATCCACCTCCACTGAAAATCTGTGTGCTGTTTCATTCTTAAATGAATTTATTGTGAATGCAAGGTGAAGCAGCTGTGACTGTACCCTTTTTTGAGATGCACAGGTATTGAGTAACCACACAGCAGCTTCATGAGCCATACAGATACAGCAGTCTCAAGGTATTAACAAAGGATTAATGTCTGTGTGTGTGTGCTAGCCCCTGTTTTTCACAACATCCTCTGAGATTATGACATTTCCAAGGCTCTGGTGCTGATACTTGTTATCTGTTGATGCTAAAATGAAAAAATAATTATTCATTTATTATTTCTTTATATCTCATCACTTAATGCTTGTAAACAGTAATAAAAAGTCTGTCTGCAATCTTTCCTGCTCATCTTACTTCAATACATCAAAGCAGAAAGATTAAGAAATCTAGCCATTACTACTTGAAAACTATAACTTGTAGGGATAACAGTAAGAATTACTATATTTGTCCTGAGAACTGCTTAAACATCCCTGCAATCATGACAATTATTTTGGTTTTTTGATGTCTCCTTTCCCAGGAACATAGGAACTATTCCTACTGTTACAATCCACCATATTATAAAATGTTTTTCACCATCTGCTGGAGAAACACCTTGGAGCATGCTGCAGGTCATATCAACACTCCCATCAACAAAAAAAAAACCAAACCAATTCCAGAAGCACTCCCAGATTTGAATGAAACCATAGATCTTTCAAGATGACAAATAATTCTCTTGAGGACAAAAAAAAAAAAGGTTTCATAAAATAGACCAATGGTATGCACAGAGTGTTTGGAAAGAAAAGGAAGAGAAACAACAGGGTAAGCAGGCTGCTGCTGTTCTGGCCATAGCTGAGGGCTTTGCAGTGACAGCCTCAGCTCCTGACAACCTGATGTATCAGAGCTGTGGGCTCTGAATTAAACTGTTTTCACCCATTTGAAAATGAAGAAATTAACAAAACTCAGGTAAAATGTTCATTTGACCTGGGAAAAAAATGATAACATGGGGTAATCCAGCTTTGTTCCCTTAATGTCTTTGCATTTCTAGATGGCACATATCTGTCCTCCAATAGCTCTGTTTGGTTTTTTTTCCTATGATCTGACATGGACACATGTCTTTATGAATCTCTCATTGTGCACAGGTGCAAAAGACAGATCTGAATAAAGTGTCAAGGGCACAGGCAGTGCAACATGAGAGCAGAGCTCCACCTGACTCTCAGTGCTCAGCTGGGAGCAAGGCTCCAGGCTCAGCTCCTGAAGGTTCTGTGTTAGACCTGTGCTTTGCTGGGATGCCTGGCTTATTTTCCACTGCCATTTTACAAGCCAAACTGGGCATAGGTACCTTACTGCCCATCTATAATCTCCTGCTTCTATTTGTCTATCTCTTCTTTAAGCTTTTGATTTTTCTGCATCTGTGAATTTTTCACAGGGACTTTTTTTGTTCCTAAGTAACCACAAAGTTCTGGAATAATTGGGGACTTTAAGGAGTGAGAAGTCCATACATCATAAGAACGTGATTTTTTCACTGTTCTGATTGCAGAAATTATTACCAAATGTTCACATAACATATACACAGACAAAGAACAAAATATTGGACCACAACATTCCCTGAAGAGAGCTTGTAATATGGAACATGATCTAGTAATATTTCATGACTCTAGTTATAAGTTTTAAAAAAATTCTGATGAATACCATAATTTACAGACAGCAAAAGTTACAGTTTTTCTTCTGCTACTTATATATCACAGACATATTAATATTTTGTATTTAAATTACATTGTAATTGCTAAAAAAAATCTTTTTGGGAAAATTTCCTGGCATTTTATGTGATTTGGAAAGCTTGCACTCCCACCTGCAACTTATCATTACTTTGGCACTGAATTTGTTTTTGACCTTTCCAGATCTAGATAATGCTTCCAGGCCATCAGCCAAGAATGACATTGGACTGAGATAAGCTACTATTCAAAATTACTGGTGGGTTATGACACATCAAAATTATTATACAGTTTTTAAAAATAACCTGTAGTGAGGGAGTTTTCAGTAAACAAGAATCACTGTTTGCCAAGGGAGGTGTCTGATATGTAGTGTCTTACTACATAAGGCTTACTTATTACTGAAAAAAGGATACATTGATGGGAACTCCATGAAGTGAATTTTCTAATATTCTCAAAGGAAAATTTAAACTGAGACTTGACAACCTACCAGTAAGAATTCAAATGAAGGTTTGGCTTAAAAACCCATATATCATTGGTCAGAGACAGAGCACAAATCCAGAAGATAAGCTGCAAAATAGGGAATTTTGCTGAGCCAGAAGAGCAGGGAACCAAGCTTTTAATAAATGTGATCAAGTTCATTTCAGTCACAAAAAGGATAACATGGTGGGATCAATGCACACAGCATGGCCAACAAAGAGGAGGAGCTGGAAGCCTCTGAGGAAGTACTCTGAGGGTGCTCAGGTGGCTTATAGTGGAGAAAAGAAGGCTCAGGAGGACTTCTCACTCTTCTACAACTTCCTGAAAGAAGGTTAGACAGGTGTGGGTTGGTCTCTTCTCCCAAGAAACAAGAAATGAGACAAGAGGAAATGACCTCAGGATTCACCAGGTGAGCTTTAGGCTGGATATTAGTAAAAATTTCTTCACCAAAGGAGTTGTCAGTCACTGAAACAGCTGCTCAGGGTAGCAGTGGAGTCACCATCTCTGGAGGTATTTGCAAGACATGTAGATTAGGTACTTAGGAATGTCCTTTAGTGGTTGATTTAGAAATGTTAGATTAATGATTGGACTCAATGGTCTTAAAGCTCTTTTCATAACCTAAAAGATTCTATGATTTTGCATTTTTCTGGTATAAAGTATGTGCTTAAATACTGTCTTTCACTTACCCTATCAACCCTGTCTTGCACTTACCCTATCAACCCTATGCAACTCTGTCAAACCAGCATCTTTCAGGAAGAAGTCTCCCTGGTCTTGAATTCATATTGCTATTGATGACATTGTGGTTTAAAATCAATTTTCATCATTTAAGATGATGGTTGAACATATTTCATACATAAAAAAGAAAAAAATTATTAAGGGCTTCAAACTTGGTAATTCTAGGTTAGTCCTAAATAAGAACAGGAATCCAAACTTTCATAGTCTGTAGAAAGACAAAAAAAAACCAAACCCCTGTTTATATTTTTAGCCTTTTGTTTTGAAAATTTGTTAGATTCTCACCACAATTTTTTTAGTTAAAGGAGAATTGCAAGAACTTGCATTACAGGTAATTTTTAGTTTAGGGAATTGCTTTTCTCAACCCCAGCCGTGCTTTAGTTTCCAATGTGCAGACACTCCATTAGCTCAGCAGGTTTTTTGCCATGGTAATGTCAAGTGCCAAAAGCAGAACAACAGCAGTGCTCCTCGTGGTGTTACATCTGCAAATGCTTAATGAATAGTGCAGCTTGCACATTTCAATACATTTTTAATTATATTTTGCAGAAAAAAGAAAGCATGACCTGGCTTAAAATGTATCTCAGTCAGATCCCTGGTATTTAAGCAAGAAGATGCCTCACTGGAATACAAAACCTATCTTAATTGTTTTAGAGAATTCTGACTAAGACTAAGCTTTCTAACTGTTCTCATTTCTAAACGTTTCTCACAGTATCTTGTAGATACTGTGGTCTGTTTTTTTGATTTTACCCAAGGACTTCTTTAGTCACATCTTCTGAAGTGTCTATTAGTAATGAGAGTGTTGCATGTTGCTTGTCAGTGAAAGTGACCATGTCAGTCAGGAAAGTTATGGTATAGCTCATGACACCATATTATGACTCTGAGATGGCTCTTACCAGTAGTGTGCTGACTTTATTAATGTTTTTTTCATAAACTGAACTCCTCCTTTCCCTCTTACCTTTGGCTCAGCCTCCACTCACCATTGGTAGTAGAATTATTTGCAGAATGTCAGCAAGAGCATTTCAGGAATAGGTAACAAAAATAATTTTTCTCAACTGAGTGGATGACTTTGGCTACAGAATAAAGCAGAGGATGAAGAACTGACTTCTGCTGTACAAAACTCCTCTTCCAGAAGCCCAAAGCCTGCAGCCCAGAAGCCAGATGCTCTTCTCAGCATGTGTCCCATACAAGTACTCTTAATGCCTTAGAGCAGAGAAATTCACTTACTGCCTGGAGATGTTTTCTCCAGAATTTTTCCTGCTTCCAAATTTTCCAGAAATTAGTCTCAATCTGCTTTTTAAGCTTTCATCAGCATCTGTTTTGTCACCCAGTAGTATCAATTCAGATTAGTTTAATATGTATCCAGCTCACATTACTACAACACAGTGGTCACCAAAGCACATGTGGGCCCATCTGGCCAGTGGCTGAGATAGAGAAAATCTGAACTCCAACATCCCCTTTAGACTTTGAATTAGTTTCTCATATATTTCATAATTCTTTTACTGGTTTTCATCCTCTATTGCATGTCTATGAGGCACTTTTAGAGCTAACTAATTATTCATATGCTAGTTATTGAGATAACCTTATTGGGAGGTCTCCAGATCCTCATTTACATGATGCCATATCATTGACTTTTCTGTAGATTCACACTCAATGTACTCTAATGATCCACAACACATCTTCCTTTGTCATCACTCATGGTTAAAAATCCCTGCAACCTGCTTGGCTCTGCTGCAGAAATTAACTTTGATGTAGAGCCCATGGCCTATATATGAGACTATTTCCTCCTGTTCTCTGCAAAACTCCCTCCTGCCATGAAATGTTCCTTAAATTATACCAGTTACCATTCCTTACCTTTCATTATAAACTCAACTTCCTTATGGTTGCCTTATAGAAAGCTGAAACATCATGACAAGCCAACCTAACAAAAGGTAAATATATTCAAAGTGTATATTTTCAAAAATTCAGATAAAAAATGTTTTGTATATGCTGTCTCAGGATTGCTCTTTCCTTTCCATATATATGCATTTTGCTGCATTTATAGACAATAAATATAATCCTTATGAGCTGCTTTTTTTTTTTTTTTTGTAGGCTAAAAATCAAGCTTTTTTGAGTCCCCTGTCACACAGAAAGCTCTCCAGATTAATTCCCACCAATCTTTAACTCCCAGCCTAATTGTGTATTTCATCAAAATAGGAGGCTAACATTGTATCATGTGGTATGCCCAACACATGGCCACCGTGTATTGGTGGACTGTATTCCTTTCTTAATTTTTGTATCTAGAGAGTACCCACTTTGTCCTAAAGTCCTTAATGTATACTTTGAATATTGTGCTGTTATGGGCACCCTGTCTCTAAGGTCTTACTCTTTTTCTCCTGGCTTTGAGGGATGCACCTCTTCCTATGCAACACCATAATCTTTGTTTTAGCAGTGTTTTTCAAGCCAGTTTCTCTGGCAACTTTTAAGTGTTCTCCTGCTCTTTGTGATGAAGTCATTAATACTAATTGCCTGCTTTTCACAGGAAAGCAGATTTATTATGCAACCAGTGTTCTCTAAATAGAATGCACAGGGCTCTTGATTTTAACAACCTGCAGCCAGCTTTCACAGTTGACAGCAATTTGCAGATAAAAATCAATCAGCCATACTTGACTGGGCTGTATAACTGTCCTATCATGCTTAACTAGGCTTGTAAAGTCACCCTGTATCCAAAATTCCTGCTGCTTTTATTTACATAATCTTTTTCATTTTCTTTTTCTAAGCAATTTGAATATGCATGAAAGACAGTAATTCCTTAAACCAGAATTATTATCAAAGATAGCATTGATAATATGTCAAATTTTCAGTATTTATCCCTAAAAAAACCTTAAACCAAACTTAAAAACGAATGTGTTGCCTTTCAGAGAAGAATACTTCTGAGACTCTCAAATATTTTAAAAACTGTTAGAAAAAGAGAGTTATCAGATGTTATTGTGAGCCCTCTTTATAACTAACTTCCTGAATTTTTACTAAGTTTCTCTGTATACATGAAACTCATAATGTATTCAAATATCTGGGTTTGTAGGGGACTTTGTTGTTATAAGAAATATTTTTTAGTACTTTATTTCTGGAATGTGACACAGGAGATTTTAAAAATCTATAAAATCAATCAGATGATTTCTGTGAAAGTGCTATGAGATATACAGCTGAAAATAGCTTTAGAACAGTCAGTAAGTTCATATAAACCCATACTATATCAAGGAGAAAATACATTAATTTAGCATTTTTATTAGAAAAATGAGTGACAAAGATGCATGGAAGAAAATCCAGAGAGGCCTTAAGTGCAAGGAGTGATCATTTTACCAAGCTCCATCAGGAACTGAGAAGCATTGGGGGGGAAAAAAATCATCCTACTATGTTGTAAAATAAGGTTTGTTTGCCAAGTCTTTACTTTCTCATACACTTTGTGGAGGAAGTCAGAAAAGTTTTTCTTCTTCTATGAGGTGTCACAAGGGAATGGCATGGGCTGAGGTCTGCTGTCTCTGAAGTGAATGGGTACAGATATGTCCATTTTCTTTCTTCTCTTTCTCTGTAGTTATCTCTAGATCCAAGGGGTTAAACCAGTTTAAATGCTGAACTTGAGCATAAGTTAAAGTACCCTGATGGACATGA
This sequence comes from Serinus canaria, assembly GCF_022539315.1. NCBI lineage: Eukaryota > Metazoa > Chordata > Aves > Passeriformes > Fringillidae > Serinus > Serinus canaria. The sequence goes on from NC_066317.1 coordinate 47,286,984, forward strand.
ATCAAAGTATGCAACACTTTGTACAGTGGGATTTTTTAAATACTTCTTTTGGAGTAGACTGCTGGGAAAACTCAGCTGCCTGAACCTTATTTCTCTTGCACCAGCAATGAGAACTAGGAATTTACTGTTCTCCCCTTCTGGGATCCTCAGCCAGGTATGGAAGTGGATGGTTTGTCTTGCTGGAGCAGCTGAACACCTCATAGCTGCTTTAACACTGCCCTCTGAGAATATGCTGTGACTGATGCTTCAGAGGAAATTGTAGCCAACAATACCAGATACCTTGGGAACAATTACTCTCACTTGTCAGTGGAAGTGAGGAGTTAATATCCTAAACAATATGGAAGAAAGATATTTTCCACAGGGAGTTTTGCAGATAAATTTCATGTTGCACAAAAAAGAATTCCCCTGAACCATTTCAAACACATTAATCTTACTGTCTGTGAATGCTTTTCTGTATTTATATTATGGAAAGGGCATGGACTAACATTCTTTTTTTAATTTCTGATTTAATATATATCTTTACCATAACAGATTTTACTGTCTTGTAGCAAACCTACTCCCCACTCCCTGCAAATTAATTAGTCTAGCTGCTTTTAATCTTTCTTTTTAGGCAAATACTCCTTTCTTGATCTTCTATAGTTCAAGAATTATAATTTCCCTTCTCATAACTTTTTTGTATATGTGAGAAGTTTTAAATTGGTCCCTCTCCTATGCAATGCTTTGCATTTCTCCATGTTGAATTGCAGCAGCCATTATGTAGTGTAATTACATAACAGCTTGAGAAAGTATTTTTCTTCTCTGCCCAAATCTTGTCAAACCTAAATAATGTCATCCTTCTAAAGCCTTACGACAGGACTATTTCTGTTTGATTGAATCAGAGGAAGATTAGAGAATTAGAAAGATGACCATGTCATCAATTACAGAGCAGGAAATAATCAGAGGATGGTAATTTCTGTGAATTATATTACTACTCAAAAGACTTTGAATTAACTGAGAGATAATATAAACTGTGCTGGTTTTGGCTGGGATGGAGTTAATTTTCTTCAGTGTAGATAGTAGGAGGATATGCTTTATATATTTGTGCTGGAAATAGTGTTGCTAACACTGGGATGCTTTTTCACTGGTGAGCAGGAATTTCCCAAAGCCAAGGATTTCTTTGCTCCTCACCCCACTTCACCAATGATGAGGCTGAGGAGAAAAAATGTAGGGGGACACACATCTGGGATACCTGATCCCAGCTGAACCAAGGGATATTCCAACCCACGTGGTGTCATGCTCAGCATGGAGAACTGGCCAATGAAAAAGAAAGGGAAGGACTTTCAGAGTGATGGTGTTTGTCTTCTCTAGTCACCATTCCATGTGACAGATGGTGACAGACAGGCATTCCTGGGAATGGCTGAACACCTGCCTGCCCATAAAAAGAGGTGAACTAATTGCTTGGGTTTTGTGCAAGGATTTTGCTTTACCTGTTGAACTGCTCTTATCTCAACCCACAAATTTTATCCTGCTGATTGTCTCCCATCTAGGAGATGGGAGACAATCAAGGAGTCAGTGAGCAGCTGTGTGGGGTTCAGTTGCTGGCTGGAGTAAAAGAACCGAGTCTTCTTTCCCTGCTCCTCCGAATTTAGAAGGACACATCTGTTGTTATACTTAGTTTCAAGAAGGTTGGAACTTTGGTCTTCCCGTGACACTTGATCACACCAAAACTAAAAACATTCTTCCTATACATGAAACATTTTAATTACTTATACATATACACACAGAAGAATGAGGAAACAAATACAATTAGTTAATTTATCTAGAGAAAAGGCACAAGGCAATCCCACTGTAGTTGTAAAAAAAATTCTATTTTCATGTCTTGACAAAAAAAATAAAACAGAGACATTTCGAATACATTAAATACCTCCTGAATATCTTGCCTTTCAAAGATATTTTAAACCAGAACACAATTTGTGGCAGCTAGGGTATGCTTGACACTAATCTTCTGTACAGCTTTTGTTTGGTGCCAAGTTTTGGTGAAGTGCATTGGTGAATTTTCCTACAAAAGGCTGGATATCAACACTGAATGCCCAACAGACTGGAAACCTCAGAGGGCTGAGAAGCCCCTAAAGACTGTGTAGACTGAGAGTCTGAGTGAGGACTATGGGATACCTGATACAGCAGTTTCTGGGGCTGAAAATCTGCAGGATCCTAAAAGCAAAACTTTTAGATTTTATTAGTTTAATTATTTCCCTAACTAAACAGCCAGTGAAGCCTTTTGGGACTGTACTTGTCAACTTGGATACTTATGGCGTTTTTTTAACTTAGCCATTAGTTTAGAGGCCCAGAGACATAACTTAGGAATCACTACTACATTCTGAGATATTTAAGCATATTTCCTTTTGGTCACCCTGCCCATTTTGTTTTAATGTTAGTGCATATTGCAGACATAAATGCAGTTCCATTACAGGCGATCCTTATTTATTGTATAAGTACAAAACCTTAAAATCAGAGAAATTTGTGTCCAAATTTGTATATTCGGGAACTCCTGCCTCTACTTAACAAGGACAACTTGCAATAGGACTTTATTTTTAAAGATCATTTGGATGAGGAGATTGAGTGCACCCTTCATGGATTTGCAGATGACACTAAGTTGGGTAGGAGTGCTGTTCCACTGCAGGGAAGGCTCTGCAGAGGGACCTGGACAGGCTGGATCAATGGGCTGAGGCAAATCGCATGAGACTCATGGTATGGCGATGTTCAGTCAAAGGTTGGACTCGATCACCTTGGAGGTCTTATCTAACCTCAGAGAGCCTATGGTTCTATGATTCTATACTTAAATTAGTCTTAAATGGTAACAAATTCTTCAATTTAAATGCATTGTAATGAAAAAGTATATAGTCATTGTCTGGGAAGCTTTGTGTTGCTATTGTTTCTTTACCTTGGATCAAAAATTCTGAAGTAAGAAACATGTCATGCAAAGGAAGTCCTGCATTCAGTGATGCATCTGCAAAACTGAATTTATTAGTGATAGCACTATATATGTTTTCTGTGCTTAAATATATTTTGCACTTTTTGTGTTTTATACTGTATTCTAAATTCTTTTAATCATAATGGAAATTTGATTAAATTTGAAAGTTCACATAAAGAAATAAAAACTTCATGTTTAGAAAAAAACCCCAAACTCATTTCCATTGTGAGGACCAAAGGAGTGTTAGAATTACTCTTCCATGAAAAAGAAATGATCATTACATAGATACCTTGTCTAATGCACCTGCACAGCTGGAATCTCTCAGCAGCATTTTTCTTGTTCAACCAAGCATCCCTTGAGGTCTGACTTCAGAGCCTTTACCTCATTTTTTTGCCTCCTGGTAGATTTTCACTACCAGTGTGAATTAGTTATCTTCTGGAAACAACTTTCTCTGGTAAAGCAAAATGCAGTTTTACAGGACAGAACGGAAAATCTCATCTGGATGCTGGCAAATGAAGCAATCAGAGGAACCTGAATACTGGCCAGACTGCTGAGTATTTATTCATGTTACTTGAGAATATCAATCAATAATTAGGTTGCTACTGCCGAATTCTCTGCATATATGTAATTTTATGTCCTGAGCTCACAGGCACTCCCTTTTTCTGCACCAAAATTGCCTTGAGTCCAGGGAGTTCCCATCAGCCTAATGAAGGATACATCCTCTACTGGCCATGGCCATCACAGGTGTCAGAGGATCTATTTGCCACCCATGGCTGTGCCTGAACCTCTTATCAGAAAACAGCTGCTGCAAAGTACTGTCCCTGAAACAGAACAGGGGCAGCAGATGAAGCAGGTTTGGGTTTTTTCTTACAGATGCTTCTGAAATGCAGCCTGGGTGTCATGACAGTAGATGTCCCAGGGCAAAGGACAGCCTGGTGGAGAAGGTATATACAAGGAATTGCTGTGAAAAGAACACTGGGACTGTGAGCTGAGTGTGTGACTGCTTCCCTGGGGAATATGTGGTGCTTTCACCTTGTCTGGAGCCCATAGTGTGGGGAGATCCCAGACTGGACAAGAGGGCCTCTGGGACCAGGGGCAGGACAGTGAATTCTCTAAAGTTATGCCCAAGAAGCAAGACAACATAGAATATTCTGCAGAGGTGCAAGCTCAGGCACAGTAGCATTTGGTCTTCTCAAATCAGTGTCATCTAAAAGACACTGTAAAGGAAAATAAAAGGACACTTAAAGGGAAATAAAAATCTCACATATTTAGCAGCTGGGCCATGCAGAAACATTTCTAGTGTCAATAATTTCAGTGCAGCTGTCACCTCACCCAGCTTTTACTGAGGCTGCCCTTATGGCACATTACTGAGACTTTCCAAATAGACTTATCCACTCTTTACATACATATACATCAAATAAGCAAACCAGTACTTTTGAGGAAGGCCATGATGCCTTAAGTTTTAGCTTTCATATTTTTTCAGATTCTGTGCTGCCTAGGTGAGTAGCTCTGAGCTTCATATTAAGTGTTAATAATCCTTCTTCACAGGGTAATTAGACGAAACAGTCTTTTTCCAGCTTGAGAACCAAGGACAACCATTACAAGCTTCAGGCCCAAAAAGTATAAACGATGGTGGACTGAAGAGAGAAAACAAGAGGGATGGAACTTCGTAACCTGACAGTATCAGAGCCCAAGACTATGCCCATTTCTGAGCTAACCTGTTTTTATTCTTATGGACAATGTTTGTGAAGGTCAGATTATATGCCAGAAAAATGAGAGCTACAGTCATGCTTGAATACTGCTTGAATTAGAGTCTCAGAAAGTATGTTTTACATGGTGTAGGAAGAGGGTAAAACAAGGATATGTAATAGAAGGGTTATCTAGTAAAACAGGTTACTAACTGGCTGTCTCTGCCTACAGTCTCTCCATCCCATGAGGGAACTTTCTGGTTTTGCATTGCTTTGAGATTACAGTTGGGACATTTTTAAAATGCATATAATTGCTGTCCTTCAAAAAATTTGTCTTTGGAAACTGTTTCCTAGCAACAATGTGTTTGTCATTCTCAGGCAAAAAAATGATGTCTTGCCATTCAGATACATTAATTGTGATTTTTTTTTTTTAACAAGGAAATAGCATTCACTCAATGCAACATTAAATTGGAAGGAAAAGATTTAAGAAGAAATAATGGCAAGCATGACTGTAAAAACAACAACCTAATAACATCTATTTGTGTAGATGGATTTTCTTGCCAGTGAAGCTGTTGCTGTTACAAAAAACCAGATAGTTCCCAGGTACATATAGCAAATAGCACATATAGCAACTGACTAGCATCCATTACTTTTAAAAAACAAGGAGGTAGAATAGGGTAATTGAACGACCTCTAACTCTGAAGATTTTCTTTTTAATGGAAGGATACTTCATCTTCCTTTGTTAACATCAGTGGCATGTCCTCTGCTTGTATCTGATGCACGTGAAGAGAAGAGCTGTGCATGTTACCAGCTGGTGACTGTAGGTCCTTACTTCCATGGATGGCATGCAGCACTCTCAGAGTACTGTCAGGCATTTTGTCATCTTTTGCTTGGTGCTGGTAATGCATCTGTTTTAAAGCACTTTCTCAGCCTGAATTTCTGAGAAACTAAATGAATTAGACTTTAAATATATTTAAGATTATTCTTCATGCTTTGTTAGTAAACAGTTGAAAGAGTTTCATCATGATGGTTTATTTTAAGTCAGACCATTTTACCCTTCTGATAACTGGGGGTGCTCAGCAGGATGGCTGTCCTAAGCAGTTCTTCAAAACTCTGTGTTTGAATCCAGCTGAGGACAAATATTGCCTAAAGGTATAGTGGAAAGCAATTCAAATGCAAAATTATAACTCCTAGAATCAGTAACATGATAAGAGTGTTCATTCAGAAGTGTGTAGATAAGCAAAGTTTATTATGCTTTGGATTACACTTTCCTGTATATTGACACCAGATTAGATCCATATTACCTGAAATCATTTGATCTTAAGTGCTCAGCAGTATCATATTGGACTTCGTATTTCCTTTTTTTTTTCCTGAGCGTCCCTGTTTTTTAAGCGCTAAATGAGGCAAATGATTTAAGTGTGTAGGCACTGAAGGCAAAATACATTGTGGGAAAAGAAAATTAATTTTACACGAGAGGAAAAAATTCATTATTGGTGGAAGAAAAAATATTTTTACAAAAAGATTTTAATTACACAAATCACAGTTTAAAATATGTGCTCAGAATATTAGCTAGATTGCCACATAGATAATTAAGCGCAAAAAGTTAAATAACTTTCATTTAACAGTGAAATTTTGTATTAAAAATGCTCACAAGTATTTTATCAAGCTTATTTGTCATGGTGCTTTTGATCACGGAAGCAGGAAGGAAATTAAAGCAGGTGTCAGCTGTAAATCTTGAACCTGGAGAGTTGCGCTATCCCTGAGTTGTCCAACTGGGAAAAAAACATCAATAGAGGAAAATTATTTATGTTTAAACCAGACCAGCTTCTTAAAATCTGGAAAGTACTTGAAAATAACAGTGAAAAAACCTCTCCTTTCCCCACCTTGATTTTGAAGAAATAAATAATAGCAATAGTTTTCTGTGAAAAAGAGTCTATAGTGCTGCTTTTAGCATATCTTCATAACTTTATGGAGAAGCAGCCATTCTCAAGCAAAAATCTATTTCATTAATAAGCTAGACACACTGATACTGCAAAGAGTTGAATGACTGACAGAGCTGGATGAAGTTTTTATTGCTTGAGTCTTATTCATGGTAGAGCTTTCTATGAGTTATTTATTTTTCTTGCTATTAGGAAGGCAGAAATAACAAGTAGCTGCAAGAGAAATATAACAGTATTTTGGTATAAATGGGTTGTCCCATGTCAACATGTCAGTGATATGAATTTCCACTCTCTGGAACCCTCAGTATCCCACTGGCAAGAAGCTGAATGTTGTTTAGGATGTATCCACTACCACTAGCAGAGAGGATCCTTCTGAAATATAATGAAAATCTCTCAGGATGGAATTCCCTTACGGACCAGAGCTAGTAATTACATGCCTTGAGGGCTAAAGATAGCTCTTTGACAGTATTAAATGTGCTTCCTAGGATACTGGATATTTAATTCAATTTCTTGCAACAATTTAAACATAAACTAGCTGATTGTTCCCAGTAGACTGGAGGCTACAGTTTTAATCTGCAAAGCTCTCCCTCCCTCTCAGAGACAAAGCAAGAGCTAAATAGCTCATGCCAGACCAAGCTAGAATACGTAGAATTTCACAGGACTAGATTGGCTGGCTTTTCATGAAACAGTTATTGTCTTTTGGGAAAGTTTGTGTTTCTCTCATCCTTCTGACTAGAATAGCTCTTAACTCCAAATTAGAAAATCAGCTCATTTTTTTAATTGTTATTGTGCTACGCAGAAAAAGTTGTGTGCACTTTTTTCACTTCACTGATAATTTTCTAACAAACTGAGTAATACACAGGACACATAAGCAGCAAAACTTTGGCACACTTTTTTTGCATAATGGTTGGGACTAAATTTTACAAACTGTAAAAGCACCTGAAATACTAACATGTTAATAATCAAATCTGCAATAAACTTCATCAGCTTTGTGTGTCTTTAGAAGGATTTGCAGACATCAGGTATTCAAAAGCCATCAGGTATTCAAAAGCCATCAGGCTTTTGAAAGACTGGTATTACAGCTGGCAAGAACTTCATTTTCATAGTGATGCTTTTCCAGCAGAAAAGAACTCTTATTACCACGTTTTGAATTTTGCATGCCAAAACATATAGAGGAATAATTGAAGAGAATTAACTTTCTCTGTATTTGGTCAAGAAGCTGTAGATACTTTTTCTCTACCTATGTGCTCAATTGAATTTAGTCCAGGATTTGTCACTCCAACCTGGTTTATTTCAATATAGTCTTTCTTGAAATGACACATAGAAACCACATCAACATCTAAATTAACATTGAATTTATTTGTTTGGGACCACTCTTGTACAATCTGTATTTATATCAAAAGGTCAGTGAAAATATTTCCTTTGAATTGCTCATTCAGTTTACACAGTTTTAAATATTTTGGGCTTCACACAATTTGCTGTACTTCTGCAGACACAGTAACACAAGCTGACTGAATGGTAGAATACAAACTGGTTGAAGGAGAAAACTGAGACCTACTTTAAGACCTCTGGTAGATAGTTTTTAACGATAAACTACTGTTAGGAGTTGCTTTGTAATGATACAGAGACCTTTTCTTCCTTACATATCTTGGCTGTGTAGAAGAAGAGACACCTAACCATCTTTCTTTCATAATAGAGTGCTAAGCTGAATTCTGGGCAATTAGAAGCAAATTTTGTGCATACACACATATGAAAGACATGCTCTTATGCAGAAAAAGAGAAGCCCTTAGAAATATAAATTACTGCCTCCTTGAGAATAGAAATATCAATTAATATGTCTTAGGAAATTCTCTTTCTAAAGCTGAAATAAGTTGTCAGCAAAAGATAATAATGATGAGTAAATGTGAGGAAATGTTTATAATTGCTGCAAAAAGTGAAATAAGACCCATTTAAAAAGTGGCCAGGACAAATTGGAAGGTTAACTTGCTAAAGACTTCTTGGCTACAGATGCATTCAGTAGCATTTATTTCAATGGACTTCACCACTAATGCAGGGCCCATGTATGTGCATGTACACACATGTGGAGCTGTGCATGCATTTGTATATATTTATATGTTTTATATAAATATATATTTTATATATATTTATATAGCTTTCTACACTGAGTAACATCCAATACAGGCCTCTGGCCCTGGAAACAGGGCCCAGCATAAAAATCTTTTACCAAAGCTGTGGATGAAGTTTTAATAAATACTGACACCTTTTATGGTTCAATTGGACTTTTTGTAGAGAGAGTAGGGGTCCCATCCTCTTCACAGTCTGGGAGATTTCAGTATACCCAGATCATACCCAGCTGATGGGCATCTTTGTTGGGACTCATCTGTTTGCAGCAACGGACGGCACTATTGGTTTTGAATGGTTTTAATATAATTTCATAATACAAGTGGTATATGAACTTTACAGAAAGGAATTCAGACAAGAGATTTATTAAAACGATTAGTAACCATATTAGAAACAGGACATTTATACCCTGAGTAATTTCTCTCCAGTATTTGTATTAGAAAGCAACAAGTTTTCAAATCCCTTTTTAAATTAAACTCTTCTAAATATTCCAAATTAAGCACTTGTGCACTGCTACACAACTGATTTTCTGACAGTTCAGGATTGATCTTCATTTGAACACTTTCATTCAAGTCTGAATGAATCCATGTTTGGAATCTGTAACTTATTCTCACATGGCTTATTTTTAACAATTTAATAGTGTTAATAATTTACCTAAGTTAAATTATACAGCTAAATTTCCACAGTATTGTAGAATACTTTAATTTGTTACAAATTATTGCTTCTGCCTCCAGTAATATCAGCTGTTTATTGTTAACAAAAGATATTACTACATTAAGAAAGCAATTCATTTAGTTTCTTTTGTAAGTTTGCCATTAAAAAAATTACTAATTGGTATTAGAAACAATGAATCAGCATCATTTGACATAACCCACTGTCTTATGTGAGTTGAGAGTTAAGTAATTTTCACTTCACTACCAAAATCTATGATTCTTCCAGAGAGCTTTCTACTTTTAACTCATATAATTAATTATATTTAGTGCTGAGGAAATTGCACCTGCATGCAACAGACAAGGAAATATCATCCTTAAAACTTCAGCACTCTTTCATGATGCTGTTGAAAGGGTTTGTATTTTCTACGCTATTTTTTCCCATCACTCTTTAATAAAAACAATGCTATTAAATAGATCCCAGAGAGAATATTGCTACTATCTCTTCAGCTTTCTGGTAGATGTTAGTCCTTTGTTTACTCATGTGCTATGAATACCCAAGACATATCTTCACTGATGATGACTTTTAAATGCTTTTTGTAACACAGCACTTTTCTTTCTCCTCATATCTCACTTTTTTGGCTCTGCACATGGTAGACTCATACCAATCCCAGAGACAACCCTTCAATAGGTCTTTTGAACAACTTTTAAAAATATCCTTTTCCAAGTAATCCTGTGTTCCAAACTGCTATGCTACCAGACACGGGCTGAGATGTGTATTGGTAACAGAGGCACGCTCTTTAGAAAATGAATAGCATTTTAGCCACAAGATTTAGAAGTTTATTTCGCCTATCAATGAGGAGAACAAGGGTCACATCATGTATGTACTGTCTTTTTTTTTCTCTGAAAGCCATAATTTTCAGATTTGCTAAAAGAGAAAATGCCTAATTATACTTCATATTATCACTCAAAAACATTTCACCACTCCCTTTGTGAGAAGAGACTTGGTGATCCTAAAAATGTTCCTTAGTTATTTTTAAAAGTTCTTTTATTTTACTATAAAATGGCAAGAAAAGAAATAGAATATGAATATTTAATGATAAATACGACCTTGTTTTCATTTTTTTCTTTACACCCCTTGATGTAAGACTGCAGGCTCGCAATACTTTGCCAATACACATTTAAGTACATTTACAATTAGTGATTTCTAATATGAAAGCTATTGGCTTCTTCAGTAGTACCTATTTGAAAAGATACATGAAGATTAAAGTTTTTGAGAGCTTGAAAAAACACTGCTTGTGTATCCATGGGAAAGCCATCTATGGAATGTAAACCACCCTCATCAGTCAAGCCCCTAATAGCTAATATACTTCTCTGACAGTGAAAAGCTGTGTTCACCTGCAAGTTATGGAAAAATAGTGAGGTAACAATGTGCAAGTGTTTTATCAGCAACTTGAGGACACCCTTTGACTAGAGGCCAAGAAAAAGCACTTGGGGTATTCTAGGTGTATGGGGAAAGTAAAGGCAGGAAGCAGCTGAAGAAACACACCCCTTGCTCACCAAAACCCAAACCCAGTGCCAGGAAGAGGATTAATCTAGCCAAAAATCCATGAGTAGAATAAATGAGTTAGTCAACAAAGGTAACATGACCTTATTATCACCTCTTTTTAATTTATTTTTATAACATTGTTGCTGTGAAATGAATTTCTGATCTATTTTGTATGGCAAAAAATGAGACGCAGATTATTAAGGTTTTCTTTTTGGTTTTAAAGGTACTCAAGAATCTGCTTAGTTTGTTTCAGACACAGGATTCTTCATGCCTAAAGAATCAATTTACAGCATGAAAAAATATATTTGTGACAGAGAATATTTCAGTTGCTAACTACAGGCCTTGGAGCAAGCCCACAGGTATACAAAAATGATAAAACTTTTGATAAATTCAAAGAGAAAGAATAAAAGTATCAGTACACAAGATTCAGCTGCATAAAACACTAAGCTGGTTCCAGTAAAGCTGAAAAAGACATGAACCATTGTAAATCAACAAATAGAAGATTACAGCTGGGTCCAGGCAGCAGCCTTCCAAAGGCATTTCCCCAAAAGCCTACATTTCCCAGGGAACACCAACACACACTTAAGAACCCCTGGCAAGGCTGAATTGCTTCTGCTACTTGCAGCACAGGTGCTCCAGCTCGAGCTCCTCTTCCTTCCCCTGAGTCTGTTTCCACGTGTCCCTTGTGGCGTGCAGCCCCGACCCCCTATAAACAAGAGCTGCCCGCTGCCTGTTCAGGTGCCTTTTCAAGTCAAAGTGGAATTGTAAAAGAGTATCATCACATATTTATTTTAAATGGTTTGCTTGTATTTAATGTAAATTGTATGTGTGTGTATGTCATCACATGCATACCTGACAGTGAAACATGAAAAAATACCTTTCTAGTTATTATAATCTTTAGATGTTAGCAACAAATCCTGTAATTCTCAAAGGTGATACAGGCATCAAAAATCCCCATTGCATTAGGTAAGGTGTTAACCTATCACTTATTGTTCATGTGCTAGCTTTGTCATTTATAGGCAACAATGAATTTGACAGTGGGGTTGAGAAATCTATAAGGTAGACTATTGTCCTGTGGGGGCAACAGAAAATTCTGGTTTAGTTAGTATCTCTTGACTTGAGCATTAAAATACCTTTAAATTGGGTGCTATCTATGAAACCTTAAGTCCTAAGATGTTGGTTTAGTTTTTTTCCCTATATTCTTGTTCTCTCTTTTAGGCAACAACATCCCGTCTGCGCTCACGGCAGCAAAAGCAGGCTGTTCCCAGCCAGGCAGCAGAGCCCTGTTCCCGCAGGAGGCTCTCCTGAGCCCCTTCCCCACTGTGCACACAGCACTTCTCCTGCCCGCCCAGAGCACTCTTGGCACAGCAGAGCACAAGCTGGCCGGCTCTGGGCTCAGCACACCCCAAACACAGGTGCAGGAGGACACAGCGGCTGTTTTGCAGCCATGGCCCAAAGAGATGGGAAGGGTGCCCTGCCTCTGGTCTCGCTTGGTTGGGTTGCTGACTGGGCCTGAGGAAGGGGCTGCCCGATTCCTGGCCTGTGGGGAGAGCAGAGCCGCCCAGCATGCAGGCACTGCCTGACAGTGCTGCGGCCACTGGGACGGTCACGCCTCTGAGTCTCAGCTGCTTCTGCTACTCCATTTGCTTTTAGGCACACCCAAAGCTCACTGCCAGGCCACGATGGGGTCTGGTTCTGCCCTCTTCCTGTCCCTGTGTAGGGATGGAGAATTGCTGTGCTTTCAGGAAGATCTTTGTGGAGCCTTCCGGCATTGCAAGCTCCTTTGCCCTCGGTGGATTCTTGCCATGGAATCCCTCACGGCTGGGTTCAGAGCATATTCAGGTTGGCTCTTCTAAAACCCAGGGACCTTTAACTCCACGCTGCTGTGCAACTGGAGCAGCAGGACAGGGACCTTTGCAGCCTGAGCTGCCCTTGTTCCTCTCTGGCCCTGCACAGAACACAGCTGGGAGGAGAATGGCAGCAGGGCCCTGCGTGTCCCCGGACTCAGGTTTTGCACCGCTTCAGCTCCACAGAGACACGGCTCAAGTGAAAAACCCAAACTGTTTATTAAGAGTAAGCGAAGCAAAGGGGTGAGCAGGGAGACAAAAAAAGCGAGTGGGCAGGGCCTGAGAGCTGTCAACAGGGAGACAGATGGCAGGAGCTCCTGGAGCTTCCCACAAGCTCAGCTCTGAGCAGCAAGAGCTGTGCCTGGAGCTCCAGCTGGTCCATCCTGCTTTGCAGGTTCTCCCACCTTCAGTGGGAGCTGGAAATCGCCAATGGACGCCGATGGTACATCTGATCCAGCAGAGGAACGAAGTCCTGCACATCTTCTCTTGAAAGCCAGCTGAATCAGGACGCTGATGCAGGATGGGCTCTCATCTTCCCTGAGGGCTTGGAGAGCTGGAAGAGAGAGGAGCAGAGCCAGGGTCAGAGGCCAGATTGAGGGAATCCGAGGAGAGCCTCCTGCCAGGGCCATCCCAGCCGGCTCTTGCCATGGCTTCGGCCGGAAGGTGCTGCCCACAGATCCCCCACGTTTCCCTGACAGCTCTCCGGGCTCTCCCACCGCCACCCCTCGTCCACACGGGAAGCAGAGCCCTCCGCAGCCCGGGCACGGATTGTAGCTCCGGGGCCAGGATTTGCAGTTGCCCCCGGCGGCCCCCGCCGCCACGCGGCTGCCCTGACTCACCCTCGCTGAGGACCTGGAGCTCCTCCTTCTGCCCCTTCACGAGCACTCCGGCCAGCCCTGGGAAGACAGAGCCTCTGGCAGCCCCAGGCGGCACAGCTGCGCGCCACGGGCGCTGCCAGCCCTGCGGCCGCACGCCCTCCTCCCGGGCAGAGCTCCTGCCGCGCCCCTGCCTCACGCTGCCGCCGAGGGCACGGCTGCGGCAGGGCAGACCTCGCCGAGGGTGGGCGGGGCTGCAGCGGCCCGGGCTCGGCTCCCGCTGCCAGGGCAGCAGCCGGGCCGGGGGCAGGGAGGGGCGCCGGGCTCACCGATGATCCTGACGGCCGCCCCTTGCACGGGCCTCTGCGGGCTCCGCAGGCGCGGCAGGGCCCAGCGCAGGTGCTCGGCCGCTCGGCTCTCGTCCTGCAGCAGCTGCGGGGAGCGCCGGGAGGGAAGGCTCAGCGCGGGCTCTGCGCCTCGGCCAGCCCAGCTGGCCCACAAGGCCCGGGCCAGGGAGCAGCGTGCGGGCCCGGGTGCGGCACTGGGCAGGTGCACAGCTGCCAGCCTCCCGCTATGAGCACCGGGGCAGGGGACATCTCCAGCCTGCAGCTGGGGCTCCCGGGCTGTCCTTACCAGGCGCTCGGCGAACTTCATCTGCTGCCCCTTCAGCAGTAGCTGCTCGAGATCCCTCATCCTCAGGAAGCGTGCCGCACGAAGCAGGGCATTGCGAGAGGACTGGAGAGTAGCAGAGAGCCGCAGGTGGCACCAGAGCCCGGGGCACCGCAGCCGGGTCCCTGTGCCCAAGCCAGGGGAGGACTGGAGCCCGCGAGGCGCCAGGACAGGAGGCGGCCGAGCCCCATGCCAGGGATGCGGCAGCATCACACAAAACCTCACCTTAGCCACGTGCAGGTTCTCGTCATGCCAGCGCAAGAAGAGAGGGAGCAGGCTCTGGCTCATGATTGTCGTGAGAGGATTTTCCCCCTCTTCCACTACCAGCTCCATTAACTTGCAGAAGAGCTGAATGGAGAGCAGCCGCACCTGGCTGTTGTCCTGCAAGGATAGGAAAAGTCCTAAGCACCAACTACTCCAGGCCCACTGGGGCAAAGGCCCAACACTGCACAGGGCACAAGTTTCCGGGCAGCGTCCAGTGCTCTTGGCTAGGGGCAGAGCGCCTTACATTCTCAAAGAGTGGCAGGAGGGACTCAGCCAGCTTCAGGAAGGTGTTGCTGAGTGGCTCGAGGTCTTTGTCCTGGAGCACATCCGTGAGCCCACAGAGGGTCATCCAGACCATCTCTGCATCTGCATCAGCCAGCTGTTCCACCAGGCCTTGATACAGGCCGCGTATTCCTCCGGCCTGTGTGCAAGACCAGGCTGTGCTGTGAAGCCATGACCGGCCGCAGCACCAACGGCTGCTTGGGGCACTCGGGCAGCTGAAGCGGGAGGCAGGAGAGCTGGGAGCAGCTGCCTCTGCTGCCAAAGCCCAGCCAAGCCCAAAGGTGTGCGCTCCCCAGCCCCACACTGCCAGCGCGGCTTCAGCCACTGCCCCCTTCTCACCAGCGAGGGCTCCTTGCGGAGCAGCGCGAGGCCTCTGAGCACCAGGCGCAGCCTGTCCCTGCACTCGCTCGGCAGGTGCCTGGATAGCACCAACAGGGCGCTGGGACCATGTATGCTCAAGTCCAGGCACTCCAGGAGCTGAAAGGCACAGGAGGGCAGGGTCAGGGGAACCGGCCGCACAGAGCCCGGAGCTGCACAGGGCCGGGCCCAGGCAGCAGCAGCGGGCACGGGCAGCGTCCCAGGGGGCTGCAGCTACGAGAGGTCAGAGAGCTGGGAGGCAGCTCAGCCAGGCAGCGCTGGCCATCAGGCTCACCTCCACAAAGAAGGCCAGGGCAGGCAGAGGCCAGCGTGGCTGCTTCTCAATGAGCAGGCTGAGCAGGTGCGAGGCCATGTAGGGACACAAGGGGGTCAAGCTGTGGCGCATCTCCCTGGAAGGGGAAAAAGGCACCAAGGCCCTGAGCCGGGCGGGCAAACCTCTCCCAGGAGTGGCCCGCAGACGTCTGATCTTTCCCCAGCACTCTGCAAGGGCACATGGGCCCCTTGGGAGGCGGCTGCTCCTGGGCATCCTCCTCTCCCAGCCTCTTCGAGTCTGCTCGGCCCTCCCTCGGTGACAAAGCCCTCTCACTTACAAGCCCGGGGACCGTGTGGGGCACTGCGGGAGCGGGGCACAAATGCTGGCAGTGGTGGCAGGGAGTAGGGGATCTCACCTGGCCAGCAGACCCACTGCATAGTGCTGCGTGTCGGCACAGAGCAGCTTCTCCCAGACCCGCTTGTGCTCCAGAGCCACCAGCTTCTTGTCAAAGCCCAGTCTGGAGAGCAGAGCCTTCATGGTCTCCACTGCAAACCTGTGCGCCAAGCAAAGGCCAGGTCACGCTGATAGTGCTGGCCCTGGCCACAAGGGCGTGGGAAGGACAGGGCGACTGGCACCTGTTGGGCTTGCTGGGAAGGCTGTGTTCCTTCCGGCACGCTCTCCAGAAGCTCTGGGTCTCAACGTCCTCTGGTGTCTGCTCTGTGGTGGTAACAATTTGCAGGAGCAGAGCCACAAAGAGTTGGGCAGAATGGAGCAGAATAGCATAGTGCCACTCAGACATGGGGGCGATCCTCCACAGTGCCAGAGTTGCCTGCAAGAGACAAAGCACACTGAGACAGCGTTCAGTGCCAGGGTGTCCATGAGGCAGGGCCCGAGGGGAGACGCAGGGGGAGCACCCAGCCTGCTGCCCCTAGGCCAGCTTTCAGCCCAGGCAGAGAGCTGCGGGGTGGGGAGAGGATGGAGAGCTGCTGGAGAGGTGACCTGGAGGGCAAGCATAGGCCAGCTCCAGAAACTCACAGCCAGGGCAAAGACAGCCTTGTTGTCCCCGCTGCAGGAGAACACGCTGTAGGCTGGCTGCTGCTCTATGGAGGAGAGCAGTGCTGGAAGCACCTCCGCCGCGGCTACTTCTGAGGTGCCGATGGCTCTCCACATCAGCGCGGCAGCTCTGTGGGAGCAGAGCTGTGTGTCAGTACCGTGCTCGTGCAGCTGCGTGAGGCCGGGAGGGAGCATGGCAGCAGGCTCAGGAAACAGAGGGGCCTGAAGGTCCGGGTGCTCTCCGCCTGTCTGGCAGAACCCACTGGACAGGCTGTACAGGGCGAGGGGCCCTATGGGCCCGTGAGCACCGAGCTCTCTTGAGGCAGTAGTTCCCCGTACCCGTCACACGTTGGGGCACAGCGCAGGAGGCTCATCACCACGTGGGCAGGGTGTGCTTCGGTCAGGCTGAGGATGTCCATTTGCAGCTCGGCATCCACGGTGATATGGGTAGTGAGTCTCTGAAGGATGTCACTCACTGCGGCTAGCACCTGGAGGAAGCAGCACGTGGGGAAGACTTGGAGTGCTGTCCAAGGGAGCAACTTCCCCAGCTTCCCCCAAGAAGTGCTTGCCTTCCCTGCCCACTGTGATGGGGCCCAGCATACATGGCTTGAGGGAAGGCCTGATCCTGGGAGGCCTTCAGCCCTGGCCCCAGACTGCTTACGTGCTGCGGAGAAGAAACACCCGTCTGGAAAAACTCCAGAGTGGGCCCAGGACTCACATTCAGCATGGGCATGGATTCAGTCTCTGGGATGCCCTGGAGATGGGTGTAAGGTGTGGCCATGCCCTCCGCCAGGGCCATTTCAGCCTCAACCCAGCCCTCGGCCGTTTCCAACTCCGAGACGGTTGTGAAGTCTGAGGATGCTTTGCTGGCAGCATCCTCTGCCCGCAGCTCGCTGGGCCTGGAGTCGGGCTCGGCCGTGCCCTCGGTGGTGCGGCCGCTGGTCTTTCTGCGGCGAAGGCGCAGGAACCTCCGCAGTGTCTGCAGCAGAAGGAAGGGCGGGAAGAGAGGGATGTTACATGGTCTGCTCCGAGTGCGGAGCCAGGCCGAGCAAAGCCTCAGGCCCTGCCCAGGTGGGGATGGCCGCAGGTACCTGCGCTGCTCTGCGGAAGTGGCCACGGGGGGGGTCCTGCTCTTGAGCCTGCTCCTTGGCTGCATCTGGCAAAGAGTGAGCACAAGCAGAGCTGAGGGGCAGCGGGAGAGGGCGGAGAACACAGCCCACCTGTGTGCTCCCCCGGCAGGGACAGCCCCCCTGGTGCCCGGGGGATGGAGCACAGCCATCAGGGGGGCAGGCCTGGCCCCTGTCCCATCCTGTCCGTGGGCATGTCCACAGGGATGGGATGGGATGGGATGGGATGGGATGGGATGGGATGGGATGGGTTTGAGCCAGGCCAGCTGCAGGCACTGGCCCTATGGCCCAGCTCCGCCACTCACCATCCTGCAGCGGCTGCAACTGCTCCGGCTCTGCAGGCTGCTGCACTGCAGCAGCTGCAGGGCCATTCCTGTTCTTCCCCTGAAGCCCCTTGAGCAGGCTGAGCACTCTGCCTGCCATCCCGCAGTCTGACCTCGAGGGCACCTTCGAGACAGATGCCTCAGCAAAGGTCAGAGTCAGCGAGTGCTGCAGTCGTGCCTTGCAGGTACCTGCAACAGAGGGGCCTCAGGAAGGCTCCAGGACAGCAAGTCCTGAAGTCGGTTCTCGAGGGCTCCTGCCACAACGACAGGAGACTCCTCGCGAATGATGGAGGTCACCAAGTCCCACAGCCTGGCCACGAGGGCACCGGCTGCAGGACTGGGATATGCCTCCAAAAAGCTTTTGGTCACTGAATCCCGAGGTCTGGCCGTGAGGTCAGCCGCAGGAGGAATGCCTCGGAAAAGCTCCGGGTCAGCAACGAACAAGCCGGCTGTGCGGGGACGCCTCACAGCACCGCTCTGTCACGTCCTGCCCCGTCGCGTGCACCGAACACTCTGGCGTGGCCACGGCGCTGCCAGCACCTATGTCAGCGCGTGTCACAAAGGGCTGCTCAGACACGCTGTCCCTTTCGGTGACACAGTGTAACTTCTGCATGGTGTCACAAAGGGACACCCAGCCACATGCCCCGGGGCCACCCTCTCCCCACCCAAGGTGCCCCCGGTTGGAAGGAATCTGTTTTCCCGAGTGTCCAACATAGCCCTGGACACACCAAGACCCACCGAGTACTCAGGGAATGGCTCTCGGCGGTGCCCGGTCCGCACAGCCCGGCTGGGTGCCGGCCCTGGAGCAGCGCAGCTTCCAGCAAGCAAGAGGCAAACCCATCTTGCCAAGAGTTAAAACACACCACATAGGGAAGATGGCATTAATGTGTGCATAAAGGCCTTTGAATTCACAGCTCTTGATGATATATTAGGGGCTCTCGGCTGGACAGAGATGATGCAGCTCTTTCCTGTACTCAGAAGGAGGGAGCACACCCACACACCCTGCCTCTGGTGCTTGGCGGGGTCTCCGCAGGCCCAGGCAGATGCCAATGCTGCTCTTCACAGCCTTTTCCCTTCCCACGCCCCTCTGCCAAGTGCGAGGGGCCTCAAGGACAGAAAGGAGCGCAGGGAGCCAAAGGGAGACGGCTCACTACCTCACTGGGGGCTCCTGGGGAAGCACTTCGCTTGAGAAGCAAGCCCCTCTCTTCCAAAGGCCTTTCCCCAAAAGCCTACATTTCCCAGGGAACACCAACACACACTTAAGAACCCCTGGCAAGGCTGAATTGCTTCTGCTACTTGCAGCACAGGTGCTCCAGCTCGAGCTCCTCTTCCTTCCCCTGAGTCTGTTTCCACGTGTCCCTTGTGGCGTGCAGCCCCGACCCCCTATAAACAAGAGCTGCCCGCTGCCTGTTCAGGTGCCTTTTCAAGTCAAAGTGGAATTGTAAAAGAGTATCATCACATATTTATTTTAAATGGTTTGCTTGTATTTAATGTAAATTGTATGTGTGTGTATGTCATCACATGCATACCTGACAGTGAAACATGAAAAAATACCTTTCTAGTTATTATAATCTTTAGATGTTAGCAACAAATCCTGTAATTCTCAAAGGTGATACAGGCATCAAAAATCCCCATTGCATTAGGTAAGGTGTTAACCTATCACTTATTGTTCATGTGCTAGCTTTGTCATTTATAGGCAACAAAGAAATTTGACAGTGGGGTTGAGAAATCTATAAGGTAGACTATTGTCCTGTGGGGGCAACAGAAAATTCTGGTTTAGTTAGTATCTCTTGACTTGAGCATTAAAATACCTTTAAATTGGGTGCTATCTATGAAACCTTAAGTCCTAAGATGTTGGTTTAGTTTTTTTCCCTATATTCTTGTTCTCTCTTTTAGGCAACAACATCCCGTCTGCGCTCACGGCAGCAAAAGCAGGCTGTTCCCAGCCAGGCAGCAGAGCCCTGTTCCCGCAGGAGGCTCTCCTGAGCCCCTTCCCCACTGTGCACACAGCACTTCTCCTGCCCGCCCAGAGCACTCTTGGCACAGCAGAGCACAAGCTGGCTGGCTCTGGGCTCAGCACACCACAAACACAGCTGCAGGAGGACACAGCGGCTGTTTTGCAGCCATAGCCCAAAGAGATGGGAAGAGTGCCCTGCCTCTGGTCTCGCTTGGTTGGGTTGCTGACTGGGCCTGAGGAAGGGGCTGCCCGATTCCTGGCCTGTGGGGAGAGCAGAGCCGCCGGAACCGCGTCCAGCGTGCAGGCACTGCCTGACAGCGCTGCGGCCACTGGGACGGTCACGCCTCTGAGTCTCAGCTGCTTCTGCTGCTCCATTTGCTTTTAGGCACACCCAAAGCTCACTGCCAGGCCACGATGGGGTCTGGTTCTGCCCTCTTCCTGTCCCTGTGTAGGGATGGAGAATTGCTGTGCTTTCAGGAAGATCTTTGTGGAGCCTTCCGGCATTGCTCTAGACATAAATTTTAAAGAAGAGAAACCCCTCACTTTTAATCTTTTGCAGGAATCAAAGATAATAGTAAAGGGTAACTTCTTTTTGACTTTCGAGTGAAAAAAACCTAGAAATAGTAAAATAAATAGTATAAAATTTGTTGTTTCACAGAAATATGAAAACATCACTAGCAAAAATGCAATTTTGAAATATTTTTCTTACTCCATTATGAGAAGTTACTTTTATTCCCAATATATATTCACTTTGTCTGCTTTTTAATATAGTTTCTTGTGTTACTAAATGTGCCTTC
This sequence comes from Serinus canaria, assembly GCF_022539315.1. Lineage (NCBI taxonomy): Eukaryota > Metazoa > Chordata > Aves > Passeriformes > Fringillidae > Serinus > Serinus canaria. The sequence goes on from NC_066317.1 coordinate 47,307,647, forward strand.
GTTTTACAGAAAAAAAAATATAGCACAGGCAGTTTAGAAATAAAATCACTATTTTTGTTTCTATTTAAAACAACTGTTTCTGTTTAATATTGGGATGGAGAAACTCAGTTCATTAGCATTTGGATTCATTCAGCATCTAAATTTTCTATGCTATGCTATAGAAAATTAAACTCCAGTACTTGATGCCCCTAAATACATTGTAGATTATATACAGAGAGATCTTAAACAAAAAGTTTATTATTAAAAATAACCATATGAGTGAAAATGCGGGATTGCCTTTGCTGAAAATAGAAAATATTTAAGTCAGTACTCTTCAAAATAAACCAATGTAAATAGGAATGCAGGATGTTTTATGAAGAAGCAGTGGCTAGGTGCTGGAAAGATCGATGTGCTTGTTCTGGAAATGCTGTATTTACTAACACTACTAAGGAAATTCCTATTAACATGCAACCTAAGGAAATTCAGGGTAATTCTCAAAAAAATTTTAGACTTAAATTAATATTAGTACTCTTTCAAAAAAGAAGTTGAAAATATGTTTTTTTTAAGAAAAAAAAAAGTCTATCAAACAGTTTTTATTGGAAAAGTTAAATTAACATATTCTGTGGGAATCTGTAAAAAAGGGTTAAATTTGTAGAGGCTGTTAATTGTGTATTTTGCTCACTTCTCATGGAACAGCTGATACATGGTAACTTGTTAGCATGCCTAAACTCTTGTATCTAAAACTTACTGCACGATTCATTAGTTTTATTACTGTGTGAAAGTATTTGGTTCATGCCAGTTAGTGCTTATACATGAATAATGTAAGAACTTCAAGTGAATTATATGGGAGAAACAAATTTTGGATCATAGGCACTATGAGCCAAGCAGAATGTTTGACCTAGGATGGTGAGATGTTCTATCACACAGACATACATCATTAATATTGGTGATCTAGAGTACCTGAGATCTTTATTGCACTGCTAGCATCTGTTTTATCATCACATTATTATTTTTTAATCTTCTTACTACAGCAGGTCTTTGTTCCACAATGTTTATCAAGGGAAGGTGAAAACCTCCACCGTATCATTGCAAGAGCTCTCTTTAACTGGAATGGAACAGACAGAACGTTGAGTCAGTGGAGGATCAGAGGAGATCCTTCACCTGTGACACTTTGTTAGGTAACAGGCTTCTTCATAATTAAAAAGCAAACTGTTTGCCATGAGAGATTTTACCAGTTTTTCACTTGATAATTAGGTTAATGCAAAGCCTGAACAGTAATACAGAAAACAACTGTATAGGATTTTGAAGGCACAATTACTTTGGTCAGCCACTAAATGGATTGAAAGAAGCAAGGGAGATTTTTAATATGCTCAAAGCAGGATCAGGGCAGGGACACATTGACCTTTTTATTTTAACCAAGAACAAAACTTGGCCTATAGGGCTGTTTTTTCACACCTTTGAAGAAAGGGACATTCTGAATTTAAGGTCATTAATGATCATAATTATGTAGTTAGAACATAAACAGCTAAAATATGGCATGCACAGGATACACATATTTGGTTTACTGAATGCTTCTGCTGCAAAACAAGACTCAAATATTCCTACTTATTTCAGAATTTCTGAAACATTTAAATCAGTAATGGTTTTCATTCATTTTACAAAAAAATATTTCTTCATTCCTTGTAACAGTGACAGAGAAATTCTGCTTAGAAAGTTCCAGGATTCAGCTGAGAGCTCTGGAGTCTGGTATTTGCCATAGGCATGCTTCCAAGCCAGGTTCTCACTGGTTTTAAAGAGGTAAAGAGGAGAGGCATACTATCCATTGAGGTAACAAATGATGGCAGAAGCTCTTTTCTAGGGATGAAAGAAATCCCTGACCTTACCAAAGTTTCAGGAAGAGTTCTTAAATAAACAAACCCAACAAATTAGTTTATTTCATACAGTTCTTTCAGTTCTGTTTCAGGTATACTTTTAAGTTGAAAGTATTAAAATTTCTACAAAAATTATAAATACAGTCTGTCTTGTAGATGCTACCACTCTGATTATATATTTTTTTCACAATTTCTAATATATATACAAAATTCTTCATTTGTCTTTTCCAGGCTCTGTCATCTTAAATTGGTTTGTAGGTCAGCAATTTAAAAGTGAATATATATGTGAGTATATGTGCTTGGATTCATGTCTGTTGGAGGCTGAGGTCAGCAAAGGTTGTTGCTGACATCCCTATACTACACACAATCTGTGGGGGATGTGAGAGTTACATCTGAGCACCCAAAGGGACGATGAAAAAAACTACCTGAAGCATCATCACTGAGAAACATTGCAGAGCAGGATGGTACAGTAGAGATGATACTCTGTTTTCCTATTTGTTCTATAATTTTTAAAATTAAACTCTGGGTCTCAAGAATTGATGTAAGAGTTACAGCCTACTTCTTGCATAACCTCTCCTTCCATCTAAGTGATTAACTTCTCAGAAACATAAGCCTGAATCATCCTCAATCTTAGCACAGAGTAGATTCAGCAAAATATGGTCCCTGATGTTGGTTGTCCCAGACCACACTGCAGGAACCTGGGAACACATTCCAGCTCTCTGAAGGACAGATCATGGCTTAAGCATCTCCACATTTAAGTCTTGGCAATCTGTCCTCACATCTTCAAATACCACTTTGAAGTAAACTCCGGCCCAGGAGCAGAGCAGAAATCTTAAGTTCACTGCAGGACTGAAAACACCCTGAGCCAAAAAGAAAGAGGATAATTTTCTGTTCTGACACCATGGACACAGATCCTCTCCATGGTCTGGGCCATGCTTGTGTTCTTCCTGGATATGTGATCTCTTCAAAGCTGAGTGTGTTTGCAGAGGATACTCCTGGATTTCACCCCAGCTGGCAGCAGGGCCACCATGAGCAACTGGTTCCATTTTTGTGCAAGAGCAGCCAGCATTTATGCTTCCACTAAAATTACAGCCTGAGCAAGAGTTGGGTGTTACATGCCTGTCACTGTGCTTTTCTTCCCAATAGGCCTGCATGCTGAAAAAAAAAAAAAAAGTTAGTTAATTATTGAGTGACAGTTTGATGATATTTCTGCAAATATGTTTTAAAAATTCACCTAGGTCTGGGTTATTTTCTCACAGATAATTGCTGTAGTTATAAGCCTTTGTCAACTGCCAAATGTGGCCAAAGCAACCACCAATCTCATCAGAGCAAAATTCACTGACACAAATCCAAGCATCTGCAAATATTCTGCAGTCATGGTTCTAGATGCCACTGTTCATTTGTGATGTCTTATCTTTAAGGATTATAGCCACACTCCTTGGAAAATTGCAGTCAAAGAAGAAAAAAGCAATTGAATATGCTGTTTTTGAAGCACCGGAACTGAAGACAGCTCTGGGCTAGCATCTTCCCCCCAACAAGAACTTCCACTCTTGAAAGTCTCTCTTGCCTTTTTTTTTTCTGGTTTGATGTCGTAAATCAGACACCCAAGAGACAGAGAGGAACTAGGACAGACTCTTCAAATGCAACAAACAGAGCAAATGTAGCTGGGTGGCTCAATGGCAATTCTCAGTGCCCCACAGATTAGAGAGCAACACATTTTCTGAACTGGCACAGAGAGAAGGGGAAGGGGGGAGCTAGGGGGAAAAAATAAATAAATATCTATCTGTAATTCCTTTTCGTTCAGCTGAAGATGTTGCCATGGGAACTCCTGGCAGAGGAGATGGAGCGCTGGACCTGACAGTTTCTGGGAGCTGGTTCAGGAATGGCTGAATCATTTCCTGTGATATTCAAAAAGAGGAGAAAAATATAAAAAATGTTTTATTTACTTTTACTTCCATAGTAAAACTCAAAGCTGTAAGTTATCAGCTTTGCCTGCCATAATATCTATTATCTTCACTCATTATTACTAAGTCACTGTCTCTGGAAGAAAAATGGAGTGGAAAAATCAGTGGACAGCAACTGAAAGCTTTTATGCTGCTGCTCATTCTGTACATACTGAGAGTGATTTTTAAACAGTAAATATTGGTATTCTGAGAACTGGTGCATGGTCCTGCTATGGTAGTTGTTAGATTGTCTGTCACATGATTTGAAACTGTATGGTTTATATAGTACAACCTGTCAGAAATGAACATGTACATATTTTCTGAGTAATGAGGGGAAAAAGCTTATCATTGTTCCTAGGGATATTCTGTAGTGGTACACAAGCTCTGAATACAATCCAATTAAAAAGGCAAGCAGCAGTACACTTTTTTGTGGTTCAAAAAGCATTCTTACCTTTCTGTGTGAATTAAGTGTGAACAGAAGACTTGAAATAATTAATTCATAAGATCAATGGGAGATGGAGCCTCTAACCATTAATACCAAGCATTGTATTAGCCCAGGCAGGCTTCAAAGTAAATTAAATATGTAATGTAAAAATTGCTTTGGTGAAAACTAGCAAGAAAGCATGACACTGAATGTGATAACTGAAATCAGCTGAGTTCTGGAGAATAGGCTACCTAAACATATTCTAAGGGCAGAAAAGTTCTGGTAATTTTGTAGAAGACCCAATGATATCCTCACTACAAAGATAGAGATACTGTTCACTTACATGTTTAACCTGAGTCTTCTTAATCTCCAGCAGATTAATTTTAAAATACAGAAGAATCACTTCAGAAAAATACAAAAGATTTTGTCAGAGACTGTTTCACCTGGTGGCTTCTCAATGCTAACAGTTAATATGGTCTAATAAAAAGATATTTAATTGTTATATCTCTAATTAGTCTGTTGCTATTAATAATCTGCTGGTAGATTTTGAAATTTCATCCTTTTGCAGAGGATGGTCTCTAATATTTGAGTTCTAAAAGTTCAAAAGCTCTTGTAAGGATCTGAGACAATTATAAATACAACTCTCACTTTTTCCTATTAACTACTCTAAGAAGTGGGCAGGAATCCTGGATATATAGCAGTATATCCTGGGATAGCTACTTATATTCCAGAAAAAGAACTTGTAAGAAAAACATGTTAGAAATTTCAGTATCTGTATTTTCCTTTTACTATTTTTTTTTACTTCTGCGATTGTCACAGAGCAGACAGGAGGTGTTCATAATTCCCTAGTGGAAAGAAATTACTTTGCCATGGAATTTATCAGTTTTCTTTAGCTCAAAGTTCATTAGCAGCAATTGCTGTCCTAGGAATGACTGCTATGGAAGTATTCAACCTATCCCCTGTCTTCAAGGGATGCATTATGCTGCTGCTTAATTAATTTGGTACCTTTTCCTAAACCCAAATTAAAACAGGAGCTCAAGCATGAAAAAACCCTCATGTGAGGAGCAACAATGTAAATAGTTGACTCTGGATTCTCAAACTCATCTTTCCATACACCACAAATGAATGCAGAGAGTTTATTTCTCATATATATACAACTTAGAAATTTTATAAGGAAATCTCTACTCCTCAGCTGCAGTACAGACATTGAACTTAATATTTCTCCTCCATTTTTGAGCATTTTCATATATAAATATGTCTTAATTTATTGCTTTTGTAACATGAACTACTAGTCTTGAACAGGAAAAGTAGCAAAGAGAAACTGCATTTCACATTGACACATCTTTTAAAATGTCATGTGACTGCCAAATCACAGAACTGTAGAATGGTTTGGGTTGAAAGGGAACAGGGAAGATCATCTAGTACCAATCCCCCTGCCACGGGCAGGAACTGTCAACTATACCAGGTTGCTCAGAGCCCCATCCAACCTAGCCTTGAACTCTTCCAGGGATGGGTCTTCCACAACTTCTCTGGGCAACAAGTTTCAGTGCCTCACCACCCTCACAGGGGAAAAATCTAATCTAAACCTACCCTTTTTCAGTCTGACACCATTCTCCCCTGACCTGTCACTACATGCTCTTGTGAATTGTCTCACCCCCTCTTTCCTGTAAGCTCCCTTTCAGGTACTGAAAGGTCACAATTAGGTCACCTTGAAGCCTTTTCTTTTCCAGGCTGAACAATCCCAGGTCTCTCAGCCTTTCCTCATAGGAGAGGTGCTCCATCCCTCTTATCAGCTTGGTGGCCCTCCTCTAACAGCTCCATGTCCTTCCTGTGCTGGGCCCCCAGAGCTGGCTGCAGCACTGCAGGTGGGCTCTCACCAGAGCAGAGGGGCTGAATCCCCTCCCTCCCCTGCTGCCCACGGGGCTCTGGATGCAGCCGAGAACACCTTTGGCTCTCTGGGCTGTGAGTGTCCATGGCTGGGTCATGTCCAGCCTCTCACCCACCAGCATCACCAAATCCTCCCTGGCAGGGCTGCTCTGGATCTGTTCATCCCCCAGCCCCTGTTGATACTGGGGGATGAATGATACAGGTGCAGGACCCTGTATTTGGTTTTGTTAAACTGTATGAAATTCCCGAAGGTCCACTTCCCAAGCCTGTCCAGGTCCCTTTGGATGGCATCCTTCAGGAGTGTCATCTGCACCATTTAGCTTGGTGTCATTGGCAAATTTTTTGAGGGTGCACTCAATCCCTCTGTCTATGTCATTAATGAAGATATTAAATATCACTGGTGCCAGTACAGACCCCTGAGGGACACATATCAAGGTATCAAGAACAACAGTTGGGATAATTTTGAGTTGTGAGATAGAAGCTTGCCCTTTGGTAGTCTCAAAGGAAATCTTTCTACATAGTATTATTACTACAAAATTTAAAAGAAAGGTAATAAATGAAAACCAGAGGAAATAAAGAGGAAAAAAGGAATGCCTACCACATTCAGAATTTATAGATTAATATTTTGATACTTAGAATGGCCTACCAATATCAGAGTTGTGTAATGGTCACAACTCCACAAACACAGAGGCCACCATGTAAAGACCAGTGTTTGACAGTGAACCAAACCTTCGAATTTTTCACAGAGGTGGCAAAATATATCTATAAAATATCAATTGCATGTCATATCCTACTTGAGTGCAACTGTAAGCTTATGACAGTTTGTAATTACTATCATCCACTATCTATCCATATTATTTCCAATTAAATATGAGTTTGGTTGTTTGAGAGCTTGATTGATGTAAACAAAAAGATAGGTACCCAATCTTACATGTTTATTTTCATTCCATAAGCAGGCAAATTTCACTTTATGAGCAATGATCTCATGCTCCCACATGCGTTTTCATTATTCTCCCTCACATTGTGTCAGACCTTCCAGACAGAGGTATTTATTGGACCTACATGAAGGAATTGATGCAGACTAGCATCAAAACAGAATAAATCATATCCACCTGTAATAGTCTCATTAGGTACCATTTTGAATTCCTCTTAAATAAATGAATCTATATGGGAAACACAGTGTTTCATTCTATATGTAGCAATGGTTGTTTATGAGTATTTCACAGTAGCAACAGGAAAAGATAAATAACCTTCCATAGAAAGCTGCAATATTTAGAGAAACAGCTTTAACATTACCTGTATGATGGATTTTAAAAAAGAAAAGAGCTGTTTCTAAGTAAAAGAGAACACCTTTGAATTATTAAAGGGAGAGGTTTGACTCAAGTGTCTTTTGTCTTTTGTCTTTGTACTGAGTCAGAGGAGCATTTACCTCCCCCAAATCTCCAGCATCAGAGAGAGCTTTTAACAGTGGCAGTTATTTATTGTGAAGAAGTTTCTTTAACAGTTTTTAGCTAAAGAACAGTGCTGCACTGAGAGAAAACTGAAAAATTTTCTGTTCACTTGAGAAATCTAATATTTTGCTTTAATTTCTGTCTCCCTCCACTGTTATTCTTACATTACCTCATAAATAATAGACAACAACCTTATGAATTACTGACTGCACAATTGTTGTCTCTTTTGTACTGATACTTTTCATCTAATGAAGTTCTGACTTTTACAATTTGCCACTAGTTGTAAGAAATATTTTTAGTTCAAGGATAATTTTAGAAATAAAAGTTTAACTTCATTCTTTATAAGAACCAGAAAAAGGAAAGCAAGATGTGGAAAATTATTTGTATTTAAGTGGTTTTCAAAATATTTAGACATTTCAAATTAAACATACCTACAAAATATATAAATGAGAGAAGAAAAGGAAATGTACAAATGTCAATTGCATGTGTTTTAATAATGTTATTGTAGTTTCCCTGATCTGATTTAGTAGTTTTGTATCTACAACAGTCCCCAAAGTGATCATTATTGTAGCTATAAAGTTGGTGCTGTTATAGACAAAAGGTATGGAAAAATAAAATATTTTACACTTAAACATAAACAAATGCAAAATACATATAAATGAATTTTGAAAATACAGTTAATAAAATATAGGAATTTAAATCAATATACTTTGGCCTCTTTGTCTGCTCTTCTGATGGCAGAGTGTTCAGTTTTAGGATCACTAATTTTTTTACAGTTTCACGTATAACACTGAAATATGTTTCACAAAATGCAAGCTTTTATATTTGTAAAGGGCTCATATTTTTGTCCTTAAAACTGATAGTTAATTTCATTCAACATAATTTTCTTTTATTAATCATAAAACAGAAATTCATATTTGACACTTCTCCATTCAGGTTTCCTGAATTAAGAATTCCATAATCTACAAGCCAAGACTTTTCTGGTGTGGAAAATAAGTCTGTCACAAATGAGATGATACACAGCTCATAACAGATTATTCCATCAATTCTGTCAGACTAAAATATTTCATTTAATGACCAAGCACCAGATTTTAATATAGACAGGCTGTAATTGGTTCTAAATTTCTGAATCACACATTGATTCAGTTTAGTTTAAAGACCTGACTTAATGTGTGCTGCTGAATCGTTCTTATATAAATTGTGATATTAAAGCAGCTATTCATTGTAAAGTGCAATCAGAAATGCACTTTTTAGGTAAGAATCACGAGTGCACTTCCTAGGAGTGCCATGTCACAATGCTCTGTAAAAGAAACACTTTGAGCTTAGAAGAAAGGACTTTAGAAGAATAAAAATGGAGGGAAAAAAAAAGAAAAAGGAAATGCAGTGGCATCAGTATGGGGTTGATGATTCAGTCTGCATCTGTTTCTTGATGAGACTTAGATGGGCTTGCCCTTAGTCATCAGAATTTGGGTGAAAAGGAAAAAACTGGCTGGTCAGTTTGCAAAATTTCCCTGTGATTGCCACTGAAATGTCTGCTTCTAGAGGCTGTGTTTGTGTCAGGTACTTTTAGGCTCCCAGCAGCAATAGGTAAACATGAACCTAGATTTTTATTTGTGAACCTACCCAGTCATATCTAATCAAGCATAAATACCTGGAGAATAGTGTTTGTGTGAACAAACACTTTAATAATCTTATTTCATTTTGAGATCAGATAGGTAAGTGAAGGTCAGAATGAAAAGCAGGACTTCAGAGGAAAATTTTTTTTTGGTAAGATTTCTCAGGATCTACTAGATCCTTTGTAGATGTTTGTGCCTTTTTCCATGCTGCAATCAGGTCTGGTTCTAGAATGTTCTCAATCCCACAGAATTCAGATTTATATTAAGGAAAAATGCACTTATTTATTTAATAAACATGTTATATCTCCCCCTTCTCTTGTTCATCTTCACTCATTTCATGCTTTTGTTTCAAGAATGATCATGTAAAAAGTCTCTCCATTTACAACTGATCCTGGGTTCGGTTGCGTAGCATTAATGTCCTTCAGAGAAGCCCATATGCTGCTTTGTGCCTAAAACAGTGCTGAAAATACACCAGTTAAGAGCTCTGGCTGTTACTGAACTGTGCTCGTGCAGCATCGAGGTCTTCTCTTTCTGCCACACTGCCCTCCACATGAGTAGGCTGGGAGTGGGAAAGGCTAGAAGAGACAAAAGCAGGACCCAAAGTGACCAAAGGGCTATCTTCCACTACCCTGTCCCATCCCATCCCATCCCATCCCATCCCATCCCATCCCATCCCATCCCATCCCATCCCATCCCATCCCATCCCATCCCATCCCATCCCATCCCATCCCATCCCATCCCATCCCATCCCATCCCATATGATGTCATCCCTCACAATAAAAGTTCAAGGAAAGGACAGGATGGTGTGGGTACAGGTGTGGTTACAGTTTCTTTCCAGGTAACTATTGTGAATACTGAGGTCCTTCTTTCCCAGATGTGGCTGGACAACTGCCTGTTAATAAGAAGCAGAGAAAAGTGCCTTTTTTTCATTCTTTGCTCAGGTGTACATCCTTTGTTTCACTCTAATTGATCACTGAGATTTCTTGCCTTCTTTCTCTTTTTTCCCCATTCCAGAGCAAATGGAAATGAGTATGATCTCAGTCAGTTTTGGACTACCCAGTGTTCAGAGGCCTGGTGAAACTGTAGATGGTCCAGCAAAGGTGGCCCCTGAGATGGCTAAGAGATTGGAGCATCTCTCCTATAAGGAAAAGCTGGGAGAGCAGGGGCTATTCAGCCTGGAGAAGACAAGGTTCAGTAAGGAATCTTATCAATATTTGTAAATATCTGAAGGAAATGTGTAAAGAAGAGGGAGCCAGGCTCTTTTCAGCAGTGCCCAAGCACTGTGGGCAAGCTGCAATGGACATAAACTAAAACCTCCTAAAGGAGGTTCTCTCTAAAAGTTAGTAAACACTTTTTATTTGTGAGAATGACTGAGCACTAGCACACTTTACCCAGAGAAGTTCTAGGATCTCCCTTCTTAGACATATGTAATAGCCATCCTTGGAAACAGGCTGTAGGTGGCCCTGCTTGAGCAGAGCATTTGTACCAGGTTTCTTCCATTGGTCTTCTCTATCCTCAGCCAGTCTGGGATTTTGTGAGTGGCTGTGTTGGTGTCTCGCTGATAGCTGGGTCAACCCACCACACCCTCTTTGAATTCTTAAATTCTTAAATGTAAGATTCTTAAAATCTTACAGGAATCAGTGGGGGCTAAAAGAAGCTATACATCATCAGGTGTTTCTGAGAAAATTCTGAATACGAGTCTTTATGAAATAAGGCAGGAGAAAGGGCTTTCCTTACCTCCTCAACTAAAGTTATCTGCATACTTGGATTCCTATTAATTGCCATATTTTTTTGTTACCTTGAAATATCCTGTTTCAGTGTGGGATATGATTTTCTTTTCTGTACAGTTGTGTGCATCTTGCCTAATCAGTTCCCTGCTGGAAGCAGATCTTCAAGTTGCATACCCTGGTTCTGATTCACAAGTCAGTTTCAGGAGCTTAGTCTAAAATATTTAGGCTTCCTACTGGTTATATGGACAAAATTTAATATCTTGTGGCCAATGGGATCTAACTAGATCTCTGTCCCCTTACAGCCCTAAGATCTAAGAAATAATTTTCTGGCATCAAATCTCAGAGCAAGATTGGAGAATTAGCTCCAATTAAAAAATATTATTAGGAAGATTTTGAATCAATTACAATCAGCTGTCTTGTGGCCATGTACAGCAAATAACAGGTATTGCCATAGATATGAGGCAGTTATTGCTCTCATCCTTTGGAACTGTGATAGGAATAGACTTAGGAGATGGAAGTGTCTCTGCTTTCTTGGCAGAAAATTATTGCACCTATATCAAAAATATCTATTTCTTCACTTTACTCCACTTAGTTCGCTCTGTTGAATTGCCCACTTTCTTGATTTTCCTGCCCTCTTGCTTTTACATGCATAAAGTTACTTTGGGAAAACCTGTCTCTTCCACTGGGAAATCAGCAGTGGCAAATGTAACCACTATTTGGCAACCTTTCACAGATGGTGCCAGCAGAATTTCAGCCCAAGTCAGTAAGAACAAGGCAATTTAAAAACATTAAAAATGCATTGACAGCAAAGAAATAAAAGCAGCCACTCAGGTACAAGCCAGAAAAAGCTAAAAAGCTTTTGGACAAAACCAGGCTTTTTGTTTTCTATTAAACAGCTTATTTTGCACAGAGAACTCTGTAAGTAAAGAAGGGCATAGTAGTCTATTCTCTACTCAAGATATTTTTTGGGAAAGAGGGTTGTAATATTTTTTTCTGATATAAACTGGTATCAGAATAAATATTCAAACCGAATGAATACATTACTAATTTTTATTTTATTCATGATGGTTTCAGGTCTCGTCTATGATTTAAGAGTCTTCTGAAAGCTATTGTCTCTCATACGAAGACATAAGAATGTCATCCACATTTGCAGAGCCATCCATTATACATGAGGAGCTGTGCTGTGACTACTATGGGGGAAGGGATTAGCAAGTGTGTAAGGCAGTTCTATAAATATTTGTCCTGAACTGGGACCTCATTACGGTGTTTACTACAAAAATGTGAAATACTAGGCTTTCTGCCCATCAGCTCCTTTAGGAATGAATTTACTGCTGGTCCTAAAGAGTCCTATTTTTTTTTCTACATTAATACTACTCTAATGTGGATTTTAAGTAATTACCATCTTTTTGAAATGATGGAATTCCATCAGCTAAAAGTGTGTATAATATATAAACGTGTAAATCCCAGAAAAGTTATCTAATATCTATAATAGATGTGATGGATTAGGATTTGATAAATCATTTATGAATGAATTTTGCTTTCTTGACAACATAGGTGATTTCAGTGTTTCCAAGTGCAATAATTTTTTAAATGGTTGCTGGCAGGCAATTTATTAGGATGTTTACTCGGTATTTAAATTTTCCATATTTAGCTGGGTCATCTGCTATCTTTGATTTGAAACATAGAGGAAATAGGTAACAGGATAAAATTGCTTATCTTTGGTCTTTTGAGAGTTGTGTCAATTCCTGGTGAGCTACATGAATTTTCTAATCCATAAGTGTATGTTACCATAGAACAACCTGGTCATTGCACTGCAAGTTAGAATTTTTTGTATGAATATATCACAAAAAAATCACAAATCTTAATTGTGGGAGGAAACATTATAACTAACACAGGCTATGTCCTGCAGTCCTCTTTTGTTCATGTTTTCTGTTGCCGATATTTTTTTTGTTTAGCCTTTCTAAAGCTGGTTCCTGATATATTGATTAGAGACAATGCCCATACACTTACTCAGCCTTTTACCAAGATAAGCCAACTGGGCCTTTTTAGTTTTTTCCCTCCATGCCACCAAGCATCATTCTAGTGCATTTTAAAAACAGTTCCTTGAGAGTTCAGTCTTTCTTTAACTGTCGTGACCAGCTTTTCATAGGATTTTCTCAATAAGCTCCTTGCACCACTTTTTAAGTTAGTGTTATGCCTCAGAACAGCTACATAGGCAGAATGAGGGGAAATATCCCTATCTACTTTTCCCACAGCCTGTGCATAGCAATAGGTCATAGTCTCACATAGACAAATCAGTTACAGTCATCTTTTAATGTTCCTTTGACATTTTCTGCTGGCTAGCCATGACTTTATTGCAGAAATTCATATCAGTCATTGAATATATGACCTTTTAATTATGATACTCCATTTGTATAATTCTCGCCTACAAGACTCCTCATTTTTCCTGTAGGATATTTTCACCTTCTTTTGTACCTGTTGTACTGCAATTATTTCAATTTTAAGAATATTTTACAGCCTTTTTACAGAATTTTTTCTTTTATACCTTTGTCCTGTTCCAGCAGTACTGACCAGGATTACCATTCAAGCCTAGTTTTAATAAGCATGTTGTGTTTCATGGATATGTAGAATTAATTGTGGAAAAGCTATATCAAATAGTCAAGCCTAGCACCAACAAATAATGTAAAATTAATTAAACTTCTACTGGTGTTGAATTTAGTTTAAGAACTTCCTCTTTTAGTAAAAACTATCAGCAGATCTCAAGAAAAATCTCCTTTTTTCTAGAATTCAGATCTTTTGCACATTTGAATTAAATCTGTGGCTTGACATCTGAGGCTTTGTAAGTTACAAAAGTTACCAGAGGCATTTCTTGTGACACTCCTAATGCACGTTAAAAAAAAAAAAAACAGCATGCAGAAATCAGTTATAGACAATTTGTCTAAATCTAATTCCATGATTCTAAGTATTACAGGAAGAGGAGGAAATTGTTTTTTCCCCCAGCTAATTAACCAGCCTGTTTAGGGTATATTATTGTAGGCTGAGTGATAAGAATATGTAAATCCCAAATCCTCATGGGTGCAACAGTGTTTCCACTTTATAAGGGAGATTTTATTTTGTTCATCCCAAATTCATAGAAACAGTAAGGCATATACACTCAATGATCACTGTATCCTGAAGACTTTATATGTCTATAACCTGCAGATTATTTCCAAATGTCACAACTTGCAAGGTTCTTCTTTTCCAACACTTAAAAATTATTTTGCTGTTGTTTTGGCACTCCTTAGTGGCCAAGCCAATTCCCTTTTCTGCAAGAAGAAAATCCGTGCAGGATAGCTAAAAGAAGCTACCCAGACCCAAGTACTGTTTATGTTTGTTTAACAAGGTGCAAGTATTGTTTGTTATACAATCCTACAGTCAGAACACAATCTGGATTTGTATAAATTAATATTTTTTTGAGTTGTGAATTATTTTTGGGTTTTGAAAGGTAATTCGAAACACCAGTAAAGTGATTGTTAGAAATGTAACTTTGACATAAAACCACAAAAGCACTGGTATGACTGCATCCAGAAAGACACATATTCTCAAACATTTTTCATTACATTTTCATTCAGAAAGAAAAGTACATTAATTTAGCCTAATCCATCCACCTTTTCCGGGAAAAGTGTAGAATTTACAGATAGGTGCATAGTTACAGAAGGATGAAGCCTAAGAAAAGAACTGATACCAGCTGGTTTTTTGGGGTTTTTTTGGTAAGGAAAATCATATGAAAAGGATTTGGACATGGCTATGGATGCTTCAAGAATTCTGTAGTCCCTCCCTGGTTCAATTCTAAGTTTTAATTAGGAGCCTTAAATTTTGTCAATCTACTATGCCTATCCCTATCTCAAAGGAAGCTGTGATATTTTCTCTGTGTAAAAAAAAGTAGGATGTTGTAGAACTCTGTGAGATATTATATATGCTATGCTTGAACCACAGATTTATTTAATTTACATATATTCTTTTATTAATTGAAATAAGAAAAAGATTTATTGAAACATATAAGAACTCATTTACACTCTTAAATAATAAAACTTACCAAGATGAAACAGCACATTGGAAGGCAATATAAGCATGCCCCTAAGAAAAAAACTAGAATATTACAGGGAAAATTAAATTTCTTTGAAGCACCTTTAAGACCTGAAATCTCAAATTTTTGTGTGAATATTCCCTGTGTTTATCTAAGAAAGCTACTTAGCATATAGCTTTGCCTCAAAGAAAATTAGGAGCAATTCTGCTGGTAGTTTTACAGGGGGTGATCATTTTGTCCTAATTGTCTGTACAGTCTGACTTCTGGCATTACATTTAAAACCAAATTCCAGTAGAGAGAAAGGTATTTTCTGTGCATGTTTGCTTAATAAGGTGTTAAGATTTTTTATTTCTGAAAATGGTTTTACATGTGTCTTATCAACTATGACCACATGCACTGACCTTGTCAGGGTCGAACCCCAGCTGGCAACTGAGCCTCACTCAGACATTCACTCACTCCCCCCATGTCAGAATGGGGAGGGAATCAGAAAGGCAAGAGTGAGAAAACTCCTGGGTTTAAGGCAGTTTAATAAGGAAAACAAAAGCCTTGCATGCAAGCAAAGCCTTTCAAGTGCCTGCACCTCTTCCCATGGGCAGGGATGTGCTCAGCCATGTCCAGGAAAGCAGCGCTTTACCTCGTGTCGCGCTGGCTTGGGAAAACCAACCCCACCACCCCAAATGCCTCCCATTCCTTCTTCATCCCTCAGCATTATATACTGAGAATCATTCCATACAGTCTGGAATATCCCTTGGGTCAGTTGGGGTCCCCTGTCCTGGTTGTGTCCCCTCTCAAATTCTTGTGCATGCCCAGCCTTCATGCTGGTGAGGAGCAGAAATGGCCTCGATACCATGCAAGCCCCCCTCAGCAGTAATGAAAATATCCCTGTATTTTAACCACTGGTTTAGCATACATCTAAAACACAGATCCATACTAGTGACCATGAAGATAATGACTCCTACCCCATCCCAAACCAGCACATTCTCCATCTCAGGACATCAAAAAACTTGACAAAAACAAGGTTATGATGTAAACTATCTGAAGAAATATTTAATTTTGGTAGCTGCTTTTTAGGGGAAGCACTGGGCAATTCAAGTGGTTGATCATGCTTAATACCTACGTCTCCTCATCCCTTCTGAGTTTGTACAGGAACATAGTAGGTGTGATTAGACATTATTAAGTAGACATAATTAACATTCAACTGGTATAAAAAGAAATTTTCAGACCTTAAAATTGTAACAAGAAAGACCATCAAGAGATTTTTTGAGGACTATTTGCCTGGTGTGAAATCACCAGAGCACAAAAGCATTCCAATTTCATTCCAAAGTACACTCTGACTTCTTTTACCTTTGATTAGTCTCACACAAAAAGAAGTTCTACCATTATTGGAAATGGCATAATTAAGAACTCTTCCAATATAATTAAGAGTCTTTATGCTTAGATTAAATAAAATTTATTTCATGGTGAAAGCACTAAAATCTATAAAGTGAAAGGGTCAATTGAAAATAAAGTTAAATTAAAATACCCCCTTCTCCCATGAAAATTGAATTTTTTCCTTCACTGTGATTCATAGTAAGGCTTTAGAAAGCTGCTAAGGTCTTCAAAAGGGACTTTAGACTAGCTGTTGACTATATTAAGTTCTTTTTCCCTCCTTCTGGTAAGAAAATCCACAAAATTTCAAGGAAAACAATAGAAAGAATTAAGAGTGTAATCCATATGATTGCATCACCAGCTATAGCATTCATGTATTTTCCTTGAATGAGATGTCTAATGGTTTTGTTCAGTGATTGCATTTGGGATCATATAAAAGTCTGATCTTGTGACCTCTGAGAAAACAGAATTCCTTTAATTATTTCTCCAGCTAATCAGAATATGCCCTTATCCTTCTGTAATGAAAAGCAAGCCAGTGTTGCAGGGCACCCTCTTCTCCTCCCTTTCTTTAGAAACTTTTCTGCTACTGAAGCTTAAAACCAAAACTATCAAAAATCTCAGAGCAATTTCTCTCCCTGAAGGTAGCCAATCCCTGTAGGTTTATGACCCAATTCTTTGCCCAGAAGATTTTGGCTATTATCCACAATTTTCTACATGAATATAATTTGTATTCTGCTAAAGATCTGTTGTGCTCTTCATACATTGTTCCAACCCGACAAGTGAATGCAAGCTACTTCAGGCCAAAATGTTTGGTCCCAGAATTTCCTTTTTCTATTCAAAGATGGCAAAAATACTTTTTTAAATTGCTTTTTGTTAATATTTAAAAAAAAAAGTATATGCAGTTCTTTCAAATGAAAGCATTCAAGAACACACCATGAAATGTGAGATAATATTACAAAAAAGATAACCCTAACCCTGACCCTAATTGCTCACAATTTAAGCTCAAGACTCTTCACAAATGCACTTCACAAGAGTGTTGTAAGGATTAATTAGTTAGTGTTTAGAAAGAGCTTCATAAAAGTAAAGTACTTAACATTATTGTCACATTAAAGACAAGCTGGAGCCCCTTGGACAGAGTTATTGTATTATATGGGCTCTTTGTGCAGATAATTATACATCAAAAGACAGTCATAATTATATCAGTAATTCCAGTTACTTAATCCACATTATGCATGTCTTCTATAAAGCTCCAGCTGTTATGTGATCCATTGAAGGCAGGATCTCTGTGTGTTCAGAACATGGTTTCAAACCAGTCTGATGCTTGAAAAATGTTGACCAGAGAACTGGGATGTCTTTATAAAACTTTAGGTGTGGCTCTGTGAATATCTGTGAGTATCTGTGAGTATCACCACACATGATATGTCACACTAATTAGTAAGGAAAGGCAGTTATTTACAGACTGCTATTTTGACAGATTTTCAGAGCTACAAATAGATTCAGTTGAAAAGTATAAAAATACTGTCAGGACATGCTGAAGAAAAACTTTTGTTGTTTTTTAAAAAAAAATTTGAGTGTCTCTTTTATTGCTCCTTTCCATTTCTAGTTACCAGAGTATTTACTCTTTAGTCTTTAAATAGCTAACTTTTCATGAGAACACTGCAGATTTTTAAGGATTCTGCAGATGAAACTGAGAGGACTTGAATAATTTTTTAGACAGAATAAATTTTTTTCTACTTTTGGGATTTTTTTGCTGTATGTTTTTAGAGTTTTTGAAATTTGGCTTGAAATCAGCATCTTTTTTTTAAACAATTTAAAAATTTTGCATCATGTTTATAAAGGATCAGGCTAGTGAGATTTTTAAAAAACATCTGCTGTAGAAAAGAATATCATAAGCCATTATGATACCAGCAGGTAAATATTTCAGTCCTCACTAAGGAGTTAAAACTCCCATAGGGAATGCAATTCTCAACACAGAAATCTTATTTTCTTCTTGTATTTATAATTAGAGTACTAATTTGGCACACTGCAGGTCTGGGATGCGTTAGGAAGGGCATTGCCATCAGGTTGAGGGAGATGGTCCTGCCCCTCTCCTCAGCCCTGGTGTGGCACATCAGGAGTGCTGATTTAATTCTGGGCTCTCAGGACAAGAGAGATGTGGAGCTCCTGGAGCAGGCTGAGCAGAGAGCAGCAAAGATGGTCTAGGGATAGGAACATTTTAAAAGAAAAGGATGAGTGAACTGTTCAGCCTCAAGAGGAAAAGACAAGTGAATATGTGCATAAGCATTTGGAAGGGTGACAAAAGGATGGAGCCAGGCTCTTTTCAGCTGTGCCAAGCAATAGGACAAGAGGCAATGAGAAGAAAGTGATGCACAGTAAGTTTCACCTGAGTATAATGAAGAAATTTATGGTGCAGGTGTCCAAGCACTGGAACAGGTTGCCCAGAGAGGAGTCTCCCTCACTGGAGATATTTGAGAACCATCAGGACACAATCCTGTGCCATTTGCTCTGGGATGACCCAGCTTCACTAGGGGGGTTGGATCAGATGACCCACTGAGATCCCTTCAGACCTGAGCCATTATGTGATTCTGTGATTCTGTGATACAAACCTGATTTTGAGAAGCAAGAACAATTTACAGAAACACAAATATGTGGTGTTTGCCCGTCATGTTAAGACCACAGGGCAAAGCCACCCAGATAGTTTGAAAAATACCTAGCTCTGAACATGGGTTAGCTGAACACAAGGCCATATGAGATGCAGAAGTTGTTAGAGCTGCACCACAGTATTTTTATACTTAATTTCAAACTTTTTGTTCAATGATTTTCCATACTAGGTTTTCTGCAATATTTACAATCATGGAAGTACATACCACTGAAATTTTCTGTCCATCTATTTATTATGACAGTCAATAAATCAGAAAAAAAATAGAAAAAGAAGAAAATATATTTGTTCCTTGTCAGGAAACAACACTGAGAAACAGGTTTGGAACTCTTTTCAAAAGTAAATTGCGGTTAAATAGCATTAAGATTTCAATACATGAGTAGGTTTTAAAAAAAATATATTTTTTCAAATTGTATGGAAAAAATGTAGATCTGAACTATTGCTACTATATTTTCAGAGTATTAAATGGATCAATACAATAATGTGTTTAGGTCATTTATAAAGCAATTTTGCAAAGTACTTGGTGGCTTAAATTTGCTTCACTAAGAGTAAGAACTTAACCATGCTTGTCACTGGAAGGAGATATGATTTAATGGTGAAATTCTCATTAAAAATCTTCATTTTTATCATATAGTAACCCAAAGTAGAACAAAAAGGAGCCTTCTGATTTTTAGCATGCATAGGATTTCCCTGAGTCTGTGGCATGAGGTAAAAGGAGGTAGAAGGAGTCTGATATTCAAATCATTACCATAACTGCATCAAGGCTTGCAGGAATGGAAGCACTGAATTCTTTCAGGAAGAAAGCACTAGCCGAGCAAGTGTAAATTTATATTTCTGCAACCAAGAAGGAACATCCTTCTTTCCAGTTCACTGTTGTTTTAACTGTAGGCAGACAGTAGTGAACCAACAACAGAAGTTGTTTTGGGAAAAGGCTTTGCTTGCTCTTCATGAATAACAGCTTTCTGAATTGCAATGAATAGGCAAAAGTCTCCAAAATTTGTCCCTGAGTTTTTCCTTAAAAGATATAGAAAAAAACCCCTCTTATCAATTGTAGTACTGCATCAAAAATATTTTTAAAATAAGAATTCCATTTACATCCATTTTGCTCTCCATTCCTTTAGGAGCCTTCTTTCCTGCAAGGAAAATTGAATCCAGACTAGGCAATGGAGTTTGAGACTCGTATGAGCTTGAAGAAAAAGGTACAAAAAGATACCTAAAGAACAGAAGTATAGGAGTATTTTTTGGGGGAAAGAATAAATTCAGAACCAGAAAAGAATAATAATGTATGCTGATATAAAGATATACTAACTTAAGTTCTCACCCCAGATCCTGGGAGTGGTGAAGAAAATGGCATTACAGCTGCTCTTCTTAACACCACAGGATTCTTCCAAATATGAGATGTTTACAAAATTGATTTCAGTTTTTTATTTTAGAAGACAAAATAAAATGTCCTATTAAAAATGTTTAAGTGTACCAGTGATTAATTTCCCTTCCCCAAGCTTCTGTCCTTTTGAACTACAGTTCCCAAATATGACTGTTATGAAGATTTATTTTTCTCATCAGATCATTAACAGTAAAGTAGAATACCTCCCTTTTAATATTCCCAAAGATATATATTCTGAACTTTTCACAGTGTTAATTTGTATTTCACAAAAAAATTGTTGTAAAAAGAATCAATGCTTTGTTTGATCAACACTTCACCAAACTCAAAGATTATTCACTCCTTCTCTTTGGTCACTTTATCAAGAAGATATTTTACAAGTTCCTGCAATAAGCATGAATTAACATCCAGCATCAGTGTACTCTTAAAACCATGAATGTAATTTATTCGGCAACTGCTGTGAATAGGAGTAATAAAATCTACTGAATAAAAGTTCAAGTAATATCAGAAGATGCTTCATCAGCATTTTTCTGATTATCTACCATAACCCCTGGATGAATAGCCATGATTAGCATCTCTAACACTACTTGCTATAGAAACAGTCCAGATCCATATTAATATTAAAATAAAATGGAGAAAGATAAGATAAAATCTACCAAGAAAATGTTACTTTTTATAATTTGCACAGGAGTGATTAATGAAAGGCTGAAAAATATTTTGCAGGGTGGTACCAGGCTACTAGCAAGGCCTGATGTATGCTCCTGCAGTTCTGCCCCTATATTTCTTCATTGATTATAGTGATATACCACTGAGTGGTATAGTGTGCATTTTGTACATATAGGTCTTGAAAAGTTATTTGCTAGGCTGTTGCACCATTAAAAGAACTTATGCAAAACAAGTAAAATTCAAGAATAAATTCCCACTTTTAGGGAGCATTCTACTGGGTTTTGTGGTAGGCTTCCCTGTGTGTCAGACACTTCTCAGTTGTTACAGAATTTTTTTCAGATACCAAGTATCTGAGATGTCTTCTCAGACAATTGTCATTTACCACAGCTTTAGTGTGGCAAGCTTAAAGCAAGAGCCAAGCTCTCTTACTGGCATTCATTTTGAGAGCAGAGCTAAAAAGGGATCCTAATATTCTGAGATGTAGAACATTTTCCATAAAATGAAGAAAAATATCCCATTTGCCCTGAAGAGAGAATTGCCAGGGACTTCTGAGAAGTAGTACTGACGGCACAGTGCAACAGTTGCTTAATGAGAAAGTTCTGCAAAACTGTTTTTAGAGATGAGCAGCACTCTTGGACCAGCTAGTAGAGATAAAAATCCTTACAGCTGTAGAACAATTTTTCTTTTCTGCAGTATGGCATAAAATGAAGCAATCAAGACTGTAAGATGTGAAAACATCAACTCTGTCAAAGTTGGCGCTTGCTCTGTTGGCATGGAAGAATGGGACAAAGTCGCCTCCAGGCAGGCATTTTTTACACCTTTAAACTACTTAGTTGAAGAAAAAATGAGATTGTGAAAGAGAATAGAACAGGATACAAACAGAAAGATACAAGAGAAGAAAAAAGGTGAGTTTCAGGTAGACGATTTGCTTTGTAATATAGATCTGTCACTGAGAGGAAATTGGACATGGGTAAGTGCTATAAAAAGGGATGAGAAGAAGCATGTTCGCATATTCTTGCTTATCATTTATGAAAAATAATAATTCATATGTCCACCAATCTTCATTTGAACAATAACCAATATTTTCTTTAAAATAAGGCTAGATTTTCAACACAAAGGAAATAAGGAGAAAAGATCTAATCGACACCAAAATATGATCCAGATATACTTTTCAAGGACTAAGCCCCTGTATTCAAAATTTAAAACAACTTCCAAAGTGAAAAAGTTTACATGATAATCTTTTTTTTAAACTGAACTCTGAGGAAAGAAAGAAAGAATAAGAAGGGAGAAAATAATCTCTAGCCAGTCTTTTTCTTTCCTCATTCCTTTCTAAAATTGATACAGCTGAAGCTGTTATTTTGCTTCCATGAAGGTGGAAATCATTGCTTTTCATGGATTCAATTCTAATTCTTTTCTGGAGAGTTACGGGTGGGGTACTGTAATCCAGCTTTCAGGACAGTGGAAAATAATGTCCAATGATGAGGATCCTAATGCAGGAACCAAAGGTTGTAGGAAGTCCTGATATCAAACTGCCAGGTAATTGCATCCTCCACAAAACGTGAGCTTGGTAATAGTAACCAGTCAGGCAATACCATATTCTCATTGTGAGTAAATACTGCTGTAGTTGTAACACAGACAACTTTTTATGGAAGTCACTGTCTTAAAACAAATAGATACTGTGCTCCAGAGGCAGTGTGATATAATCCACTGTGATTTTGAGAAAGCAAAAATTATATACTTAACCAAGTTCCTTTAGAGTATTGTTTAGAGGTACAACCTACTGAACAGTGATTGTTCACTGCAATGATGAATGCTCACTGCAGTCAGTAAAGAGATTTAATTTCTATGCAAAATGCTGTGAGTTAGATAAAAAAACCAAAAACACTTGTCCTGGGAAGATAAGAATTGCAATTGATCCCAGTTAGCTGTATGCTTGATGCCAGAGTTCGGTGTTAATCATTATTTTCAGCATCCTTTGGAGTTTAGAAAGTTTGCTTCAGAATTGCAGCCCTGACTATTGTTTATAAAACATAATGACAAAATCCCTTGGAGAGGCAATTATGAATTTCTTCTAAATCATGTAAGAATCAAGAGAGCACAACAAAGCTTCTTCCCATCCTTTTTTATAGCACTTACCTATGTTCAATGCCTTCACAGTGACAGATCTGTATTTCCAGCAGCTGGAGCAATACCCTGACCTAAAAGTTCCTGTTGAAATTCAGACACTGTTGGAAATAGTTTGGGACTTATGTGATTAAGAAGTGCTTGAAAGAATGAGGTCTGGTGACTCCTCAGTGAGAGCACTTACTGGAAAGAAGGCACTAATTTCTGCTCCCTGCTTCTTGGGCGGTTTATGCATTTAGCCTGAAATATTAATTACATAAAATGCATGATATCGTTTTGTGGTTTTGCACAAACTAATTTTAAAACTTGTTGATTCCCACAGTGTATATAAAGATGAATTTATTGGGTTTGTGAGGCTAACAAGCTTTTTAATAGTAATCACAGCTGAGAGTTTCACCTAAAGAAACCTCTTCCTTCAGGTAACAGTAGTGTATCTTGATATACAAAACCCCATAAATCTGCTTAAAGAAGCAGGGAAGTGTGAAAATTTATCCTCAACATTTTTAAAAAAAACTATTTGAGTTAAAAGTGTTTTGAATTCCAAATTTCAGACAGCTTTTAATGTGCAGAATAGTAAGGCTGGTGAGGCTCCCAGGAACCATTTAGACAAGACATTGCAAATTCCCTTCCCTGGATCTGAGCTACAAGAAATACATCAAAACTGAGTAGCTAGGGCATGAATATAATTTTAAAATGCTTCCTATTCAAATCTCCTGCTTTATTTGAATGCATAGTATGGGTGAGCTTTTCAGAGGAGTAGGACTCTTGTAAGGCAATGTTTTCATCAGGAAACAATTAGCTTTTAGGAGGACTGGAAAGACTACTTTATCATATTATAGCTCTCAGCATTCTCAAGATCCACAGAGGGAGTTTGGCAGTAACTAAGTCTTTAGGAGACTTATTTTCTTGTCAGGTAAAGTAGAAATAACATTTTCAAAGCACCATTAAATGCATTAAAATTAGCAATATAATTTTAGATGCCTAAGACATATCAAAATTTTTAGTTTGACATCAGCCAACAAAATTCATGCCCTCTCCAAAGCCACAGAAAAGTGAGAGAAGATTCTTTTTGTTGTGCTCTGTCAAGAAACTGACCTGAAAAAAAAAGTATACATTGTTCTATGTTAAGTACAAATCCAGATGCTTCCCTCATGAACCTTGTGCCCCTTCAAGCACCTGTCTCATGGAAGAAGACATTAATCTTTCTGCTTATAGTCTTAATTCATTGCTGGAAACACAAGTAACTCTTTATCTTCCTTCATCAAGTAAAGGACATGTTTGCCAGAAAATGCACAAGCACACACACAAATAAATATTATCTTGTGGAGCACATTCCTGGCACTAGTTTGGATGTGGAGACAAGTGACAGATTTGCTAGTTCCCAAATCAGACATAGTGCAGCTGAAGGCAGACATGCAGCTCAGCTTAGGGCAGATGGCAGGAAGGAAGATCTCTTTATTTTCTTTAAAGAGGTAAGAATTACAATTGCACAGGCAATCCGTGCAATTGTCCCAATGTACAATCAAAAAGTACTAACAAAACACAGAATGAGACCGAGCAACCAGGGCCTTCTGAAAGCAACCCCAAATTTCAGCAAAACCAAGAGATCCCTTTACTAGATCATAAAATGACTCTATTTCACAGTCAGTCTAGAGATTACAGTCAGTCTAAAGAATACAGTCAGTAAAAAAGTACACATGCATAAGGATGCACCTCTTCTGACCTATAAGGAGTTAGAGAAATCCGGTTAAGATATATTAAAGTGGGAATAGGGTATTCTTCAGTTTGTTTTGTGCACAAGCTAGCAACCTGTATGTTAAAAATAATTTATTTCTTTATATTTGGATTTATTCTAAAATTCCTAAATATTTTATAAAAAGCTTTTTATGCATAGTGCACATTTGATTCAATGATTTGAAGGCTTGAGGCAAAATGATGCCATATGCAATAGGGAACACTCAAAAGTCCATTTTTTTCAGAGCTGGTAACATCAGTTGTTCATATTGTTGTAATGCAAGAAGACAGAAGCAGACAGACACCATATTTAGTGCAGCTCAGACAATAATTCTGCTTGGGAAGCAACAATCTTTGGGAAATAAAATGTAAAATCAGGGCTGTCCAGCTTGAATTAAACTACATTATCAACAATGTTTCAAAGTTGTGGTTATTGTAACACACAGAAAAGCTAAAGGTTTAACTAAAGACTAAAGACTTTTGTCCTAACTGGAATTGACTTTAAATATTTTTATGCAAATGAATAGATTGTATAGTCTGTGGAACACAACACATAGAAATAAATATTCACATATCACAGGATCCTAGCAGATATGACTTATCTGTTTTGCTCTGAAAAGATATGTTTTAATTTCATGGCAATATCTCTCAAACACAACATGAAAAATGTGGTGTTAACACTGTAAGTGAAATTTTATGTGTGGAAATGTTATTGATGTTTTCAAGGGGTTTGTATGGATCTTAGTTCTGACATCACCTCTTCATGAGCTGTGTCTGTGTGCTGCTCAGAGGCATAAATAGTAGGAGACTATTTGGTGACCATGAGTGCACCTTCAACTCCTATCTCACTGTTGAAACATTCTGTTTTCACATTAAGACCTGAAAGGATCAGATTACAATTCTTTATTTTCAAAATCTACCTTCTGACATCATCATGCAAGAATGCTGGTCCAGGATCTGACCCCTTTTTCTCACTAAAAGTACTGCCTTTTCCACAAAAACTAAAATATCCACATTTAATTTGGTCTTAGTTAAGCTAAAAAGATGTCACTTTGACAGTGGATGCCACTTTCCCCATTACTACAGTAATAGTGTCACACATCAAGGCCCTTGACCTCTGCTTTGGAAGAGATTATTACTCCAGGAGCTCCCTTGTGCATAGTCTGATTTATTGCCTCAGTACCAATGCAGATAGCCAAGTGAATGAATAAAAGAACATGGGCTCCTTTCATCTACACAAAGACATCATCTCTAATCAGCCTTTGCCACAGGACCCCTAGCCCATCAAATAACTGCTTTGTCAGAGTTTATTCTCCTGTCCTGTGAAAAAAAAAACAGCAGGGTTTTTTTTTCAGCTCCATCTGTGTGAAAAGAATACCTTTATTTTTATTCTGTTCTGGAAAGTCAGGCACATTTTCAGCTCTTTCTTTACTTGGTGTCTGGGATTAACTCTTTCCTTGAAGGCTGTATCACATTATATTGAGTCATGTGCTGTGCAGAAATAATTTTTCCCTGCACCCTGCTTTTGGCAGAGATGAAACAAACCTTTTTGAAGCTTATTCTTCTGAAGGAAGTGGGATGGCACTAAGTAACATGAAATTACTCAGTTTAAGAGTATTACAAGAGGGAAACCCGCAGTGATGGTATGTTCAGAGCTGCTTCTGCAATCAATGGTGGTCTCAAATGTACAGAACAAATATTATAAAACCCATGAAAAATAACTTTGGTGAGTGATTGCATGCTTCAGAACATAACACTCACTGTGACATAACAGATATTGAATGTATAAAGAGAAATATATTAAGATTTAATGGATACAAATATGTGTGTATGAAATGCACATTCGTATACATTAAATGGATATAGATTCTTTATAGAGAATATACTACTTACATAAAGTCAGAACCTTTTTACAACCTACTTACACGGTAGAACAAAGAAAAGTTATGCACTCTAATAGAAAATTTAGGGCAGAGGGGAAAAGAAAACGGTGAATAGATGGAACCACAAAATAAATTAGCTAAAATCTCTACAAAAGTTCTTATTTTTGCGCTCAAGTGACTAGCCTGACAGAGAAAGAAAAACTGCAAATAAATCCAAATACACTAAAGACTGTTTCAAATACACAAGTAATGCAAAGGTATTTTCATGGTACAGAAATGACCAGTTTTATTGGTGATAGAGAGCTTTCCCTCTGGGTAAGGTTCTGTGCCAGACTCCTGAAAAAAACCCAAAACAAATTATATCTGCTTTTTTATTGTTATTATTCTCTTTCATATTGTTCATAGCATTCTTTTGTGAGGGTACCTCATTGCTGTGTTCCCTCATCTGAGCAAGCTTTTATTGCTGTTTAACATTTTTCAGAGACATGCAAAATTAGACTCAGACTTGGTAGCTGCAAGCATGCCATTCCAAGACAGGTGTTTTAATTGTCACATTCTTGTGAGACTACAACCACCATTTGTGTCTGAGAATAAAGTTGTGAATATTTGGGGCAGCCTCTCCTCCAACACAGCCACAGATGCAGGTAACAAGCACATTGCAGTATGTGGCTCTGATCAAAGGCTTGAATGTTTATATGAACTATCCTTCCCCCTTCCCCTATTAGTTATCTCTAATAACACACTTCATTTTTTGAGGCAAGGTCATGTCTACCTCAGAAATCTTTGTTACAGAGTATATAGAACTCGCACTCCCTCCCTCCAGTGTGGAAATCAGAGAGCCAATGATTTTCTCATCATTTCTAATACAGTTGTTCAAGAAGAGGTATGGTGCCTTACAGCACTTGCAAGTACTCTACTCATTCATTTCCTCTGTTCCTGAAAGCATCCAATGAAGTTAGGCATTTATCTTAGCTTGAAAAAATAAGACCTGGTCTCTTTCCATCTCCACAGGTCATTTCTTTTAGTGTTGGGAATAAGAAGGGTCATTCTTGATGACCTCAGAATCAATCCTCACTTGCAGCCTTCCCCGGGCTGCTGGCTGTTGCTTGCTGTTCTTGAGACACTCACAGGGTTCAGACACTGCTGAGAGCCTATGAAGTAGATGGAAAGAAAGGAAAATGCAGCCCAACAACCATGACTTGATAGCTTTAGTGTAAGGTATTGGCAGTTCAGTTGCCATTTCTGTAGTGGTATAGAAATCCATTGTATACTATCACACTATCTTTGTGGTGTGATGTAGGTACAAAGTTCTGTTGCCAAGCTCTACCCTGGCAAAGGGACAAGGACATTGAACCACACCTTTCAGCAATAAATTGGTGTCATTTCCTGAAGTGAGTGTAGGGTCTGAGAAGCAAAGTCAAGCTGGCTTCTATGTTGGTCTTGCATCAACCACCTGTATGGTAAAATAAATCTGCTTGACTGAGGGGGTTTTTAAGTAGTGAGTGTTACATGGAAAGGACAGTGTTAATGTCATGAGCAGGTGCATGACAAAGCTTCTTCCCTTTCAATCATTACCTGATGGACTTGTCCAGAGCACAGAGAACACCTCTGACATTGTGGCAAAATAGACAAAAGAAAAGTGACGTTCAAGTGAGAGTGAGTGATGAGGGAGGAACTGTTGGGGCTTAGGGGACTACGGTCAAGGGAAGAGGTTTTCTTGCTTTTCCCTTTGCTGTTCCATCAGCTCCTTGGCACAACTCATTTAGGTGAAGGACCAGGCCACATTCTTAATATCTGCAGTGAAGGATACTTTGTTCTTTGTTCCACTTCTGCTGTTAATTCTTCCTTCCCCTTGCACCTTCTCCTGCTCTTCTTTTTGTCCCACATCCTTCTTCTCAGGACAGTGTCCTCCTCTCTCATGTCCCCACTCAAAGCCCTTGCTCAGCCCCTGCCCTGCCCCTCTCCAGTGCTCCCTGTCCAGACCCTCTCACCCAGCCCAGTTTCAGGCTCCAGGCTCCTCTTTTAAATTGTCACACAGCAGGTAAAACTCACTTCAGCAATGTCATTGGGTGTACATATAATGCTCTAAGAAACTCTTCCCATCTCTGCCAAAGACTTTCCTGACTTCTCCTCAAGACTTTATAAAACAGTGTATGGGTACAGTGCATGGAATAACCATCCCCAGTCTCCTTCCATTAGCCAAGTATTTCCTTGAATATTTCAGGAGGAAATGGTAGATACAATTAATGACAGAACCTTAGAGAAGGGAAAACCCCACGGCCTAATCACTTCTGTATAATTTTCACATTATTTTTTTAAAGTTAATGATATAACTTAATTATTATTTTTAATAATGAAAGGTCAATATAAAAATATTATATTTAGACCTGTCATCATTCCCCCCCCCCCCCAGTTGTCTGCCATCCTGAGTACAAAAAGATGTAACTTTAATTTTATGGAATTGGAAATGTAAGGGTCTGGAAAGGAAATGATTCAAAGGCACTAGTGTATGTTCTAAAATATATGTTCATTATTAAAAAGTAGGATATGTTTTTAATTCTTTTAACAAGGTTATTTAAAAACACAAACAATGTCTTCAAAAATTTTAATCACTATTATTTGACTTCATTTATCTAGTTATAATTTGTTCTAAAAAATTGACTCACAACCTAAACACATATTCAGGTTTAATGGAAAGAAATCTCACAAAAAATACACTAAAACAAACTGACATTTATTTTCTATCAAATATACAACAACATCATAATATGTTTTGAGAATTTAAGTTGCTTTTAATTTGAAAAGATTTTCAGACAGACTTTCATTTCTGTTTATAATCCAATGTAAAACCAGTTCTTACATAGCAGAACAAGTTGTGAATATGGGTAGAATTAGCAGGAGGAAGGAAGTTTAGCATGAACAGCTTTTGTGTAAATAAAAAAAAAATTGTACTTCTGGAGAAAAAAAAATTCTGCAGACTTACTTGCACTTTTAAAACCTTTTAAATTTTGTGTATTAATTTACCCTTTTTCCCCTCAATATAATGCTTGTGGACTCCCTACTCATGGCAGTATTATAATTCTGTGCACATACACCTCTGAATATTTAACATAAAGTTGCTTATTTGTAAGCGTGTCTTGAAAAAAATCTTATTTTTGTCCAAGGACAACACCTATCATGGGTTAATCTTTAGGGTTTAGCCCGGCCATACACTTAATTATATCCAGAACCCTGGATTACACTGGTTTGAATTTAGCATGGAATAAATTGAAGTTAGACTGGCCCTACTGGTTTTAATGTTAAATTCCCTTTTCTGAGTAGTCTGAACGGAATAGGGAAAAAAATAACACATTCACATTTAGAAGGAGTTTTCCATGGAATTCCTGTGCAAACATGTACATTTTGCTAAAATTTACCTTTAAACATAAATAAATTTCTGGAATAAGCAGGATACTCTACTTTCACATTTGAAAAAATGATCTCTCACAAGTTCAAATGGGTTTTTTTTGAATGTGCAAAAGGAAAAGTTGAATTAGACAATTTAGGGCTGTTGAAACAAAACTTTTCTCACCATTAGTTTTAGATTCTTTCTTACAGAAGTGTTTCAGATTTCTCATTTGCAATTCAACTCAGATTAGCCCAGAAGTCAGTCTCTCATTTGTATATGCAACAGAACTTTCTTCCTCTTAAGAATGGTAATCCCAGTGCAAAGGGTTTTTTTTAGGGTTTTTAAATGTGAAAGAAGATAAATACACCCCAGATGTTCACCTATCATTTTTCATAGTTAAGAGTCTCATATTTTCAGTCCTGTTAAGTGAAAGAATAGGAGAAAGACCTTTGGCTGTGAGATTATTAACACAGTTTCCAGATCAGGGTAACTGATTTGGTTATTGGAGAGGTTGAGATGGGATCTCATTGATGCATACAAATATCTCACAGGTGGGTGCCAAGAGGATGGTGACAGGAACTCTTCAGTGGTGCCCAGCAACAGGACAAGGAGTAATGGCCATAAACTAAAATACAAGAAATTTTACTTCACCATGAGGAAGAACTTCTTTCACTGAGGGTGGCAGAGCACAGGAACAGGCTGCCCAGGGAGCCTTTCTGGAGGCCTTCTAAACCCACCTGGACACATTCCTGTGTCACCTGCTCGAGGTGACCCTGTCTTGGCAGGGAGGTTAGATGATATCTAAAGGTGTCCTTCAACCCTAAGGATTCTGTGATTCTGTAATTTGGACCATTTTTAAAATTTTCAGGTAACTTTGAAGTGTGATTATGATTACTTACTATTTTATGTTTTCTTTCACAGGTCTTTGTTCATTGTTGAAAAATATGTAATAATATAAAATTAATAAGTTTTATATTAAATTGAATTTAAAAAATTAATAAGTTTTAGTTGTGGTTGACAGAGATACTGAAGTTTTAGAGAAATAAATAAAATATTTTATGAATTCCACAGACATATGGTAAACACTGAACCCCCCCAAAATATTCTTTTTGTGAAGCAGAGCTGAAAACACTTGCTAAAGTAAGTTATAGCATTCCTGCAGCAATGGAATGCATTAGGCTGTTTCTGATTAAGGATCATCACAGGTTTTATTCTAGATTTTAGGGGTTTCATTAAAGTCTAAAGGAACATACTCTATGACACACACTTAGGTTGAAGGAAACAATACTTCTGCCTCAGAGACAAGTCTTGAAACAAGCATCTGCTTTCTGGTATGATCACAACATGATTTTACATGTTGATCTCTATTATTTTCTATTATTGAAAAATCTGGCACAAATTACCTTCTGCTGTTTAGCAAGCTACAGGGGTCATTAAGTAATAGCTGCTATGACCTTTTCATAAACATCTAACCAATTTATGTCAGTGAAACTGTGGCTATGTGCTCTTGAGACTGTCAGGTTGAACAGTCAGGGTGTTGGGAGGTGTGCATCACTTGAATCAGTCAGTGGAAGAAGAGAGAAATATTCTGTGGATGAAATCAGTGTACAGGAGAAGAAAAGCATCCAGGTGACTGGGAAAGAGATTGGCCCAACAGCAGGGCATGGAAGGTCATTGTTTGAACGTGTTCCTTCAAAAGACTTTGTGGGAGTGAGAACTGAGACTGCTCTTTCAAGTAGGGAGCTGACCGGATGACAGAGATAAAAGAACTGTCTTCCCTGAGAGCAAAACAGACACTGGAGGGAAAAAAAAACCCAACTCCAAGTGGAGAAGAGTTCCAAAAGTGACAGTTGAAAGGCAAAGACTTCACAGAGATGACCAGCAAGAAAGGAAGACCCAATGACTGCTGCACAACAATAGAGGGATGATGAAGGCAGAGACTGCATAAGTGATGTGAGGAATCATGGAAAATGAGATGTGGGAGACTTAGCAGGAGACTAAAGAGCTGAAGTGTTTGAAACTGAGTAGAAAAGAGGGAAAAAGGATCAAAATACACAGGGTTATCAAAGAGGTTGCTGTCTGTTAAAATCCTATGGCAGCTCAGACCAGCCATTTTAAAACCTTGGGATGTTAGAGTAACTTTGTATATGTATTACTCATAAGTTAAAACTGTTTTGTTGGAAGCTTGTACTGATGTTCGTGAAAACAGTAATAATGCTGTTAGACCTGTAACACACAGTTAGAGGGGCTTTCTTTGATCCTTGGGCAAAAGAGTGCACAAAAGAACTGCACAATACAGCTCATGGAGAGCTATTTTCAATGCTGTAGAGTAATCCTAACTCCAAATACCATCAGCAGAAAAGACAGAAGACCCCATTTCTGTAGCAAGCTCCAAGCACTGAGCCTAAATCAGTGAGACACAGTTGCTTTGCCAGCACAGCACAAGCAGTCTCTCTGGGTGCCTGGGGGCTCCAGCAGGGCTGAACCCATGGTGCTTCCCACCACAGCAGCAGGAACCCAGGACTGGATGCAGCTCTCAGGGATTTCAGCAACCCCTCCACCAAGCCCTCAGCCACAGGGAGCACCTGAATGAAGAAAAAAACCTAAGATCAGAGGGGCATTACAGATGAGGATTATGATGTCCCAAAGAGGTAGAAGGTTCATATGGATGAAAAAAAGAGAATGTGAAGAAATAAAACCTGCTCTCTAGATTTTCAGCTCTTGTTTTTACTTCCAATCTCAGGAAAAAAAAAACAAAACAAAACAAAGCAAAACAAAACAAAAACCCAAAAAACCCACCAAACCAAAACAGTATTTTTCCTTCTCAGTGTTCTCTGTGTCTCAAATTTCTTCAGTTTTTCAAGTTTTTTATATAGGTACATCAGTCCTTGCAGTAAGTGGATTCCTGGCTAGTCTGAAAAACACTTTTAATTACAATGTTTTTTAATCTTAATAAATTATATGTGACAAGGTTAGTTAGAATTAGCTAACTAATATAATATATGCTTCTATAATATACTTACATTGAATACATGGGTTTCATACAGAATTTAAAGGATATAGAATAAAAATATTTTACTCCATGTACAATGTATTTTTTAAATGATGGAAAAATTTTCAGTTCTTTCCACTTCTTCTGACAGCTTGTTCACAACTGAGATGACTCAGAGAAACAACGTTTATGCTGAGCTGACTTTCTGAAGTTGGTGCATTGCTCCAGGATGAGTGGTACTGTTACTGTGGGACTGATTTCTTCCTGTTATAATACAGCTACAGTTAGACCTGCCTGGGAAAACATCTATGTGCTTAATTTATGCAACTGCTTGCAACAAGATTACTCAGGGTTACACTGATAAGTATATATGATAAGGAACTTCAGTGACTTTGAGTATAAACCAGATTCTCTCAAACTCATAAAAAGTATCTTAAAAAGTCAAGCCCTTGGGAAAGGATGACTGATTTTTCACCAAACTAGGATTTTTTCCTCATTTTGCTTTACTCCTGGGGATGATATGCATGGTACTAGAATATGCCATGACAGACAAAGACTTTTAGTGCTAATTTGCAAATGCCATTAATGGCAGCTTCTTCCTCAGAACACTCCCTTCCTAGATTTTCAATGTGTAGGCATATAAAAATACAGTTGTATTTTTAGTTGTCTTAAAGGAAAGATTAAATAGGTGCCCTCAAGCAGCATTTGCCACACAAACATAGTCAAAGCCATAAGCCATTTTCTTCATCATTTGTCCAAAAAAGAACCTTAGGCTATTTGAGAAATCAAGTCTATATCCAGTCCTGCTGCACGTTAATAAAAACAGAATGCCACAGGAGATGCAGTTATCCCAATCTGATCCTCAAGCATAGGTTAATTACTTATTATCACAAATGCAATACAATTTTTCACACTTTGCCAGCGAGCCCAGTCCCACACCTAGGGACTATTCAGGAGAGAGAGGAATAAGGCCACCAACACAGAGCTTTCCCAGCTCCTTGTTGAAATCCAACAGTGCTGAGGAGCTGGCACAGAATAAATGCTGGAGGAAGAACCTGGCATGTGCAGTTCTGGAGTATGACTTAGAAAGTGACTTGGCATAGAAAGCCTTTGGGTTAACTTCAATTTGGGTTATCACTTACATGATTCAACTAAAATACACTGTCAAAATATTGATGGATATGGCAGAAATCATGGAACTCAAGCTGTTCCACGAGAAGCATTTTAGAAAAATATCATGAGACAAAATTAAAGCAAAACATTTAATTCTGGTGATTATTAAGTCTACCAGCATAGGTAGCTGTGATGCTTCTTTTCTACTTTTCTTCCATGAAGACTTACAGTCTATTTCTCTGCCAGTTGTTAAACATTTCAGAATTTCCTTCAAAAGTTTCAGTCAGAATTTCAGTTTAAACTTCACATAAGTAAGGAAAATTAGGCTTTGGCACTAAACAATGGGTATTAGGGAATAGGACGGGATAGAGTTTAAAGGATTGTTTGTCATGTGCTGCTAATGCAGGCCTTCTTCACCTTGAGAAAATTCCTGTTTTGATCAGCAACAGAGGCAAAACAAGTCAAATGACCAATGCACATAATTTCCTTTATTACTGACAATCTTCCAAGGAATGCCAACAAAGTAGCATTAGAATTGGACAAACATCTCTATAAGCAAACTTGATAAACACAGAGCTCACCATAGTGCCAACAGAAAGTCTTCACAGATATGTAGTTTCAGTGATAAATTAAATCACATAAAGTGCTGCACCCATTTGTTTGAGATCTTCATGGGTCTTACAATATTCTTTAAATTTATTGACACAGCAACAAATGAATGGTATTTAATAATAAACTTGGAAATCAAGTTTCCAATTCATGGTTGACACTGGAAATCTAAGAATTATGCTTAACCAATCAACAAGCAAAAAAGCAAAAATATACTAGATGATATATATTGATAATGAACAGCACAAATTTTGAATTATGAATGCTTGCAATAAACTTCTAACAGTCAATCTTCAGAGTAAAAATTTATCAGAGAAATAATACAGTGAATAATGAATACATTGGAGAAAATAAAGGCCTGTATATGGACAAATATTGCACAGAAAAAGAGATCAAATACAATAAGCAAATAAAATATTTGTTATGAATTATTCACCTGTATTCCTGCTTATAGAAAAGACCATACTTTCCTCTCACTTCTCCTGCCATAAGTCTTGAGTTATCTCATTGATTATATCCATTCTATTTCACAAATTTTCCCAGGCTATGCTAACTTCTGTGTTACCTGCACTAGTGCTCCTGAGAGAAGTGTCCTGAATCAGTCAACACCAGTTTACACTGAGTGACATCCTGATTGTATTGCCTGTTCCCTCTCTACACTTGTGTTCTCATTTGGGCCCACTTATGTTAATGAGCTAAACCTTGTTATCTCAGTAAAGTACAAAATTATTCATATATTCATAGATGTGAAAGTTGGAAAAAACTATTACATCACCCTATCAGCTTGACTCTAAGAAAAGAACCACAAGATTTCTAGTTTAAGAGCTCAAATAAATTCACAGGTGTGTATATATATATATATATATATATATATATATATATATATATATATATATATATATTTTATATGCAATCTATTTAATAGTCATTACAAAAACAAAAAAAAAATGGAGGAAAGAGAAAAAAAAACAACTCTCCAAGTTTAAATAGTTAGCCTAGGTCACAGAACTTACTATAAGGCAGAACTGGGAATGCCTTACATTTTATAATGATAATGCTATTAAAATTCTGCAGTTATTAAGCTGCAGCATTTTTCACTGGATTTCCAAAATCAGAGGCTGAAGGGAGCAAATTTAGTTGAGATTCATGACCCAGAGAGCATACAGGTTCCACAATACAATTTCATGTTTAATACTGCTGAAGCTTTTTTGTTTAGAGTCACTGAAACTGTTAACATCCCTATTTGGCAAGTATCTGAAAAATGGAATAACATGAAGGGCTATTTCAAGACTCTGTGATCAAAAAAGGATGGAGCCTAGCAGAAGGAGAAAATATAGCTGAAGTTAGAATAAACGTGCATATTTTATATAAATTCCTGAAAACTCTGCTGAATGATTTGAACTTCTTGCTGCATTGTAATATTGCTGTATAATTCCATAGCTGGGCATGTGAGCCTCAAAGAACACCTGCATTGACAGTGAAGGATATTTAAAGACCCAGTATGCAGTGCTATAAAGGTTTATGTTGTGAAAGCATTTATGAATTTATAACACTTCAAGTGCAGGGTATCCACCCTGTGAGCAGTGCTGTTCTAAAATGATGGATTTTCTAGAATGACTCTAAATGAGAAATTCAGTGCTGACCCAAGAGGACAGATGAGGCAAACGGGTGCAATATCTGTCATTTTCCAATCATCTCTGGTTTTGCATCAAAAGATGTGACTGCCCACACCTGGAGAAACCAACATCATACACACACATTCCAGTGATTCAGCTCTTAAATACCTCCTTTTCTTTAGCTGGGCTCTCTGTTTTTTATGTATTGTTAGTGCTGAACCAGATATGTTCCCAGAGAATTCTCAGTTTAGAGAGCCATGCTGGTTTTTGCACTTAAAATCTGCTTTGGAAAAGTATTAACTATTTCACACCTTGTCAAGAATTAGTGATTGTTATAGTGCTAATTTCAACAAACACATTCATCTTGTCCTACTCTTGCACTTACTAGCCATTCATGTGTCATACTGGCTACTACTCCAGATGAGAAGGATTAGCTCACATTAAAGCCTTGCAAGAAGAAAGCAGCTTGTAATTCCAGAAACTATACTATCTAACTGTAGTCACATGCATTAGATAAGAAAATATCAACACCTATTTAGCACAGACTTACAGAGAAGTTTATACTGTCTCTTCTCAGTGTGGTCTTTGTGAAGGTCTCTAGTACATTTCCTCATTTGAAAATGAGTGTACAGTGCTGCTGGCTCATCTAGCCAGCCTGGGGATTTCCTATTATCCAGGAAAGACAAATTTTCTTAGAATTTACTAATGTTGGAAGAAGCTCAGTAATTTTCAGAATCATTTTGGAGACATTGCCTAGGCTCTTCCAGCTTTATTCTTCTTGCACAACACTTAAATTTGAAATAGATCCCTTATAACCAGAACATAGTGATATAAGTGGCAAAACGAGAACCTATATTAGGGGACACTTGCATTTCTGGGATGTCAGACTCTATGGCAAGCAAGAACATAGGGATATGGATTTGTCAAGGAAATGCTGATGTGGTACCAAACCACAGTTAACTTCACGTATTCTACATTGTTTTACTTCATGGATATTTAGTATACTGAGCAATGACCTAATCATTTTGCCATTTTGTGGTGATGGTAAGTGATAAAACCATTGCCCAAGAAAACCACTTTTATCTTGTACCCAGCATGTTCATCTAAGATATTTGCATAATTTGTAGACCATACAGCATTATTGTCTCCTGTAAATTACTAGAAGAATAAATTATTTTTCCTTCAGTTTGGCAAAAATTTTTATCACCCTAATCATAACTCTACTCTAGATTGAATGTTAGGTAACAAATATGTAAAAGTAAAAGGTAATTGCTTAATTTCTGGCATGTCTGTATCTTTTTTAGAGAAGCATGATGTAGATGCTTATACAATTTAGCTACATAATTAGAAGTTTTTCTTGGAGAAACAAATTACGTCCTTTTAATAAATGCAATGGTCAGGATATATTGTCTGATTTCCATTCAATTTCTTGAAATTCGTATTTGGTATGTAACAAAATATCTGTACAGCTCAGAACCTGAGATAGCTTACCCACCTTATTTACAAACAGCACAGGTCTCTCCTGTATAATTATCTGTATTCCTGCAGCAATCTTTCATGATTACTGCCAGGTTGATGTAGAAGAGTTAGCTATGCCCCTGTTTGCTACAATTGTCACAGAATCTCTGTAGGTTGATGTCGTGGGGTGACAGCCTTTATCCCAATATCGTGTGTTGTGTCTGGCCTTTCTTCCCCCCCCCGGCCGTCTTGCTGCGGCGGGGCGGGGAGGGTGAGGGTGACCGGGCACCTCGGCTTTTGCTTTAGGCTGGCTGCTGCTGCTGCTTAGCTTGCTGGCTGCTTTTGCTTGCTGCTGCTGCTTAGCTTGGCTGGCTTGCCTTCTTTTGCGCTCTTTTTTTTTTTTTTTTTTCCTTTCCCTCTTTCTTACCCTCCCCTGAAGATACCGTACCGGCTCCGGACCTGACCTGGGACGTCCAGGACCCCCCGGAGTCTGCGAGAAGAAGATCAGCACCCTCCACAACACTGCCTGGTTTCTTTTTCTTTTCTTGTGTTGGGGAGTGTTCCTTTGTTACTTGTTATTAAATAGGTTTTATTTTCCACTTTGCTCCTCCGAGGAATTCCTTCCCGAACCCGGTATTGGGGGAGGGGTGGTTGGAGGTTTGTTTTAGGGGACTCCCTTTCGGAGATTTCCCCTAATTTGTCCTAAACCAGGACAGTTAACTTTTTGGTGCGTTGGCCGGGAAACGGAGGCCAAAGACAGTGGAAAAAAACCCTATAACAATAATATTTTTGGTTCTGGTTGTTTTGTGGGCATATTGGTTATTCATAATGTCATTTGGGGTGAAAGCCTGCCGGTATTTCTGGTCCCTAGGGGTGTTTGAAGTTTTATTACCTTTGTGGTCCCTAGGGTTATTTCCTTACCCAAAAATAGCTCTGGTGTTATCCCTAATAAGTTATTTTTGTAGGCGGGGAGCATTAACCAGAATAGTTATTGGGCTGGCCTTATGTGTGATGATTTGTCGGGGGTTTAAAATGCTGGACTTTGTTTCAGGAATGTATAAATTGTTGACCTGGCTGTGTACTCAGTTTGTTTGGGGAGAAGAAGAGGAAGGGGCTTTTCAGCTTTCGTCTTCCTTCTTCTCCCCTGAATTGTTGACATCTCTATTAGGAAATATTGAATTTCCCCTGAGTTTAAAAGAAACCATCTTTCTGGCATTTAATTTACTAAGCCTTTTCTATACTGTCTGGAGTGTATATAAAATGAAAGCTGAGATTTCGAGAGGGGTTAGAGAGACTCCTGATTTGGGAGTAAAACAAAGCAGGAAAAATCTTGACTGGAGTGGGAAATGGGAGGATATGGGCCAGGCTTTAAAGGAATTTTCTCATCCTATAGACTGGGACTTCCCATCTGATCAAATTCAGAACCCAGTCGAGGTGGCAAAGTATTTGAGGGAGAAGTGCCATGGTAATACTAAGGAGGAAAGGATCACTGCAGTGAGCTGGGCCTTGGCGTTTGTTTACCGTACTCTGTTAGATACTGTGGAGCAGCAGATAGCAGAAAGGGAACAGGGAGATAAGTTGGTTACTATCCCAGTGACCCAGGCTGCAGCTAACATCCCAGGCTCCAGGCTAGCAGCTGAATCAGACAATAGGCCTCAACCCATGGCTGTTGCAGCTAATACAAGAGGTGGGAAGTGTAAAAGCAAGACCGATCGAAAGGTGGAGGATGATGATGATGATGATGCCGGAGAAGGACCCTCACCAAAATCAGAGGCCACATCAAGGGGCACAGGTTCTGGAGCCAATACTGACTCCTTTTCTCTGAAGGACCTCAGAGGCTTAAGAAAGGATTACAGACGGCAACCTGACGAATCTATAATTAGTTGGTTAGTCCGCCTTTGGGATGCTGCAGGGGAGGTTACGATGTTGGATGGTACTGAAGCGAGGCATTTGGGATCCCTGTCACATGATCCTGTCATCGATCAAGGTATGATGAGCAGGGCTAGCCCTCACAGCCTCTGGGAACGGGTCCTGGATAGTGTAGCACAAAGATACTTATGTGCAGATGATCTCTATATACAGCAGACACGTTGGAAGACCATAGAACAGGGAATCCAACGCCTGAGAGAGATGGCGGTGGCAGAGCTCATTTTCTCAGATGATATAACAACTAGGGATCCGGACCTGGTACCATGCACACCTGTAATGTGGAGGAAACTTGTGCGACTTGGGCCACCTGAATACGCTTCTGCCCTAGCAATAATGAAGCGGGATGATACATATGAGACTGTGCTCGATATGTCAAAGAAGCTTCGAGCGTATGCAGATTCTGTGCACGGCCCAACTCATGCCAGAATTGCAGCAGTGGAAACTCGACTGCAGAAACTAGAGGACAAAATAGAGGAGAATCATAAGAAACTCCGGGAAGAGATTAAGGAGGACCTTATTCAAATCTCGGCTGTACAAATTAGAAGCCCTGGTATCCAACGTTGGCGCTCCTTTGATGGGCAGAGAAGGTACGCCCCACGGGCTGAGTTATGGGCCTTTCTGCGCGAGTCTGGAGAAGACATGAGGAGATGGGACAGAAAACCCACCGCTGCTTTGGCACAACGGGTGCGTGATTTGAAGGAAAGAGGAAGTATCAGCAAAAAGAGAGCAGCTCCGGTTGCTCGTAGCCGAGATGTTAAGTATGATGATGACAATGACATGTCCGATCCCCTTGAAGGAACTTCTAAGGCATACGCCCAAGGAAAGAAGGACAATCTGGCTTAGAGGGGCCCTGCCTCTAGCCAGGAAGAGGCACGGGAAAATCGGGTCTTTTGGAAGGTGTGGATCAGATGGCCTGGCACATCAGAGCCACAAGATTATGAAGCGTTGGTTGACACTGGATCACAGTGTACCTTGATGCCATCGGAACACGTGGGGACAGAACCTGTTTCCATTGCTGGAGTGACGGGGGGATCACAACAGTTGACTTTGTTAGAAGCTGAGGTGAGCTTGACTGGGAAGGAGTGGCAGGAACATCCGATTGTGACTGGTCCAGAGGCTCCGTGCATTTTGGGCATAGACTTCCTCCGGAATGGCTATTACAAAGATCCTAAGGGATTCAGGTGGGCTTTTGGAATAGCTGCAGTGGAGATGGAGGGTATTAAACAATTGAATACCTTGTCTGGACTATCAGAGAACCCATCTGCCGTAGGACTCTTGAAGGTAGAGGAGCAACGAGTGCCAATTGCCACCTCAACAGTGCACCGCAGGCAGTACCGGACGAATCGAGATGCCGTGATTCCTATCCACAAAATGATCCGAGAGCTGGAGAGCCAAGGGGTGGTCAGTAAAACCCACTCACCCTTTAACAGCCCTATCTGGCCTGTGCGAAAATCTGATGGAGAATGGAGATTGACTGTGGACTATCGTGCCTTGAATGAAGTGACTCCACCACTGAGTGCGGCTGTACCGGACATACTGGAACTGCAGTACGAGCTGGAGTCCAAGGCAGCAAAGTGGTACGCGACCATCGATATTGCTAACGCGTTTTTCTCCATTCCTCTGGCAGTAGAATGCAGGCCTCAGTTTGCTTTTACATGGAGGGGAGTGCAGTACACCTGGAACCGATTGCCCCAGGGGTGGAAGCACAGTCCTACCATCTGTCATGGACTGATCCAGGCTGCACTAGAAGAGGGTGAGGCTCCAGAACATTTACAATATATTGATGATATCATTGTTTGGGGGAACACGGCAATAGAAGTGTTCAAGAAAGGAGAGAAGATCATTCACATTCTCCTGAAAGCCGGATTTGCCATTAAGAAGAGCAAAGTCAAGGGACCTGCCCGAGAAATCCAGTTCTTGGGGGTGAAGTGGCAAGACGGACGGCGTCAGATTCCTACGGATGTTATTAACAAAATCACTGCTATGTCCCCACCAACTGATAAGAAGGAAACGCAAGCTTTCTTAGGCGCTATAGGTTTCTGGAGGATGCACATCCCTGAGTATAGTCAGATTGTGAGACCCCTTTATCTGGTTACCCGGAAGAAGAACGACTTCCATTGGGGCCCTGAGCAACAGCAAGCCTTCGTCCAGATCAAGCAGGAGATCGCTCATGCTGTAGCCCTTGGCCCAGTCAGGACGGGACCAGATGTGAAGAACGTACTCTACTCTGCAGCCGGGAGCCATGGCCTGTCCTGGAGCCTTTGGCAAAAGCTGCCTGGCGAGACCCGAGGCCGACCATTGGGATTTTGGAGTCGGAGCTACAGGGGGTCTGAAGATAACTATACTCCGACAGAAAAGGAAATCTTGGCTGCCTATGAAGGAGTCCAAGCCGCTTCGGAGGTGGTTGGTACAGAGGCACAACTCCTTCTGGCACCCCGACTACCGGTGCTGGGATGGATGTTCAGAGGAAAGGTTCCCTCTACCCACCATGCCACCAATGCTACTTGGAGTAAGTGGATTGCCCTCATTACGCAGCGCGCTCGAATTGGGAAGTTAAATCGCCCTGGGATCCTGGAAATAATTACAAATTGGCCCGAAGGTGAAAGCTTTAGTGTCGCAGATGAGGAGCAAGAGCCAGTGACCCGGGTTGAGGAAGCCCCGCCATACAATCAGTTGCCAGCAGAAGAAACACGTTACGCTCTATTCACCGATGGTTCTTGTCGCGTCATAGGGATGAAACGGAGGTGGAAGGCAGCTGTATGGAGTCCCACTCGACGGGTCGCAGAGGCTACTGAAGGAGAGGGCGAATCTAGTCAATTCGCCGAAATCAAAGCTATTCAACTGGCCCTAGGTATTGCAGAGAGAGAGAGGTGGCCAAGGCTCTATTTGTATACCGATTCTTGGATGGTAGCCAACGCTCTATGGGGATGGCTGAAGAGATGGAAAGAGGCGAACTGGCAGCGCCGAGGAAAACCAATTTGGGCTGCGGAAGAGTGGAAAGATATCGCTACTCGGTTAGAGAAGTTACCTGTGAAGGTTCGCCATGTAGACGCCCATGTCCCCAGGAGTAGGGCTAATGAAGAGCAGCAAAACAACCAGCAAGTACATCAGGCTGCAAAGATAGGGGAGTTGAAGATAGACCTTGACTGGGAGCATAAGGGAGAGTTATTCTTAGCACGATGGGCCCATGATGCCTCAGGTCACCAGGGTAGAGATGCCACCTATAAGTGGGCACGAGACCGAGGGGTGGATCTAACCATGGACAGTATCTCTCAGGTTATTCGTGACTGTGAGACGTGTGCTGCCATTAAGCAGGCCAAGCGGATGAAGCCCCTCTGGTATGGGGGGCGGTGGTCTAAGTACAAGTACGGGGAGGCCTGGCAGATTGATTACATCACACTG
Organism: Serinus canaria; assembly: GCF_022539315.1. NCBI lineage: Eukaryota > Metazoa > Chordata > Aves > Passeriformes > Fringillidae > Serinus > Serinus canaria. The sequence goes on from NC_066317.1 coordinate 47,350,936, forward strand.
CCTCAAACCCGCCAAGGCAAGCGCTATGTACTAACCATGGTAGAAGCCACCACGGGATGGTTGGAAACCTACCCTGTGTCCCATGCTACAGCCCGTAACACTATCTTGGGCCTTGAAAAGCAGGTCCTTTGGAGGCACGGTACTCCCGAGAGAATTGAGTCGGATAATGGAACTCATTTTAAAAACAATCTTATTAATACTTGGGCTAGGGAACATGGCATCGAGTGGGTGTACCATATCCCCTATCATGCACCAGCTGCAGGGAAAGTGGAAAGGTACAATGGATTGTTAAAAACCACCTTAAAAGCATTGGGTGGGGGGTCTTTAAAAAACTGGGAGCAGCATTTGGCAAAGGCTACCTGGTTAGTTAACACTAGAGGTTCCACCAACCGAGCGGGTCCTGCGCAGTCTGAGCCCCTTAATATAGTAGATGGAGATAAAGCCCCAGTGGCCCATGTCAGAGGTTTGTTGGGAAAGACAGTATGGATCAACCCTGCCTCGAGTACAGACAAACCCATCCGTGGGATTGTCTTTGCTCAAGGACCAGGTTATACATGGTGGATAATGCAGAAAGATGGAACAACACGGTGTGTACCTCAGGGAGACCTGATTGTGGGATGAGACTCGTATATGAATGTCATTGTTTGTTGAATGTGAGACAGAAGGAAACTGTAAGTGTCAAAGGTGTGAGCAAGTAAGATGAGAGGAATGCGTAAGTGTTAAAGGTGTGAGTAAGTGAAATGAAAGTTTTCATTGTATGTTCACGATATGGGATAAGGGGTGGAGTGTCGTGGGGTGACAGCCTTTATCCCAATATCGTGTGTTGTGTCTGGCCTTTCTTCCCCCCCCCCCGGCCGTCTTGCTGCGGCGGGGCGGGGAGGGTGAGTGTGACCGGGCACCTCGGCTTTTGCTTTTGGGCTGGCTGCTGCTGCTGCTTAGCTGGCTGGCTGCTTTTGCTTTTGCTTGCTGCTGCTGCTTAGCTTGGCTGGCTTGCCTTCTTTTGCGCTCTTTTTTTTTTTTTTTCCTTTCCCTCTTTCTTACCCTCCCCTGAAGATACCGTACCGGCTCCGGACCTGACCTGGGACGTCCAGGACCCCCCGGAGTCTGCGAGAAGAAGATCAGCACCCTCCACAACACTGCCTGGTTTCTTTTTCTTTTCTTGTGTTGGGGAGTGTTCCTTTGTTACTTGTTATTAAATAGGTTTTATTTTCCACTTTGCTCCTCCGAGGAATTCCTTCCCGAACCCGGTATTGGGGGAGGGGTGGTTGGAGGTTTGTTTTAGGGGACTCCCTTTCGGAGATTTCCCCTAATTTGTCCTAAACCAGGACAGTTGATCATTTGCAAAGCCCACATAATGCCATGATGATTTCCTTCCCCTCTCATGAAAATACCCTCATGTGATAAATTGTTTCAATAGTTCTAGTACTGTTTTTCTATTTGCATAATGAAGACAGAAATTTTATACTTTTTTCTGTCATTAATATTCTTAGGATAAATTTTGCTACTGTGGATGGTTTTCAGTTCTATGTGTTCACAAATATTTAGTCTCCTTTTCAAAATTAGTCTTCCTTCTCTTTATTTTTACCTTTCATATGTAGGGATAAAAACACAGCTAAAAAAAAAAAGAAACAAATCATAGGTCAGTCATGATATTATGTGAAATTATTGCCAGACATCTCAGGAAGGACCTCTCTTTTGAATAATTTTGGACTTGACATGAAAAATAACACATTTCATGTGGACAAACATGCAATCTCTCCAGTGTTTCTGATAAATTGAATTTTAGGGGGATTTTTGTTGTTTTATCCATATATAGATAAAATCTAACCAAACAATGAAGGATATCTTCAGTGTTGCTTGCCCAAGGTTCCTGTTCCATCAATTTAAGTATTTCTATTGAATGTTTCTCAGTCAGGAATTTCACATTTAAAAACTGGTAAGATTACTAAAACCTCCCTTCCAGTATGTAGAGCACTTTTTGCAATGCTTGAATGCTTTTTGTTTAGAAGTTTTTTAGTATAAAATTACTATGTCCTCTTAATATCACTTTTAAGAGTGCATTTTTTCTATTCTTCCACCAGTCTCAAGATGTGACATGTTTAGTACCCCCACCTTATCTGCAAACACATGCTTAAATTTTTGAAGTGGACAGGATGATACAAATACCAGAAGTAAAGTGCTGAATATATTTTTTAACCTTCTTGTGAGTTGCCTGGATTTTACAAGCACTGAGCATCATTTGGAAAGTTCTGTACCAAGCTGCACAAGAAGTGACTCTAACTCCTATTTTTATTCTAAGGACTTTGATTTCCTACTTGTGTTAGAATCCAGTGATAAATACCACACTATTAGATATGGATTTCTAAAGACAGAATTAATCCTAAATGCAAGAGCAGACTTTAGATGTTGAAATGTTTTATCTGAAGTTGTGCAGGGCTCCCTAACACTCTCAGTGATGTTTGACAGTTTGGATGACTCAGCAATGGCCCCGTCTGGTGGGGAAATCTGGATATATGCATTCAACTACTGAGAATATTATTTTCCACTCTAAAAGAAAGCAGAGTTAGGTAGTAGACTGACTGTAGATTTGTATGTGAGTGAGCATGCAGGTGTGGTGACCACAAATGTGGGTGGGTGGCTGGCTGTGGGTGTGAAGGAGTTTTACAAGGAGAGCACAAGAATTTGCAAGTCACCCCCAAGTCTGGATCTCCCCAAAAGAACAAATGTAGAGTACTTTATCACGTTTTTTTACCTTCTAAAATTACTGTAATGTATATGTTTTACCTTTCTGGTTGTTTAGATTTCAAATACAGCTTGCCTACTTTTCAATTAGCAGCACTATTTTTTAAATTTTTTTGCCCTTAAACCAGGTGATACACCTAAGATCAGAGTTCATTGTCTTTAAATGAATCTATAAAGGCAAAAGTTATTAGCAGATGTTAGTGTAAGGAAAATTGGTTTTTAAGCTAGATTAACCTAAATGTATCAGATGATAACTGCTACATTCCCAAGGAAGGGTAGGGAAGGGAAGGTACCACACTGTATAATAGAGGCTTTTCTTGCAGCTGCTGTTCCCAGTGCAGGGAGGAAACACAACTGGAAAAAATTGTGCATATGAGCTCTCCCTTACTGTGGTTTAGAAAACAAGTCTTATCTGGACCTACCAGGTAACAGATGATGTGTTCTGGGATGGTGACTGACCTCTGTATACCCTCTTTCCCTTCCCAGGAACAGAGTGCCAGCAGGAAGGAGTCAAGGCATTGGTGGCACCTAATGTAAGGAGCAGAAAGCTCTGAGAATGAAATGACAGAAGGCAAAGTTAAAGCTGAAGATGAGACCAAGAGGTAAAAAATGGAGGAAAATATAGGTTTCAGTCATTGGGTGGCTTAAAGATTCTTCTATGATAACTGCTGCTTAACACCCTTCAGCACTTGTGACAACAGGCAACCCTTCCCACCTTTCCTACTGCAAACAATTTTTCATTTCTTTTTCCTAATCTTTTTTTGTCATATCCATTTAATTTAAGAATTTTTTAAGGCAGATCTGCACGTCATACAAATGATTGTGGAAAGGTCATTGTGACAGCTGGATGACCTGGGTGAGGGATATTGCTGTACACATAATGACATAGGTAACATAAAATCAACAATTTTTTGTATTTGGTTGTGTAAAGATCCCTTTAGTGCCAAAATTTTCAATGTTCTGTGCACAGCTCCATCAATTTTATTTCTTACCATTCTTTACATTAGAACTAAATAAAAGTCTAAAAGTGATGAAAAGAGATCAGCAGTTGTTTAAATTAAACAAATTAATACTACAGCATCATAAACTTTCTTCATCAAAAATTTTATATCCTGCCATAGGTAATTTCTTACATTTTGATATAGTCTATGTGAAGTAATATAAGTAATTGTTAGCACAATTACAAACTCCCATTTCACTAAAAGTTAGTTTGAATTCCTTCTTGGCTTAATGTTTCAGGCAGAGAAAATTTTGCAGGTGAATGGTCACTTTTCTTGTTTGGAGCAGAATTTTTCTGATTTCGTGTTAGGCATATAAACTTACAGAACTTCCAGAAGAATAAAAATGGCAAAGCATGCTGCATAACATTGCAGAATATTTAAAAGATGTACTATAAATCCAGCAAAAAATTGACAATTCAGATCAATTTCATTTGCATTTAGAGTTAATCAGTTCCAAGAATGAAATGTTACTTGATCAGGTAATGGCTTCATTACCAGAAGTTAATCACATACTACTTTCACCTAATTTTCAGAACTTGGAATTAGTTATTCAAATTATAGCAATTAAAATATCTCAGTCAAGGACTTGATTCATTTGAGAAAAATACTTATGCAAACTCACCATGGATTTATTGATCATTTCTAAGAGCCAGAATGTGAGCTGAGTATCTAATTCTGAAAGAAAAAAAATGTGCTATTAACTAGATAAATATAGAACTCTGCATGTAGAATATATGGAAGCATGAAAAAAACCAGGGAAGTTCTTTTATTTATAGGAAGTTTGTCTGGAATTTTGCTGTCTCTTCATTAACATGAAATTATTAGAATTTTCTGGTTTTATGAACCCAAATAACATATTAATGTTATTAGCAAATTTGTTTGAGTTACAGCTCTTAGAAAACAATGATCCCTGGAAACAGATTTCAAAAATAATTAACAATCACAATGAAAAAGCCCTGCTCACAGCTTTCCTTTTCCTGTATCCTGCATGCAATCTAATGGGAAAAGTCATCCATTTGCTGTTTGGACACAGCACAAATAAGCAGAGAAAGTGAATAAGGAAAAGTTGCTATTTCCTGTTATGTTGTTTATGAAATATAGTGATTTTGAATTTTATAGTATTGTATTTTATTCACTGTATCTTCAAAAATAATACTCCAGTGTATTGGGGGCCAGGATGTAAAGAATTGTCAGTAATCTGCATTGAGGACTTTGTAGGGTAGAGCACCTAAGTTGTACCGTGTGTCCTGTGTTCAACCAAAATAATTTCACTGGTTATGAACAGTGCATAGACTTCTGCTGAGCAAGGACAACCTGACATATTCTCATATTATGTTCTAGCAGTTTAAATTTTTAAATGACAATGACTGACAACCTACAATATACGTCTAGATAGATAGATATTATTTTTTTCTTTTCTCTCTCAAGAACAAAACCATAAAATAAGATAGAGTGCTTGTAGGTCTCAGGTGCACCATGAGGACTTCACTACCAGAAATGCAGCATTAAATGCAGCAGTCTAGTTTCAATTAAAATTATTCATAGTATCCTGAGAGCTGCTTAAACTAGTTTTGTTATTCAATAAATATTTCTGATACAAACAGGCCAGTATATGTCTGAAAATTGCCTGAAATCAGTGGTCTCCCTTTCCACATTTTTCATAAATGGATCAAATTCTTAAAATAGCCTGAATCTTCCCCAGTCTCCAGCATGGGGTTGAAAAGCAGTAATAGAGGAAGGTAATGGAAAGCTCATACCTAGTCCATGGTCAGCATTTCCATGCCTCCTACTTTGCCCAGCCAAGGAAACCTGAGCAGAGAGCACATGAGATGCAGTTTCTCTTTCTGATAAGGTAAGGATGTTAAACATGGATTCATTTGGTCCTAATCATCCCAGGGAATACAACTGTGTTTCCCTTCTCCATTCATCCCACAGTTTACAAAAGAAGTTAGGCCAAAGGGGTGTCTGAGAACTTTTCTAACGAATAATAGAAAGTATAAATAAACTGACATAGTTCCTCATATTAAAGAAAATCATGCAAATCCAAAACTGCCACAGCATTCTAACAGGTTGGAGGTGCTTCCTTAGTCTTGAGCCCATGGTCAGTTTGCTAGGAATGAGTCAAGGCAGGTCTTTTCACTGCTCCTTACCTGCAGCTTTTGCATAAAGAGAAGAAAATTTTGGTTTTTAAAAAGCTGTCATAATTACTCTCCTAATTAGCATAATGAACAACTGTTTCATAATTAATACACTACCAAAGTTCTATTAGTGAAAGCATGCAGTGCCCATGCTCAGTGAAATTTGAAAGCACTTTGAAATCAGGAAACATTTCCATTTCTCTTCCCTTCCATGGGCCTTTACTTTCCTTAACACATTTTTGAGCTGAATATCTGTCAGAGATAAAAACCACAATGTGCTTGGTCTCAAAAACCCCAGGTACATCAAGTGTTCACTGATTACTTCTCAGTTAATCCCAGGTTTCACAGAGTGGTGAATTAATAAATACTTTGGGTTATCTTAATGACTTACACTAAATGTACCAAGACCTTACTATAGTCTGGTTTTAAATATTTGTTACTGCAAGATTATTCAGACATTAAAAGAAGCCTCATTTTAATGCATGCAGAAGAAACTGCCACAAATTGCTATAATTGCTATACTTTTGTATCAGAATATTCAAATTAGGGAGACCAAAAAACATAAAAGAGGAATATGTTTTGTTCATGTTTCTATAATGCATTATAAAGCTTTGAAAAACTACAATTAACTTAACTGGCTCAAGAAACATACATTTCCAGTTTGCTTTTTGTATGATTCAAATAAATTTTGATTGATTGTGAAAGAATTGTCATTCATCTATTTCAGCCCATTTACCTTGGAGATAAAACCCTGATTTTGTTGGTCTGTTCACAACAAGTGATCCAGAGCATAATTTAAATCCCTTGGGCTTGGGATACACATCATGTGTATTTTTATTTTCTTAAAAACAGTTGAAAAACATAGCTCCTACAACTCTGGAATTCCATTCAAAAGAGGTCTTAAGGTCACTATCTTTTAGAAGAAAAACAAACCAAAACAAAAGGAGATGGAGAAATATGCTTTTTATCTTTCAGTATCACTCCTTGTGGTAAAGAGATTTCCTGAAATGTACAAATCCTCTGCTGACTTACTCTGCTTCTTGTAAAGAAAATATTCATTTTATTGAGCTCCAGGTCAAAAGTTCTATGTGTTATCTAAAGGAAACATGTCCTACTCATATCCTAACAAGTGCCAAATCCCCTTCAGCCTTCCTGTGCACCTTAGTGGTGCTGTTCCAGCTGTTGCCAAAGGCAGCTGCAACTGCTGCATTTCTGAGGATGGCATTCATTTACACATCTTTTTCTTTATTTTTTTTTTCAGTTCCCTGCATTTTGAACACTTTTCCAGAGGTTTAAACGCTGCTTTTGCTATTCCAAATATCACACAACTGTCCTTTTTTGAGATGATTTCTCTGAAATTGTAGTATTGACTTTTTCTCTGTGTCCAATATTGGATACACCTTGATTGCTTTGTTAATCTTACCATAAAAATGAATACTCATATTGATGTTGCTAAGGTACCAAGAGTTTTTAAGAAGATGCACATTTAGTGTATTGTGTACTTTACATCTTGCAAATCCAGCAATGGTTTATGTTTAATTTCTTTCTTTTCTACTCATTTTTATGCTGGTTTTTTTTTGTTTGTTTGTTTGGGTTTTTTTTAAGGGCTTTGTTTTTCAGTATACTGGAAGAGCTACTGGATTCCCATAAACCAAAAAAACAGTGGTGAATAAGTTCTCATATTACTTCAAAACCTTTTAAATATAATACAAGTGGAGATATGGGGGAAACTGAGCATTTACAAATCCCAAAAACTTTTTCCTTGCCTATTTTCCTGTGTCTTGATATTTCAGAGATAGTTGAAATATTCTTTTTAACAAATGGAAAACATTTCCCTTCAACCTTTCCACTAATAGTTTTTGGCACTTTAAATATCTGCTGCTACTACTGCTATTGAACAATCACAATCTTAGCTTCCTTGGAAGCATGACAAGATACTAAACAAAGACAGTTTTGTTCCCAGCAATCAATTTTTCAGAAAGCTGAAAATAAAGAAAATCTATCTCTAAAAAGTGAGTAAAATTGCTACTACAGCACCTACAATAAATGTAATAATTTCCAAATTCTGACTTTACAAGCTGAGTGTGCTTTGCAAATGTATCATTAAATGACAAAAACTGCTACTTGTCTCACCATCCTGGGCAGGATAGATAATAGATGACAAAGAATGGGAAAGTTTTGCCTCAGAACACATCTATTTATAAAGAATAGTTTTCTCTGGGGGTGGCCTCGTGCAAGCAGTCTCATTTTGTTACCAATCCAGTGGAGCACTGCTTGTGCAGCACTACTCAGATGTGCTCAGTGCACTTAGGAACAGTGAATCCTCAATGTCTGGCAGACATTTCCAGACACATTCTTTTAATTTATTTTGTTCTGACAAGTTAATGGGTGAAACATTTCTTAAATCTAAACAAGAAGCACATTACAGATCAAGAATTATTTTCCCATTTGCCTGATAGCCTCTGCAGTCTGTTTATCTTAGAGCCTGAAAGGCAGCAGTCATTAGTGGGTGGGAAGAGTGTGTTTAGTTCACCAGGCTTGGAAGTCACTCCCTCCTCTGTGCTAGCACCCCGAGGTGCAGCATCTGCCCCTGCAAAGACCCAAGAGCAGCTGAGGGGCTGTGCAGCCCCCCTGTCCATCACTGCTGCAAGTTCAGTGCCCAACCAGTGGGACAAAATGAGATTCAGTGCCTTACTGGAGCAACTTCCTTGGAAATGTGTTTTATCCAAGTTAGTCTTCAGCTCAGTGCAGCTTACCAGTGTTTAACAGAGAGCAGCAAAGGCTGAGCTGAGGGCCTGGGATGTGCAGAAACTCCTGAGATGAGGAACCCTTGAGCAGCAGGAACCCCTGCAGGTAATTCCTCTCCTCCTGTTCAAATACTTTTCTGTCACTGAACAGGATTCTGTTCTTCAGAAAGTTATGATCTGTTTCATGCCACTTTCTGCTCCTACAGATTTTCCATTGTTTTAAGCAGTTAGTTTTATGGCTTACAGTGCCTTTCTGAAGGTCACCAAGCCTCTGTTTTCCTTGGAGTCCATGCAGCATGGGACAGAGCCTCTCTTCTGGAGGCAGTTTTGCATCTCCAAAGCATTATTCAGTAATCAAGGAGGGGTTTGAATCTCTGGGAAGAGCATTCAGCTGTTTGCCCAGCATTCCCCTCACAATGATCTGTTCAGTTTAACTCAGGGAGCATTTTGCTCTCTTGTAGGATTCACTGTCAGTTCAAAAGCATATTTTAAAAATAAAAAAATCAAAATAGTTTCCAGAGACACAAAGAGAACAGAAATTAATACACTTACTCTAGGATTGTAAAATTTCACAGGTCTAACTGCATTCTGGTGCCAGGTGTAGTAAATCCAGCTTTTTAAAAATTGCATTTACAACGCTCTTCAAAATAAATCCACTAGAGATTTCTATTAATTAAAATTAGTACACAGAAACTGAAAGCAGTGGCCTGTTTATGTAAATTAACAATATTTAGACTCAGTTCAATGCTTCTATCACAGAGATTGAAGTCTCCTCCTCAGTGCCAACACATAAAAATTTTAGATTTTATTAATTCCTACATATTGACTATTACAACCCAGCACTAGAATTCAAAATTCCTGGAAGGAAAAATTTTGGCCTGAAACTTTTGACTGGAATTGAGGTTTAAATCAGAAACTAATCATATGACTCTATGTAGTGAGTAGGTTCTAGGAAGCAGAATAGATTTTACTTCAAGTTCATTTTTTAAGAGCTAATTTTTCAGGTTTAATACAGCTAGAAAAAAATAAGGTTCAAACTGTCTTGAATAAATTATTACTTTTAGAAATACAAAATTTTTTGCATAGAAATATCAAGAACTCCATTGTAGCTGATGACCATGATGAAGAATGGGAAGCTGTTTTATTGGAGAAGCTTTGCATTGCAGTATCTGCTTTGACTTTGCAGTGAAGTCATGCCAGCCCTGAAGTTTAGTATCAGTCCAGCTGCAGCAGCATAAGTCTACTGAAAAGTGATAAAATATATGATACATTTCCCTGTCTCCCCTTCAGGATGAAGCTAAATACTCCAGAGCTCCTCAGCTTGGGAGGGGGCCAACAGATGGGACAGAGAATGGGTGAATGAATCATCCCTTCCTGGTGATCCAACTGCCTGGTGGCACCCAGAGAAATGAGCAAGCTCCAGACTGAAAAGTGACACAAGCTGTTCTCACCATTTACACTAAACTTTGAAATTTTCTGCTTCAGAATGTTGTCTGTTAAAATTCAGAAAACTGCTGAAAGATTGACTCATCAGGGAACATTAAACACAAAAAAGCAGAGCAGGTACAGCAGCACAGGGAGTCCTTAAACTTCTGCAGGGGTGTGTCAGAGAAGAGATCAGCTTGTACAGGCACAATTTCTTAAACCCCTCTCCTGGATTTTCACATCTGGCCATTGTTGGAGACAAGATACACAAAAACATCTGAGGCAAAAAGATTTGAGCCAGTAACATACTCATATGTCCTATTTATCCTGTTTTCCAAGCCCACGCAATAGCTTTATAACTGCACATTCAAGCCTCAGTATTTCTCTGAAAACAGCTCTTGAGACAAAAAGAGACTTTTTTTTTTTAACTCCTTTAAATTCTGTTGGACCACACTAAATCTGAGTTCATTCACCATAATCTCAGAGTAAATTTTTCTTGTTGTTCTTGTTAAAATACCAAAATATCCCTTTGACTGAAGAAATAATATCCATCTGAGAAAATAGTGTAATGTGCATTAGTTTGTGAGATAAAAGCTATTTGTGAGTCCTTGGTGACAAATTAAAGGAGATAGCAGCTTTAGGGAGCTTAACCTGTAAGAGAAAACCCTTCAAAGTTAAACTCAGTTCTTTCTGTTTTAGGCAATTCTTTATTAAAATTTAACTATGATTTCTCCTCCAAAATTATGTGTTTGTAACAGGATGGAGAACATATCACTTGGGCAGGCTCCATCAAGGTGGTGAAATCAATACCATTAAGCCTAAAAGCTCTGACTAAGAGCTGTACATCATAGGAGATGGGAAAGAACAGGGCTTCTGAAGAAAATAACTTAAACAAAGGATTTGAACAGATTTCTCCAGAGATTAATGAAGAAATGATCTCAAATACACTTTTTTTTTTTTTTTGAGAGGTAGCATATTCTTCTCCTTCTTTTTCTTTGTTTAGGGGTAAAGATGACTGAAAAAATGTAAGGAATAATTTTTTTTAAAGGAGCATTTTAGGGAACTATATGTTATTTTTCTTGATATTGATGGTGTTTTTCTCTCAGTTAAACATTTCTACTGCTTTCAGTTGTAGTCAACATCAAAAGAGTTCAATGATAATAATGCTTTCAATAAATCTGATACTTTTTTTCCTTAAACCAATTCATAAGCCAGTCTACAGTTACAACTGCAATTATTTGGAACTTTACCTTAACAGAATCAATATTTATCAGATTTCTGAAATTCTTCCAAACTTATTTACTCATGAAAATATTTTTCTACTGCTGCATTTAAATGCAAATAAAGAAAGAAAGAACAAAAGCTTGGGTTTTGTTTTTTCTATTAAAATGTATAGAATGAGAATGCCAAGAAATGCATTACATTTTTGATACAGAATTCCTGAATAACAAACACTCTACCAGATCGCTTAAAGAACAATATTTCCCCTAAAATTTGAATTATGCTCCCTCTTCTGTCAAATATCTGTTCATTAAAAATGCTCAGCAGACTTACAGAATTAAAGTTTTCCGAATAAGTGAATTAGATTAATTTAATCTAATTTTCTGAAATCAAAATGAGGGCATTTCACAGAGTTAGATATATTAGAATTGGGAATTGGTTTAGAGTGACATATAACAGATCATTTGTAATCAATTATTTATTCTACTTTATCATACAAGGTGCATTTTTCATAACCAGCAGTACCTACAGGCTCAAATGGTCCTAATTTTAAAGTCTTTTAAAGATATAAAATATAAAGGACTCAAGCATGTAATTTACACTTTGCTAATCAATTAAACCAATAATAGCAAAGAAGATGGTTTCAGATCATTTTATTGACAATATATAGGAATAATTATCTTGGGGAGAAATGCTGCAGTCTTGCATTGACTTCAAGAATGTAAAAAAATATACAACCTGTAATTCTAAAAGTCTTTCATAAATAGGAAAAACTGAACCCCCTTGTGCAGTCTTTAAGAGAAAATGACAATTTAGGTATAGTCTGTCTTCTGGTGCCATGCAGGATGTGAGCTGAGAAAATAGTCATTCTTTTCTGCCCTGTTAAACTCTACAGACTGACTTCTCCTCTAGTATCTCATCATCAGTCAAAAAAAGTCAGTACTTCCCAAGTTCAAATCATTCCTGTTTCTGAACACTCTTAACAGTTCTTTAAACTTGAATGGAATGATGATGGTTCAAAACTTAGGTAATAAGTGAGAATAATATGTTGGCACATTTCTGCTGCTTATCAGCCATGTTTAGCAGTTATATTCAAATAGATTGCAAATTAAAAAATTCAAGAGTTTGACTTGAAAAAGCTATTCTAAAAATATGCTTGAGGACAGCATTCATGACATCTTCTACAAAGGAGGTAAATAAGAAAAGCTATGGAAATGCTGTGGCAAGCTCTATATTTCACTGGTGCTTGCAAATGTGTCTCTCTCAGTTCTGGAGAATGCAAGGTCTGCTCTAAATCAGAAGGGACTTGACTTACTGGTGAGTGCCACCAGTCCAGCCATTCCCACCACCACAAGCCACATAGCTGTGTGAAAACAATGATTTCACTTTCCCTTAGATCTTGGTCACTTTCTGAGTTCATTGGCAGTTCATGTAAGAATGATTATCTGGCTCTAAATCTATAAAAGCATGTGACATAAAAATTTGCCTTCCAAGAGGAGAATTGCCTAAGGTACTCCTGCTATTTCTTTCTGGTGAGCTCAAGTTATTCTGAAAAATAGATTTTAAATTTTCATTTCTCACTGAGCTTTTTCACTAGTACAGAACTCTTAATTACTTATGGACACTGATGGATCATGACTTTTTTCCTTTCATCACATTTCCTTGAACAGCATCAAGAAGAAAAATTGAACTTTGATTTGCTTCATCAAATTCACAAATGGTAAGCTGTGTGCATGATTTTATTTCACATTCCAATTCGGTGTTCTTTCAAGACAATATTACATGTGGACTTACTAGTTACTTCCAAGCTTTTGGAGTTGCATATTTTAAAGGTATTTTTCCTCTGACTGAATCCAAAATCAAAACCAGGGTTTACTCTATATGTACATTGCAGAGTTTTCAAAAGTTAGCTGAAAAAGTTTTCTAATTATACAGGCAATTTTAGAGTGGAAAATATGAGTACAAATAACAAAGAGATGATAAAATGGTGGGTGAAATTCCACGAAAAGGGAGGTAATATTCCTCAGGGGGAAAAAATAAATTAAGAAATAAAACCTTGAGACATAATGGGCAGAACTGTTATAACACAATTTCAGTCCTTGGCAGTCCCGTAAAAAGAAAATAGAATTTTAGCAACTGTTGGAAAACAAAAACAAAACAAAACAAAACAATCCACACCACACACACAAAAAAAACCCCAAACAAACAAAAATAACCACCAAAACAATAGTTATACCTTTGTACAAATCCAGGATGCCCTTTATCTTGAATATTGCTTTATTTCCATAGCAGAGCTGGGTAAGTGCAGGAAAAGAAATAGGTAAGTATAAAGGTATGGAATGACTTTGTGTGAGAAGCCACTGAATTTATGAAGATCAGAACACTTCAGGCTGAAAAGAGCAGCTGGAGGGGAATGCAGCAGTGCTTCAGAGAATCATTACAGACATTGAGAAGATGAGTAGGGACCCACTCAGTGTCTCTTCCAATACACAGCTTAATGGCCATCAAATCAACCAGCAAGAGGCAGCTTCCAAGCAGAGCAAGGATGTATTTTCTCTCCCAGTGCAAATCCTAGCTGTGAAACCTCCATGGGACATTTTCTACAGTAAATGTACATAGGCTCATAAACAACAGAGCACATTCAGGGAAGGAGAGTCCACTGAGGACTGCTAAATATGAAGTTATTACCTCTCGTGCAAGAAGTCCCTGAAACAAAAAGCAAGCTACATGTTGTGGGCATACCACTGTGCCCTGGTCATGTGCTTTTAGCTTTCCCCCTGGATCTGTGGTGGAGGCACTCCTGGATGAAACCTGGCAGGAATTCTCTCCCCTCTCCTGGCTGTTGTACACAGAAGTACTACAGAAAAACTCAACAATATTTTCTGGCGTCAGAAATTCATATTCAAGACTGACAAATAAAATACCACCTGTAATTTTAATCTATTCTCTAGAAAGCATCCCAATGGTCTTTGGGAGGGTTTCACAAGATCCCTGAAAAGACACCCAGCACAGTTACTGACTGCATGGCTCAAACCAACCTACCTTCAGGGAGGTACACGTTGGTCTTAGCTGCATGTCCAAAGTTTCTATTCCACTTGCTAAGAGATTTACCTCAAAACTGTAGCTTCAATGGATCTGTATATGGATACCATGGACACAAAACAAATGCAAGCACTAATCTGGGCTTAAATTCAAAGTGCAATATAAATTATTATAGTCCCATGTTCAGTTACATGTGAATTTAGCATGACAATAATAATAATAGAGTTGCTCAGTTTTCTCAAGGCTGAAGATTGAAATGGCAGCAAGCACTATAGGAAAGCAAAAATCAGATAAGAGTCAGTGAGGGGAGGAAGAGGCTCTAACCATCAAATGTAACTTTAAAAAAAAATCACATGCAAAGAACAAAAGAGAAAATTACATTACTTTCTGCTTTTCTGCTTCAAACAAAGTGGAATGCAGAGAGGAGAAATGCAAGGTGAGATGAAAGAGTCAGTGTGAGGTGCAGAGTCAAGGATCTGCTGTGCAGAGAAGCCAAAGCAGTCAGGGGGGCCAGCAAGAGTCCCTGGGGGAGTGGTGAAGGGCTGGATGTGGGAGAGTGAAGAAGGGCTGGAAGAAGACAAAGAAGAGCAGATGAACAAATTATATCTTTTTTTTTTTTTTTTTGGTAATAAAAATGAAAGAGAATTTGCAGTTGAACCCCAAGTAAAAGAAAATCAAAAAGGAAACCAGAGGGAGAGAGTAATGAAGGTAGACAACCCCCAAGCTTCTTGTAGTATTGAATAAAAATGTGGCATTTTCTGATAGATTTAACCTAAAAGAGATCCTTTTGGGAGGCTCAGGGCTTATTTAATTTACTTATTTATATATTTTTGGGGTGGTTTTTTTTTTTGGGTACTGCTGGTAATGATGCTCAGTATTCCACAGCATTTCTTTTTTATGGCATGCTTTCAACCTCAGAGGTGTGATACTTCAGGATGTTGATACTTTGCATAGTAACCCAGAGCAAAAGGAAAAACGTTCCTCTCTCCAGTTAAAAATATCAAAACAATCTTTAGAGTAACATCTTGCTTGCCTATAAAATAATAACCCTGGCTTTTTAATCATGAAAGGGGAGCAGGTTTATATTTTATGAAGTATAGAGAATGGAACTAGCAATGAGAAAGAATTACAAATATATAGAGATCTCCCTCAATGCTGAAGACCAGTAACATTCAGAAGAAAAACTGTTGCAGAGAAAGAAACACTTGAGGAAAATATTGACTTTGGAAAACAGCTGCATCTTTTGTTCACTAATACAGTATAAAAAATAATGTTCATCAACTTTTGGAAAATTAGACACACATTACAGACAATGCATATGGAATTAAAATGTACATGATTAAATGTAACTACTAAGTAGTTTTTAAATGTCAATTTTTAGAAATACCACAGAGTTGACATTAAAATTACAAGGGTTTTTGTAAAGGAACACTTATTTTGTACAAGACATATGACTTTGTGTAATTTGATTTTCATAAAGCATCCCATGAAGCTGTTGTGAAAAATGCATAATCTTAAAAAAAGTTGGTAAACAATGTTCTACCTAAAAATGGTTGTATGCAGCCTTTAAACTATTTCTTGACCTCAGTCTTGTTCAGAATAAACCCATTTTGGAAATCTCTGGATTGGGGAAAGTAGGATTTTTCTTTTCCCTCAAGATATAGTCTAGAATTAAACTGACGTTGTTTCCCTAAAGTGTAGAAAACTTGAGGAAATAATTATGCTATCAGATAAATGAATGCAAAGGAAAGTTTGAGGCATGAAAGAAATAATGTCTGACAGTAGGTAAAAAATTTAGGACTAAGATGAGGAAAAGGGAGCAGCTCAGAGCTGGATGTTGAACAGAGACAGGTACCACAAAAAGGGTCACAGATTTGCCTTCAGAGACATTCTGCAGTAGACACATTGGTGAAATTTTTCTAAAGCAAAACTTGGATTAAATCAAGGAGAAGCAGAGAAAAAATAAGGGCTGAATATACGAGGAGCTGTTGAAAAGCTGGATCTAGGGGAGAAGCCAATTTACATTGTCAAAACAATTGATGGCATTGGGAAAAATCTGTCTGATGATGAGGGATTGGGTCTTCTTATGCTGACTAGAAAGTCTCCTTTCCATTCAAAAGATATTTTTAATAATATCTTATGTAAACTGATACATTTTTGCCCTTTTTTGTTTTTCCTGTGGGTCTTCTGCTAGGTAAAATTCTCAATAGACGTTGGTGAGAGTTGACAGGAGTCAGAGCTGGGTAGGTTCTGTGATGAGCAGTATTTGGTACCCAACAGAGGAATGAGTGCCTGTAATTCCAGCTAATGTTGAGCTCAGAATTGTGTTGGGAAGGCAGGGAAGATGAGGTGAAAGGAAGGCCAAGAGAACTTTGGGGCTCAGTGGAAAGAGTGGATGGCTCCTGCTGCAGTCGTGCAGGAGTAACTGGATCCTTATGAATTATTTCAATATCAGGGAATGTTCTACAATATGCTTCACCCCTCAGATGATGGGAAGGGCCTGTGCCAGATCAAGTGGTGCCACTGGAAGGGCCCCTTGAGGTACAATCATGGACACTTTGTTGTGAAACATGCATTTAAGGAAGAGTGTTCTCCTAAAGTCACAAGAGGAGTGACCCTTCTTACTTGTCACTCATCCTTCTTGTACAGTGGCATGTGAGACTGTGTTGATATTAAAATACCAAATTGGAGGCTAATAAAAGGACAAAGGGGCAAAGTGCCTAGCACTACTTGCTGACTTCATCAAACATAAAGATTTTGATGCACCTAATGATTTTATTCATTAAATGATGTGGGATAGCAGATAACTTTGATTTTATCAATAAATATCTCAGAATTCATTTCAGAGAAAAAAATCAATTTTGAGAATTAGCTATGAAGCTAATACTATTCCTAATTACATTGAACGCTAACTTGCCCATTGCTTTGTGAAAGATTAGCCATAATGAAAATATACTATTTTTCAGAAATAATTCATGTCTTTAGCTGTTTGTAATACCATTATTCTCATTCTCCAGCTTGCAAAGCACCATTAAAAGCAGTCACTATGTCATGTTATAGTCATGACACTTATGACCTATTTGTCTGCTTCATTAAGTTGTATGAAATTATCTTGGTGAAGGACAGGTTAGGGAATCTTTATATTTTACAAAAGAAGAGAACAATAATCATTTAATGACACAAACACAACTTTGAAGGGACTGCTTTTAGCTGTTGGAACTTTTTCTATAAATGTCAGATCCCTGTGAGCATGAATTGAATGAAAAGCAGCTTCAGGATCTACAAAGGATTAAACCAAGAATAAACAAAGATTTATATTTAGATTTATAAACCAAAATTAAAGAAGGAAAAAAAAAAGCCGGGGGGGGAGGCGGAGAGTGAAATCTTAGATGGGTAAATTTTATTCTCATCCTTGCAGTATTTTGTATTTCTGCTCTTTCCCATCTCATAGTAAATGAGATGCACTGCCACACCTCCGAAGATAGCATTACCTCTATACACTGGAAAAAGAAAGAAAGCAAGCAGAAGATTACTAGCTCATCAGAGCCATGGAACAGAATATTTTTAAAGAGAAGGAGCAAGGCTTCCCTTGTGCACCACTATTAGGCTGCACTGGTGCATCACTTATTTTGATATAATTAACTTCAACTTTGCAGCAGCATGGATGACGAATCCATCCAGCACCTTCAAAAGCAAGTCTTCCTGCTGAACCAAATTATATCAGACAGGGACTTCACCAATTCTGCTTAGTAGATTTAAGAGGCAGAGAGAGTGTGATGAAAGCTGGTAATTCATCTGTAGACTGAAAACTTCAGCGCTGTTTAATAAATCCCTCTTAGAACAAGACCTGAATTCTTGGGCTTGAGCTCTGGTTATGTTTCAGAACAAAGCTTTAGAGGTACCTGGAAAAGGCAGGTGCCCATTTCTCACCTGAGCACAGGGGGAAAGCATGCAGACTTACAGAGGCAGAATATTCTTATTTCAGGGCCTCTCTTTTCCAGTTCAGTACCTTCCCTGTAAGTGTGTCCTCCTGCCTTTCATGGTTTGTGTGTTCGCAGAAGAGAAGCCTCACAATGCACACACAGTTTGAGATTGTCAAACAGAATGGCATAAAATAATTAACCAAAAGTTAGGCTATAGTATGTCTTTCACTGTTGAGAACAAATGTCTTGCAAATGTAAAAAGTAAAAGAAAATTTGAAAAATACCCCCCAAAAAAATACTGAAACATGGGGGAAAAAAAATCTCCCAGTGTTAAATAATTATCAGAGATGTTTTTAAAGATGTATTCTTTATTTCTTCAAAGAAAACAATCACTGCGGGGTTAAGAATTAACATGAAAATCTTTAGTCTTATTAGAAATCTTTTCATCATAGGTAAATATTTAAAGCAGAATCCCAATGTGATACCAATTATAGAACTAATCTTACCATGCTCTTTGCAGAAAATGTAATTCATTGAAGTGTAGCAACTGTGTTATAGTTAAAATTCATTTTACAATTAAAGAAATGTATATTTCTTGAGAAGGTTAATTTATACTTTTGATAATAAAGTCTTTCACATCCATTACTCGTGAAATCTCCATGAAGTCTAAGTCCAGTTGAGGTCATCCCATGAGACTTATTTAAAACTTAACAAACGTAATCAAACATAAATAGCAACTAATTTTCATCAAAGCATCCTACTGATGTCAAAGAACAGGACTAGGCATGAACTGCATTGCATGTGTACTAAGGGTACTGATACAGTCACCAATTCACCTTTTTTCAGCTTAAACTTTTTCTCTGGTAAGAAGCAGCAAAGGTTCCTTGTTGCCCATGTAAGACAGGGAGGCCCTTCAAGGATTGGAAGAACCATGCTTTTTCAATTTTTCTAAATTTTCAAATGTACCTTATTCATCAAGCTGATTGTGATGAAGCTGTTTTTAAGAGACTCACAAGCACAGCAGGGGACTGCACATTCCATGTTGAATCAAGTGTGTTTTTCTCCTTGAGAGTTACCAGCCAAGTCTGTCTCAGGTAATGCCAAAAGGAAGCAGGCTGGGCAGAAGCACCAAGCACATCATTTTCTCTCCTTGCTGCTGCTGTCTGGGGAGCTCCACTCCACACTTCCACAAGTGTTGCTGCCCTTGTGAGATGGGATGGGGCTTCTCCTGCAGTGCTGGTCCCCTAGCAACTGTAAGGTTCACAGGCTCGTTCCTTTTAGCTGTCTCTGCAGGTCTCCTGGCTCCTCTTGGGAACAGTTACCCATAGGTACTTCTTTTGCTTTCTCCCTTTCTTCACTCAGGAAAGAATTGCACAGGTGCATTGCCTCTGCCTCCTGTAGTTAGTTTGCTGCATTCAAATATTTTCCCCATTTTGAAAAGATCGCAGGTATGTGTAAGTTGTCCTTGGGTAAGGACCAGAACTTACAGCCTTAAAAATTTAAAAGTTGTTAGCAGCAATGGAATTCATGTTTCCTGGAGCCTTTCTGTACCTGTTTTACTGTTGGACATAATTTTCCCCATGTTCTTTCCCTAGACCCTACTAGAAAAGTAAGGGAAGTAAAATAGACTCTGTCCTTCTCCAGAGACCTCTTCAGCAGCATTCTTAGGTATTTTTCATTCTTGTATTACTTTACATTAAAATATTAAAGGCCTCACTGAGTTCCCTTGCCTACTTTTACATTACTTTATGTAATTTTACCATGGGAGTTATTTTCTTTGCCTCTTAGTGTTTGGTTTATTCATCATATGGCACGGTTATTAGTCCTTTTCCACAGTGTCAAATCCTACTGAACCTGTGACTCGCTAATTAACTACTTGTCCTCAGAGGTTAAAATTTCATGGAACACAGCAAAACATCACCTGCTGTTTATTGGTGTGTCTGTGAAGCTACAGGCTTAAACAACCCTGGCCAATTTGTTTTATAGTCTTACAAATATTCTCTTGTGGCTGTTAGATATCACACTTGGCATGATGCTGAGGAAAATTGTGTTACTGTCCACTCAGAGTCCAACTCTTCATACAATCTTCAGCAAAACTGTAAAAGCCCAGCTAATGAAGACCTACTTTTAATAGATAAAATAAAACCAAGATATTGTAGTGTACATTCCAAATACAAGAAAAGACTGATCGAGATTTTTTTAAAAATTCACTTAAATCTGAAAACTATTCTGGATAAAACAAGTGTCAGTTTCTTTGAAGAGAAGTATGCTTGTGCTATATATTAGCAACTTCTACACTAAGGTAAAATAATAATATTGGTAGATTACCAACAACGTTCTTAACTGTAGTGCAGCAAATTTTCTAATAAACAGTGTATTTGACTACCAAATCCAGTTCTGTTCTGGTCAATATAAATTCATACACTTTTCCCATTTAATACTTAGGCATCTTACGTATTCTATGTTTTGTGAGCAGAAGATATGAATTTCTTAAAATGTAACAAGGGGGGGAAAAGGCTTTTTCTGTTTGCTTTTTTATTTATTTGTTTCTTCATTTGTTTAATTTCCATTTTTGCAGACTTTTATGTCCAAAATGTCAAAAGGACAGTCCATGATAAGTTCCATAGGAATGACTGCCAAACAAGCAGTCCACACATATAATGAGTGGTGATATCCAACTTTGCCACCATACCCCTCTCCTTGCCCCTACCATTGAACTGGCCATTTATATACTTTATATTCTGTCCTTTTGATGATAATGAGATATCTAAAGCATGTTCTTTATGAGCATGGCCCCATTATTTTTGTTCACGTTAAGCAATGTGTATTTAAATTTCCTCATTGACATCTGTAAGACTTCCAGTGAACAAAGTACCAAACAAATGTCAAATTGTAGCTCTTTGGGAATATTTCAGTTTAGATACAGATGTTCTGCCCTGGAAGAAGCCTAAGGGGCAGCCTGGGCAGGAGGTGATGGTGGGTGTCCTTACTGGAGATGTGATTCTGCAAGAATAGACAGAGGAAGGCTATGGTCTGTATTTCTTTCCTACTAGTGCTGAAAGTTGTTCTGAAGTTCAGTCACAGATTGCTGCCTGTGATCAGAGAACCAATGCCTTTGCTCTAGAGATGCACAAAGTGTAAGGTTAATGTGCCATGTCTAAACCAACAGATTATACCCATATGATATCTTGCCATTACCAAAGGAAAGATTAATTAACACAAGAATATTCTTGACTACTATAAAAAATCAGTAGGTGCATACATAGAGAGCATTTGATACTACAAAAGTCAACTCACTGCAGGAGAACAATTGCCTAATGTCCTGATGGGAATGGGAATGTATCTTACACATGCCATTATTTGTACAAAGGTAACATACAAAGCTGTATTATTGATAAAGCAACCACCTTCTGCTCTTTATTTTCATTCTTATGATGCTGCACCTGTTCAAAATATCACACATTTTCTTTTAAAATGTGCCATTATCTTTGTATGAAGTTGCTGTGATAGTTAAGACTCCAGCAAAATGTGGTTTTGCATCCTCTGTGGCCTCTGAAAGACTTCAAGGCAGACAACCAGTAAAACTTCAAAGACCAAAAGAGGAAAAGAATGATGAGACTTCTTCTCTCAGATGTGGATATGAAAAGAGCATTTTTCCTGTTCTCATGTCTAGAAAAACGAGGAGCGAGATTATTATCACAGATACTTTGCAGTAATCCACCATCTATGCCATGGCATTAAAAATGTTAGATAAGGCTCAGATTCATTAAAATCTAGATTTTTCTATCCTGCAAATGGACCCTAAACCATTTTTCAACAGAAAAAAAAATTCATAGTTACAGTAATCCATTTGTTCTCACAACACCTCTCATACAGAAAATCATTGAAATTCCTAAATGGGCAGCAAAATAGTGGCTCCATGGTCTGGAAAAGGAAAATAGCAGGTTCTGCCTCCATTGGAGACAGAGGAATGGGTACTGGCAAGGTAAAAAAAAAAAAATATAAGTTAAAAGCTGTCACTGCAGCTTCCTTCCTGTAAATATAGTTGTTCATGCTCATATTGTGATAAAACATGAGCTGTCTGTGCTTGAATATTTAATAAGAGAACTGCCTGTGGAGGAAGCTTTACATGGAAACTTTGGACTTGTCTGATGTAGTCATTTGTTTTTTGGAACCACAGATGTGGCTTCAAACATAGGACCATCAAATGTCAAGTGAGCTGTACATCTTTGCAAATTTCAATTGCACTTGTCTGGTAACAAGTGTAGTTTCCAGCAGAGAGGAGCAAACTTCTGCCATACATTTCAAGAGTAATATTTTAAACAATACATTTTTCAATCAAATTTGTACTTTAATCTTTGCCATGAAAAAATGGCTAACACTGCATCATAAATCTAGTGAAGGTAGGCTTGGAGGCTTTCTTCTTCTTTGTAGCAACTTCTATTAACTATAGTAGTTTATACATAGTAGAAAGAGGGGAATGTTTCTCATACCCCCTTTGAAAAGGCTAATGTGTCATCCCATAGGAATGGCAGTCCTATATAAATCCTTTAAAAAGCACCTCTATAATTTTAGTTTGATATTTAAAGCTAACAAGGATTTGAAGTACATGTGCCAACAGCAGAAGCTGTGGATAGAGAACATCTCCATATGTACTCAAGCCATGAGGCTGCAGGTAGTGAAGGTGGAGTTTTTGCCCTTTGTTTTTTCTGATGTAACTGAGGGATAGTCTGATATGACAAAAATACATGAACTATCTAATCAATGCTTGGCACAATTATTGTTAGCAATGGGTCTCTGCTTAGTAAGCCTCTTTCATGGTCTCACCCTTGGCTGGGTTCTAAATGCCTGTTTCAAATCTCTCATCATCACAGGCTGGAGTGAAAAGCCTGGCAAACAGCCATGGGTGCTGGGAAGCCAGCTCGTGGCTCAGTGTAGAAATCCACCTTGAAGTGGACAGAGCTCCATCTCTAGGAGCAGAGAGACAGAAATTAAATTTGTCACAATTAAACTGGGATGAGCTGCCAGATGAAAATTTAGCTTGTCTTTCCATCAGCAGTGAAACAGCAGCAATGAGGACCTTCGGGTGTTTGTGGAATTGCTACCTGTGTGTGCTCCCTCCGAGCTGCTTCCAGGTCATAGCTGGGGTTCCAGGCACCCTCCTGCTGCTCAGGAAGAGCTGAGCTTGGCACTGCTGCCTGCAGCCCTTCACAGGGAGGTGAGGCTGGCCTGGCTGCAGAGCTCAGTGCCATAGCTCACATTTTCTTCCCCAGGGGGGTGTGAGCCCTTGCTGAGCCCCCAGTTATGGCATGGTATTGCTGCATGTGCATGGGGGTAGTGGGCCCTGTGTGAACATCTGGAACCTCTGTTTGTTCTGTGAGGTAGCTGAGATATATGGGTCTGATGCAGAGAAATCCTGGTAAATGAATCCCTTAGTCTATTGAGGTGTTTGCAGTACACTGATGGGAAAGGTTTAAATTCAGGAAAGATAGGTCTGGATATCTCCAAAGCCAAAGCAGCCTTCCAGCCTAGAGGGCTGTTTGAGAGGCTCAGTTGGAACCTGGTGTTCACCAAATTCACCAAATGGCCTGAAGCAAGACAATGCTCTTCATCCTGGGGGCAGCCATTCCATGGGAGTGATGAGGTACCCCTGATGCCAGATTTCCCTGTTCTGTGAAGTTCAGAAAGGACAGCAGGAATCTGGGTGTCCAATTCCACCCTGACAGACTAGTGATCTCATGAATAATATCTCCTGTAAGATCATTTTAAACACGTCAAAATATTGGATAACATTTATATATAAAAAAATAAATTGGTCATTAGTAGATTGACAGCTGTACTTAATATAATGCAGGGCATGCCTTAAGATGAGGCTCCCCTCTCTCAGTGATGTCAGTGGTGCCAATCCTTAGAAAAGCTATTCAGCTGTTGTTTTTAGATTGCTAGATAAATTAATATTCAGGGAGGAGAAAAAGCTCACAGATTTGGAGCAAAGCTTGCAAATACAATTTGTAAAGCAGGGAAAATGGACTCTTGTGTTTACTTTATAATCTAATATCATTTTAATCAATTTAAAAATATCAGGCAGCAAGGTTGTTTTTACTCCTTTTATTTTGAAATGGCTGAATCTGGCACAGATAATATTGCTGTAACAATGTAAAGTCAGAGCAGTAATATCACATGCTTGGTACAGAACACTCAAAGCTGCAATTGGCCATCCAAAATTGCTAACATTCCAACTACCTTTATTTATATAATTAATAAAGAGGAACATTGAATCAATCTGTGCTCTTATTAGTCAATATTACAAACAGTTCTTCACACCTTAATTTCTCTCCTTCTAGCCCTTGTTTCTCCTATTCCCACTGAGTTAATTTTAAAATCCCTTCAAAGGCTTCTGACTATGAGTCTCTGAAGTGGCTCAGGTAATGAACTTCTGATCTGGCTTTTATTTTCTGAGTGCTAGCATATGAAGCAAGATTACCTCATTAGTGCCTGGAATGCTGTAAATATATATGATAATTTGCCTTACACTTAAACACTGAGCTTTTTTATGTGATACGGAAATTTTGATGAATTATGTATGGCTGTATAATGGAGGATGATGAAGGTTTGAATTTTGCATCAGGCTCCAATAACTGTTCTTCTAAAGTGAAGAACTAATAACTAAAATTGTGTTAATTTGCTAACTTTAAAACACTTTATTCTCAGCTAAAGTCCAAAGTGCAGAAACTGTTTCTCTGGTGCATTCCTTCACAGGCTATCTGTCATGTCTTGTCTTATGATTTGTCATATTCTCATGCCATTTCTTGGGAAGATGAGTGATCAAATCCCTTGATTCACCTTATGGACAAAAAAGGATATTCTTTATATTTATTTTGAAAGAGGAAGGCCATTATCTTAGTTTCACTGGAAATTTCAGTATACTATGGATTTTTTTTGAGTGATACTTCTATAGAATAAAAAAAAAATCTGATCTTAAGCAGAGCAAGTAATAAGATAGTATCTAGCTGAAAGAGTTTTTCAAATATATTTAAGCATACTCATTTAATTACTTTTTGCAAAGGATTACTTGGGCAAATGGAAAAAATGCAGAGCCATCTCATTTTCAGAAGACTGAGTTAGGACTCTGTCTTCAGATCCCTGTGGTCCAGGATTTCCAGGAAAGTTCCTTCTATTCTATCTAGGATCATCAGGAATAAAAATTTCTGTAGTGCAATCTGTGTAATTTTGTCCCTGATGAACAAAGGAGCTCACCTCATCTGGCAGCACAGATGTGCTGGGCAGTGGTGTGAGATCTGCTTGTGGTCCTCAGTGATGCCTGCTGCTGACTCAGGCAGCCAGGATAATGCTGTTCACTGCCATGGTGCAGCCTGGAGACAGCTGAAACTCAGCTGAGCAAGAAAAAAGAAAGCATCAGCCCTGAGTTTCCTGGAGCAGGTACTCTAGGGAGGCTGATTGTGCTTTAAGGTTACCTCTAACATTGTAAGAAACGGTTCTGGACACAGATCTTAAGTTTCAGTCACAAATTTTAGTCCCCTCTTGACTGTTACACACTGCAAGAGCTAATTACCTCAGCCTCTGAGGTGCCTGCAGCAGTGTCAGTGCAGTCTAGCCCTATTTCTCATTCCCTGGCCACATCTTCTGCTTCTGTTCCCCCCCTAACCTACTCCATGGGGTCCCATCTCCACAAAATTTCTGAGTTGTCCCGTTTAATATTATCTCAGAGTAACTTTTATACTCAGGCAGTAGTCAGGATCAGATCCAAAACCAGTAAATACTGCAGGTTGTGCACAGTAGATATTCCTTTTCTAAAATGCATTAACTGCCAATGTTTAATTCAAAATCATTCAAATTCAGGTTATGTTGAATGAGATCATTTGTCATTTGGTCCATTTTCTCCATTCTCAGCATACACAGCTTTATTGCCAGTCTGAGCAAACCAAAGAACCTTGGCATCATCATAATCATAAAACACTTTCTTTTGTCATTAATTAGACACAACTGGGCAGGAAATAACACAGAGGCCATAAAACCCAGTGATGTATACTCAGCTCAAGGCAATAGATTTTTCCTTTGATTTCCAGAAACTTTTGATAGAGCTGGAATAAGCTATACTCTTTTTTTTTTCTGCAACAAATCTACCTCTTTTTATACCTCTTTGCCTTACCTTTCTTTCAGCTTTCTCTAGCCCATGAAGTGAGACACCCTGCTGTGACAAGGAAGACAAGCAGTTGCAAGCAGTAATTTATTTTAAAGGCACTTCCCATCCATACCAAAAGTCTCAGTGACAGTCTGAGGAGTGTGTAGAATGTGTCCTATGTTTCAGACCTTTCCTTTTACAAGGTATATTCAAGGGTGTTGTAGAGGATCATATATGGGAAAACCTGTGTAATTTGATGGATTCAGCTTCATGCTGAATCTAACAGGACAGCTTAATGTAGTTTTTTTTTTGGTTGCAATGGCTAGATAACTCTGGGACAAGAATTGGGGCACAAGTGCAGGGGCAAGCAGTAAAATCCTCAGTAAGGCTGTTCTATACTGTTCAGAATGATACACTCTCATGTAAAAAGTGAGCCAAGTAAATTTGACTTCTCCCTGCACTTGGACAGGCCACAGCAATGGCATAGCTGCTGCATTCTTGCTAAGGAAGTCATAGTGGGAATTTTTCTGGTGAGGTTCATGGCCAGGCTGCCAGATTTGGGGGCGTGATTATTGATATAGGTGTATGTGTGTGATACCAGGAATTCTACCAGAACACCTAAACCATCAGTTCAGTATTGCCATAGGTCTATGAAGTCTATGAATACAGTCAGGAAAAGAGAAAAGCCCTTCACAGTATAGGAGAGAATTCACATCACATTCAGCTTTACCATGTGCATGCACACACACACACAAAATACACCTCTGCTTATAGATGCTTCACAGATGCAGAATCACCATTACCTTCCCTAAAGAAAAAAAACATTTTTATAACTCTTTTTAACCCAAACATTTCCCATTTAAGGCAAACAGTACAACTGAAAACCTTCAAAATATATGGTACAAGCCTAGATCATAATTATGCTGAAGTGCAATAAATTATGAGCTTTAAAGAACTAGATGGGAGGCCACAGAGTGGCTGCTATATTGAATTTCTCTGCCCAGACCTCAGTGCTTGCTGGGAGCAAGGCAGTTTGATCCAAGAGCAGGAGTAGGTATATTCACAGGTGTCTGTGAATAGGGTAGAGATATTTTTTGACAGAATTGGAGAAAACTTTTCCTCCACCTCCTCTTGGCAATACACCACTCCAGGATTTTGATTTTTTTTCCCCAGCAGGTTCAGAGGCAATAGAATTGAGCACATGATTATTAACAGATATTTTGGATACTTTGAAACAGACACAAGGTCCTGTTGACAGACAAAATATGGATAGCAAAAAAAGCTAAATTTGTAAATCAGCATTTCACAGTAATACATAATGGATCATTTTACAGATTGTTAAGGACAGTGATTCTTTGTCTGCTGACTGCTTTTGTACATGATCATTCTCAGGTGTCACAGAACATTGGTCCTGGTCAGACTGAACAAGTGGAAATTGTGTCATCAATAAAAGAGACTTCTGTGCTTTGCCCATTCTTATCACATTATTTTCAAAATTGAAACCAGTAATAGATTGACTTCTTTCTTTTTGTTTCAAATATTTCAAAACAGTTTCTCCAACTTACTTTCAGTAAAATAATATTTCAAATTAATTTTTCCAGTGGTCATTCTGCCCTGAATGAAAAGAGTATTCAGTCTTAGGATTTGAAAGAGAACTGAAAAATTACATACCCCTCATAATTTCTGTTACTCTACTGGCATACATTTTCTCTACCAGTTTTTCTAGTGATAGAACAGAACAGAATGAGAATGTTTGTGTGGTTTTTGTTTGTGTGTTTGTTAAGTTTTCTAAAACATAAAAAAAAAATATTTTGGGATTAGCTTTGATAATACATGAAGTTCAATGCCAGCTAACAAAAATGAAACAGAAAAATGGCAGTGGCACAGACTTCATTGGGAGATTCTTTACTGCACTGGGCTGCACATTTATCTCCTAGAATGAGAGGTTGTGTCACTGTCCAAAGCATCTCCAGTTCTCCCATCAATATTTGTAGTTGATACACACCTTCTTCCTACATTGGAGTTACCACCTGATTGAGCAATGTGGGTGTGATTTCATCATAAAATACAGAAAAATACAGATTGTAGAGTAGCAGTAAGGGATCCACAGACATTGTGCTAATTAATGAATGGCATTTCATAATTATAGTTAGTGCATATTTCCTTCTCTCACTGAGGCAAGGAAATTAATTCATTTTGTACAAACTAATATATTGCAAGTTATCTCAAGCATTTAAAACTAAAAAGATAAGAAGGAAGGAAAAAAGGAGAGGAAATAACTTTTAAAAGCATCCTAAGCTTCAGTTCAGGAAGTCATAAATCTCCCTGCACTAATGATAATCCAAAAATGTTTAGCTAAGATAATAAAAATGTCTTGCTTGCTACCATAACTTATTTTCATGACCTACAATAACTGTTATGAATGTTTCCCATCAGTACACATATATCTTTTATCAGTCCAGAATATATAAACAATGTTTGCCAGACAAAGCCATTAAAAGAAACTGTAAAAATAGAAAACAACTTGTATCAACAATTAAGCTTATTAAAACAATGTAAGAAAAAGAAGAAGGAATTTAAATGTAAAGCAGGTGAACATATACACTGAGAAATAAAATTAAGGATTTGAGAAGATCATCTGATTCAGCATGTCCAGTAACTAGTTTTATTCAACATTATTTTCTGAAATCAAATTGAAGAAATTATTAAAAAAAAGATTTAGATCCTTTAGCAGCAGGATATTTTCTCTCCCAAAATCAAGTTACACAAAGAAGTTTGGTGTTGCCAAGAAAGATTAAAAAGAATTTTCTTTGTTTCTAATTGGCTGCAAACTATGGGAAGTAAGCAAATACCTCATATAACATAAATAGTAGTAATGTGGTGTACAGAAAAGGTGAATTAAATTCTGTGGTTTCCTTCTCTGTATAGAACTGACTGAGAAGAATTTTTAAAGCACAGCTGATGTGTTTCTTTTAGTTCTTCCACTATTAGCACTTGATCTACACTCAGCTTGTGATGATAAATGAGTATTTTTACTTTCCTGTGGTGTTATGCCCCCTCTCATTCTTGTCATGAGAATGTCAATTGATAGCACAGAGTGAAGAGAGCATTTAATAACCCTGGTCAGAGTATGGTATTCATGCTCATGGTCAAAATGGTATTCTGCTGATATGAAGAGGTGTGAATGCAAAACAGGAGTAAGACCTGTAAATAATCTCGGTGAAACTTTAAAAAATTTAAAAAAAAAAAAAAAGGGAAAAGCTTCAGCTGTATTTGAACTGTGTTTGTTTTAAGAATGGGATGGAATATTGGAAAAGTCAATGTAAGGAGAATAACAAAAGGGATATTTTTTTATTAGGAAAGCTTGAAACAGGAACAAAAAGATATTTCTCTTTGGGAAGGGTTTTATAACAACAATATTATCAGTTACCCTTAAGTCTTTTAGAGATAAGATGGCTGATTGGCTTACTTGCACAAATTCAGCGTTAGGCTGGATTTATAAAAAGGATTTTCAAAAGGATTGATACATCAGTCCCAGACCAGGCTCTGTAGGAATAATATGGAGTGTTCTTTGCCTGCTGCTGCAAGAACAGGTATAATAAACATCTGTTTGATATGGGAAAGGAATATTTGTCCTTTTGAAGAGATAAAATGTGTGTGCATACACACATAAATAAAAAAGTGATTCTCCAAATTAAGCATGTCATAATATCTTATAAACCCCAGACATTCGGACCTAAAACTGTCAGCTTCTTTTCTCCCTCATTAATCTCAAAATATAACTCAGCTTCCTGCACGAAATTACATGCTATAGATTCAAGTAATGATTTCTGTCTAGTTAAAGAGAACAATAAAATATATTTCATGCTTGTCAGGCATAGTTTCAAAACAAAGCAGATACATTCTAAAACTGAATTCACACTTGCTTTATGACTGATCAAATCTAATGTTATCTTCAACACAGACTAATTAAACATAACTTTAATATTAAAATAATTGTGGTCATGTTTTACTTGGAATTTTATACTATCATTTAAAATATATTCTGCAAAGATATATTATTTTTAATTATTTATCTGCTGAACAAAACAAATCTTATAAAGCAGCTCTAAGATTTGTGTCGCATCAGCCAGCTTGTGACCACGATGACTGTGTCACTGTGGAGAAGAATGAGTGACAGACATTCTCAGTGCTGGAGAATATCAGAGGCACTCTGTTGAGATTTGTGCCAGGACCTGTGCTATGATTAACAAATCATATTTTTGAAAAAGATACTGACTACAGAAGCCACAATATTTGTAAACAACACAAAAAATAATTAGGACAAGGAGAAAACAATTTTTTGAGAAGCGTAGCAAAACATTCTCATAGCATTGTGTAAACAGAGAAAAGAAAAGAAATACAGCAAAATGGCAGAGTTGAAATTTTTGTGTGCAAAGAAAAATACTTGGAGTAAAAGAACTGCAGGTACACAATGATGTATTTTTAAATTACAGTAACTGTACAAGAAACAGAACATGAAGTCTTTACAGGAGGATTGAAAAGATCTGCTCAATCCTCAATGGCAATCCAAAAAGGAAATAAAATGTAAAATATATTAAGAATTGAGAATAATTCCTTCTACTGTTAGCTCATAGATTAAATGCTGTTTACCTACAGCCTCAGTGCTTCCAGCTTTTCTTATCCCATCTGCAAAATAGCCCAGAACTAAAAAATGGGTAGATAAAGGCTACAGGGGTGACCAGAGATACACAGCAGTTTCTGTATCTGGAAAAACTAAGTTAACACACTTCAGCTTGGAAAGGAGAAGATACTGAAAAGATAGAACTAATAGAACAATTTACTGAGACTTCTTATAGTTACTCATGATGAAAGAACTGAGGGAACATGAAGGAAAAAACAGTGAAATTACCATGCATATTATAATTAAATTAAGGAACTCATCACCACACCATGGTGCACAGGCCAGAATATAAGTAGGCTCAGAAAGTAATTTTTAAAACAAATTAATGAAAGAAACATACACTAAAGATTATTAAGTCTCTACACTGATGGCTTTAGAAGTCCCTAAACTGTGGATTGCTGAAAGCTGGAAAGACACACAAGGGAAAGAGCCATTGGATCAATTGTCCTGTTTTTTTTTTTTTGCTAAGCATCCACAAATGGTCACTGCCAGACAGGATGTAAAGTCACTTCCAGACTTACCTAAAGGGATCTTTGATTTCACCAGGAAACTTGTTTTCAAGTTCTTACCTTAACAGAGTTGCAGAGAAGATGTGTCAGATCATAGTCTAAAAAGGTATACTTGAACAAAACTAAAACATTTCCTAATTAATACCTTAAATATATTAACAAGAAATAATAATGCATCATTTAATAATAAAGTTTATAACATTTGTAATAAGCTCATGGCCAATGTTTCCCATATTTGAAACCATGTCATCCACCAGACTGCAGAATTCCTAATCCTGAAATATGTGAAAGGGCCACAGGAGTTTTTTACTTCCTCTAAGTTTTGGTTCCTCCAGTGTAAATGACAATTTCTGCCAGTTGCTTCCTCTCTCACCTTCAGGGAATTTTTTTTTCATTAAAGTAGTGTTTTAAAAAACACATAATGCCTGATACACCTTCAAATGCAAATACAGTTCTACCTACAAAACATAAATGTATACTCCAGGATTAAATATAACCAAAAAAGATCAGATGGTATTTAACAGAGAGCAGAGAGAATCTGTGAGTTATTTGCAGGAGTCACATTTTACAGAGGTCAAAAATGATGGAAATTTTTTGGTTCCTTTATCTCACCTGTTAGAACACCCTTAGAGATTTTTTTTAGGATGGATTAGGAACTCATCCTGACAAGTTTCTGTCTTCAGCAGGCAAGACACAAATTTCTTTTCCATCAAAGAAGAAATGCTCGGTTCCTGATATCTCACCTATTTCACACCAAAATCACTCCTTACTGAAGTTTACTTCACAGTGTCTGGTGGTCTCTTGTCAGCAGCCAGTTTATCATTTCCTAAATTAAATTTGCTGTTTCTCCAGTATGATTTCATGTCCAAGCAATCAGCACCCGGGGACGTACCTGCAGCAGCAGGTTTCTTGTCTACTGAAGAACCCAACCTGGTGCCTGCAGTGGACAAGAGGTTTTTTGGAAGTTGCAGAGTCCTTCCTGATGAAAAGTCAGTAAAAGCACAAGAAAAACCTAGTTTTATGTTGGCAAGCTCTTGTAACACAAAAACTTGGGCTATAGTCCTTTGATCTTACTGTATGCTCCATTTAGAGTTCTGAGAGTGCTCTGAGAGTGGGCAGGTAGGGGAGTGTGGCCACTGCAGAGCACATTCAGGGCTTCATGAGGGGCAGTCAGCCAGCCTGCCACAGGTAGGATGCCACCCATCCTTAATGGGGACATTATTGTGAAGCTTTCCATGACCCATAATCAAGGCAAATGGAAGCCAAAAGAAGTATCACCTTGAGGCAGGTTTAACTGGAAAATACAGCTGCAACAAAGACGAGCCACCCCATGGTTTGTTCCTCCACAAGACATTGGGAAGAAGGAGAAGCACACTCTTACTTTCTCCTGGTTATGAGCCTTTTAAAACATTTCTTATTGATTTGGTCCTTAGAAATGGATTTAGAAATGGGACAAGTGTTTTAATTGTAAACAGGTAAAGCAGGTTTTAATTGTAAACAGGTAATTACTTTGGCCCTGAATCCTGACTGAGAAACAAAAGAATATGTTACATCCTTCCTTTCCTATCCTGACCTCCTGGGTCAGTTTCTCCAGGCAATCTTGCAATATGAGTGTTTGTAAACAAAAACACATGGACCACCATGCCTGGTGTGGGGAGTGTGGACAGAAAAACTGCTGGCACCCTTTACATGAAAAGTAATTTCATTAAATAAAATTGGTAAATTATGAGAGTGTCTGAAATAAAATTAATAAGGAAATAATATTTACTAGAAATCTGACCGTTCTCGTTACAATAAAACTATTTTTCTGGTAGAAAAATAAGAAAATTATTAAAACTTTTTTAAAAAAATACAGAAACTGCTAACACAATAAGCTCTGATTTATATGAAAAGGATCCTTTTTGCTTCTCCAGGGCATTAGAGTTCCTCATCCATTTCTCTAGACTACATTTTTTAACTCTGAAATAGCTCAAAGGACTTGGAGAATTTTAAAAGCATTGAAAATTCTGCTAGAAAAAAAAGTGAAGCAGCATTTTTATCTCTTTCCCACCTGCTTTCAGCAGGTGTGTGCAGTCAGCCTACATAGCTTTTATCTGTTGTAAAGCTTACATAATTTAGACTTCATGCTCTATACATTTCAAATTGGTTTGACCCCTTCCTCTCCCAGGCACACACAAGTACATAAATGAATTTTTATTGTATTTTTCAAATCAGTGTATGCTCTAATTTATTCAGGGTTGTCTTTTAGAGTGGTTAAAAAAGCATTTTAATTAATGTTTCAGAGAGAAACCTTCCTCACAATTTTTTGGTGAGGAACCAGGCATAAAAATGACTCTGTGTGCAAATTGCATATTTTGTTGCAATATTCTTATTTCTGGACATAAACTGACTGCCTAGAATTTTTTTCACACCTCAGTGACTGAATGGCAAAATGTATGTATTTAATTATTAAATTCTACTTTACTGAATGACTTAAAACAACATCCTCATAAATAAGGGAGTTTGAAGGTTTTTTCTGCCTTTGTTCAACTCCCATTTCCTATGCAGAAGGAGAATTCTCAGCTGACTGCATGAGCTGAGGATTGCTCTGTCTTCTCTTATTTGGACATAAGAGAAAGACAAGAACAGAGCAGAAAGCAGAAATATTCCTAGAACTCCTAACTAATCTAAGATTTATGCAGCTAAACTGAAGTTGGGAAATCCCAAGGTTATTTCACACCATTTTGAGCCAACACGATGTATATGATCCTGTAAAGGAAAAGAAAGATATGATCTGTTTCTAATTATTCTATCATTTGATCTTTGAAACAGCTTTTGAACATAACTTGGACCAATAATTGGACAGGTGGCCTTGATTTTCCTTACCACAAAATAGAACGTTTTCCATTCATTTGAATTAAAAATTACTTTAAATAAAATAGACATACCTAATAAGTGGAAGTTGCTTAATGACAGTCCATATCTATACCTTTGAACAGAATCATAGAATCACAGAATCAAAAAATGGTTTGGTTTGAAAGGGACATTAAAAATTTTCTAGTTTCACCCCCAACATAATAATCAGATACAATCAGTAGTTACACTGATTATAAACTGTAGAACAGCAAGGAATACTATGATATCTTTACTTAGACATATAGGTGTCTCTTTTAAGTTGTCAGCATTGTGAGAGGATTGGTTTTGCTGAGGGGACAAATACCTGATTCTTTTTTGTCAATGATTGTGGCTGAGAAAGGGATGTACCAAAGAATGTAACATTAGTTCTAATGTCATACTAAGTTTTCAGTATAAAACTTAATGTGAAAAGAAAAAAAAAAAAAATTAGAGGAAGTCAAGTTGGAAGGAATCCCCGTAGGTCCAACTCCCTTGCCAAAGCACTCCCAAAGTCAGTTTCCACTTCAAAGTTTTACCACATTCCTCAGGGTCATATCCTGTCAAGGGCTGAATAATTCCCAGGACAGATATTCTAAAACCTCTTTGGGCAGAATTAATGAGAACTTTGAATTAGTCAATGCAAATGCAGATAAATTGTTCAATACAAATAAAGTGAAAAGGGAAAGGAAAAGAAAACAAAATCAAACTGCTCTGGAGAGGAAACTGAGCTTTCAGACCAGACTCAGTCGCTGTTATTTTGAAAGTATAGATCACAGTCTGACTCAAAAAACATTTCCTCTGAATTATTTTTGGTTAGTTACTCATTCAGTTTTAGATTTGGAAAGGAGATTACCCAGCAGCAATTTTTATATACATAATCACAGAAGGGTTGAGGTTGGAAAGGGTCTCTGGACATGATCTGGTTCAATCACTCTGATCCGGAATGGAAACCTGCTGTCACGGCTAGCTGGGGGAAAGGAATGAATTTTTACTTCCTGTGGATTCTGACTGAGAGAAAAGAAATTAAATCTGTTTTCTACTGTTCATGAAAATCTT
This sequence comes from Serinus canaria, assembly GCF_022539315.1. NCBI lineage: Eukaryota > Metazoa > Chordata > Aves > Passeriformes > Fringillidae > Serinus > Serinus canaria. The sequence continues at coordinate 47,386,441 of NC_066317.1, forward strand.
GTATCTAGGTGCATCCTCCCCAAAAAAATCACTGGAAAAAATTTCATTATATTCTAAGAGAATGGATTCATATTCAGGGCAAGATGTTTTTAAAAAATTCAGCTTAGATTCATAGAAAAAGACATTGGTACTTTTCTAAGGCTTTTGTTCAGAATAGTTTCACAGACTGAAGCAGATAGATTTATGTGGTTATAAATTTTTCAGTTTGGAAACAGAAAATGTTCTAATATTTTTTGCAAGAGGTTCCATACCACCTTGTAATTGAAATAATATGGTGAGGAAACATAACTTCTTTTCAAATGGGGTTTGATGAAATTATAGAAATTATTTATGGTCTTAGCATTACAGTTGTATATTCTATATTCCTGCTATGCTGTGCAGGATTTGGTTTAAGTTCAAAAAATCTGATAAAAACATTTCTGAAATAATGAAAAAACATTTTGGCATTGTTTAAAGGAAAACCTCATGTGGCTTAGTTTCAATCTTAATGAATTTATTTCAGGAAAGTGATTTCCAATGTGAACTGAGAGATCATACCAAAATTAGATGTCCAATAGTTACAAAAATGAGCAAAAAACACCCTAATAAAATTGACCTGGATCTGATTTGAGTATTATTTTATTTGTGACTTTTGTCTTAACTGAAAGACTATTCTGAAATTTTACAAAAACTTTTCTAACCACTTCTGGTGCTGGACACATGGCCAGAGCTTCCCCAGAATTTAGCAGGTGTGTTTCCAATTCCCTGTGGACAGATTAGCAGGAGCAGAGCAGATGTGGCCTGCAAGGTCAGAGCTAGAGGGACAATTGCTGGGGGTGAGAGAAGTGAACTGCATTAAGGAAGAGGGAAGCAGCATACAGCAATAAACAGCACACAGAAGTGCACACAGGCATGATTAATAGGAAATGTTACACACCTATTGAAATGTCTGTTTGTTGAGATGAACTTTGTTGCAAAAAAAAAAATTGTGTAAACAATCCTACTATTAATTTCAGAATAAAATGAAAATATTGAAAAAATTCTTCGGAGCTTCTTAATACTTTTTGATCTAAGTATTTACTAAAGGAAATGTGAGACAATACACCTCAAGAAATATACTGTCATTTCATTGCCAATGCATTTCTTTGTGATTTGTAAGAATAATAAAGCAATCTTTATATTTGGGAGTTTCTCTGCTACTTTGATGTTATCAGTTTTATTCTCAAACCCACCTTTGTGGCTTTTCTTACTTGAGATGAAACTGCCATGTGTAGAGACGTGATTCAGAGCAGTGAAAACTCTGTCATTATGATTTGTGCCTGTGGTGTTCTCTTCTCACTCCTTGTGTTTCTAAAGGCTGGAATTGGCCAGATCCAACTGTCTACATTTGACAGAGCTCTGGGCAGAGGGCTCAGCTTACTTAGGGCTCAGTTCTTTCTGTCAGGAGCAGCAATTTTGTCTGCCCTGTGTCTGCTGCCTGCTTGCTTCTGTCTGTGAAGATAACCTTCTGCTAACATTCCAGCAGGGAAGTCAGAAAGGCACCTTTTCAAGAAGGTTTTGCCTGTTAATGAAAGAAGTTATCTGAAGTCTCTGTACCGTTTCTTGTTTTCCTGAACCACCTGCTGTGAATTCACTGTTAAGAAATTAAAAATATTTAATTATCCTAACTATATAATTGCAATATAATGAACTTCAGCATTTTTAGGGCAGATTAATGTAGTATGCAATTTTACTAACAGAAGAACATTTTAAAGTTTTAAATAATGGCTTAGAGGAAAAATAAAAAGGCATTAAAATAATTTAGATAGTCTACCATGAATTAAAATTATATTAAATCATCTATGAAAAAAGAATTGTACAAAGTCTTGTTGTTCCCTCAGTTTCAAAAAAAAGTTTAAGCTATGGGGGGGTAATTCAGGAATGTTTCCTTCTTACTAGTTCTAGAGATTTGTTCTGAGATATGATACTGCTGAATTGACACTGGGATGACTCCTGAATTCCCAGGAAAGAAGAAACCAGAGGTGTATTCCCATGGATCTCAGGACTCTGTGATAGGGGAGCCAGAGCTGGGCAGACATCAGCCTGCAGAAAGTAAAATAAGCACTAATGGTTTTATTCATGGTGATGGGAATTAAGTGAGCACATTTAAGCAAGTGTCAGACTAGAGAAGAACAAGAATTCCATTTTGACTGCCTTTAAACAAGTGCTGACTGCTGATCATATCCCACCTGGCTGCAATACACAACCATTGCTCAGATTTTACTTTTCCATAAACATGTTTTTTAAGCTTGAGTTATTTTCCTTTTATTAAGCACTGTTTTTCATTGTGTGCTTCTTTGTTACAACTCCTATTCAGAAGCAAAGGATTTAAAATACTTCTTATTTACTCATGCAAATGTTTTAAATAAGTAATGTAAAAATCAATAAAGCCAATTAAGTTAGAAGATTAATATTCATGATGCAAAATTCTAAAAAAGGGAAATTGAACAGAAAAAAAAAGCCTACTAAAGCCAAATCCAGAACATTTCATTAGGTGTCACATCTTAATAAAAAACTCAATAAAGTCAGAGAGTGCATAGTATATATCAAGTCACCTACATTCTCTCTAGACAAGTCACTTTTGTCTAGAAAGAATGTAATTGTTCAGTCCTCAGGATATATGACTGCAGAGCAGATAAGGCACATCCTCCTAGGGAAGTTCTCTGCATATTGCACAGCACAGATGGGAAATGTTGTGGCTTAGGATGAAGGGATGAAACCAGCCAAGCTTTAAAGTCTTTACAATAGCTAAAAAGCCAAGCAAGAATGTGGGTAGGGGAGCACCACTGGTCATTGGATTTCCTAGCAAGGGTTAGGGGATGTAGCAGGATGGCACTACACGTACATATATTAATGCTGCTGTTCAGTGAAGGGTCAGAGGCCTCTCATCTGTAGGTACTATGGTCAGTACCTCTTTCTGAGACCCTTTTTTCAAGGGTGTCTCAAAGAAATAAGAGAGTAAGTGCATTCTGTGGGTATTATAGCTTTATTTCTACTATTCTTGCTTGACTGAGTGTGACTCGAATGGCATTTTGTCTATTAATAGAAAAAGATGCAGCTAGATGCTGTTGGGTGATGTCAAAAAACCCAGAAACTGAAAGGGGACCAAGAGGGGTCACCAAGGGCCAGTTCAAGCAAGGATCTTGATGGGTTATTATACAGTCAGTCACATACTCATGCTTTTAACTTAAATACTAACTGGAAAAAGATAAATTAACTCTGCATAACAGTCAGCTAAATTCCCTCAGTAGATATCATCTTCTCCTACTTCTCAAACACCAAAGAGTTCATTTGCCATAGAAGTTGTAAAACCCACATGGTGAAGATTTCTTGAGATGTCTCTGGTGTAGGCCCCTATATACAAGTGTACACCATGCCTTCCAGATGTGTTCCTACAGGGAGACATCCCTCAGCCACAGCTCCTCTGCAGAAAACAAATCCACAGAGCTGATAACACAGTTCTGGGAAAGAGAACAGCTGGTCAGCTGGTCTGCCCACACTCAATGGGACAGTACTCCTGCTCATCAGCAGATGCCTCTGTGAAGGAAGAGACCTCCTTCACCACTAGTCATGTGTGGAAGTTACATAGAGAGACATTCACAGAGGAAAAAAGCACGGATAAAAGAGGAAAGAAAAACCCAAGAGCAGTCATAATTTGTTGTTAACTTTTTAGGGTTTTACACCAAAATTCAAAATATGCAATGACTGGCCACAGAGCCAAAAAAGGTATTAATACGACAATGTTTTAACTCACTGCAATAATCATATAATAGTTTCTTAGGAATAGAAAAGGTACATTCATATAGGGTTATTTTGTTTGGGGTTTTTTTTGAAAGTTTGAAGGTTTTCCATTTCTTTAATTCTCAGTTTGGTTTCTGACAGTATCTACAGAAGGAAAATTGTAGGAACTTGCAAGTGTTGTAAACTCCAAGCTTGTTAAACTTTCTTCTACTTATGGTACTCTCCTCCCAATAACTCACCATTTTTATCTGGTACCATGTTAGGACCTGAGGCAATGCTTGCATCCCTCATGGAATTCAGAACATAACTCCATTTTTAAATCATGTAAAACTAGATGAACAGAGATGAGAACCTGGCCAGAAAATGGATATTTCATCTTTTCTCTTCAGAGGAAGAAAATTAACAAAGAAAACATATTAGGTTAAGTACTCCATCTCTTTTATTGATATTTCAAAGTGGCAATATATAATGTGACTTATTTTACATATTTAGTCAGAAAACTTTTACCATTAAACTGGCACAGAACAGTGTATTAGGAGCAGACTATTCAGCTTTGGAGTGCAATGTATCATTAGCACAGCAAGGGGACTGGGTAGGTATGAGTGTGCACTCGGGTGTGTCCAGAATCCTGAACATCATTCTGCTGAAATGAACTTTAATGGAAAGGGCTTTGAATTCTTGGAAAATCATTTGATCCAGAAGCATGAAAGCTAAACAAACCCTAACAGAAATTAGAGCAAAGATTGTCCATTTAAGATAAATTGCAAAGAGGGCTGTCACCAACCAGGCACAGAGCACAGTGGAGCAGCTGTTCTGAGTAAACTACACGTGTAACAGGAGAGGACAATATTTGCCTTTTGCAGACCAGAACACTGCTGAGAGCACTCCTTGGAACCCTTCTTCAAGCTGCAGTGGCTCTTTCAGCTGCTACTGTATTCTGGGGTTATAGCTGAAAAAAATGCAGCTTCACAGAGACCTGGAGTATCTAGATTTATTATTTTGTAGTCCCAGATGCTTGTTTAATCAAATTTCCTTCTTCTGAAAGAAAGAAAAATGGTTCCCTAGGACTTTTAAAATTTCTTTTTTCCTCATAGATAGCTTAGCTTGAAACACAGTTATCTGTCCCATCCCATGGGATGCATGGCAAGCTTCCCCCTGTCAGCACTCAATTCCTTTTAGGTTCTCTTTGTCCATTTTGACCTCACTGGTTTCTAAACATCTGAAAAATAAAACTGTAACAACACATGTGACTGGAAAGCAAAGGAGAGGGGAGAGCAGATTGACATGCAGAATATCAATTTTGGCAGCTGGAAAATATGACTAAAATAGATTTTCTAAAATTGTTTGGAAAATTGGGTTCTACTGAATAAAGAAAAAATGCAGAATAATAAAAAGTACTTAAAAAATATAAAATAAGAAATGACAAAGTGAAAGCATATTTTATTGATTTTCAGGTTATTTTGACTTTTCATTTCTTAACTGGTCATTTCATTTCATGATCAAGCATTTATTTTGTTTTTCAAAACTGGAGTTTTAAGGGTAAAAGTATGAACATTTTCAAACATTGTAAGGAAATATTTATTCCTAGAGGAAAAATAATTTCATGTTGACTTCTATAAAACATGGTAACATTTCAGGTTAGCCCAGACCAGATACTTCATTTTATTTGTTAAATTGTTAAATCCAAATCCTATAATTTTATATGTGTAAATAAAGCTCCTGCCTTTTGCTGTCTTCTTGAGGTATATTGATCAATAAAAGCATTTATTAACTGTCTTGTTGCCAATTTTCTAAGGTAACTGGACTGAAATCAAATAAATAGTCTCCATTAAAATAAATATCACCTGTAATTTATTCATTTTCTTCTAGACATTTTAGGGATTCTGTAAATGATGAGTGGCTTTTTGGGGGAAAAATGAAGTTTTAACTACCTTTTCCTCTCCTTTTCTGCTAGATTTTTAATAAAAATAGCAATCAATAGCAATATTTTTAAAAGCACACAAACCAGCAATTTTAAAATGGCTAGAAACAGTTGCAAATTATTTTCAGGCACATGACACAGACTTCAAAAACAAGAAATGTCGTTGTTTAAGCTATGGTCAAATTTTATTTCACTATAGCAAAGACCTAATAGCATGTATTTTGGCATTCTACAATTAAACTTTTCTAAGTCAATTACATACCTTGTTTTATTTAGTTATAAACAAACTTAGCAGAACTAAATATTCATCATTTCTAAATTATGCTCCTTAGAAATACACAATGAAAAATCAGCCTTATGTCAAAAAAAATCAGAGGTCTGCAAAGTGAAAATTTCTTCATGGTTTCCCAGTTTGTAACTAGATGCATCACTGAAGAAAAGGAGAGAGAACAGAGGTGAAACTTGGACCAACATTCCTCCTGCCATCCACACAAAATTTTGACAGAAAGTTAAACAGTGGTCGTATCTCTTTCCAGAGTATCCAGGTGCAGAGAGGCAAGATGAAGGAAAACCAATTAATTTTTGATCAGAGATTATATGGCAGCAAAAAAACCCCCGTGCCTCTTTCTGCAGCTGGCGAGGGAAAGACAAATGTAGAAGCTACAGGCATAATCTCCTCTAACTAAATGTTTTGAAGTATTGATTATAAGGGAGAGTTGCAGGTGTTCAGCTGACTTCTGAACTGTCTGCTGAAGTGCTCTTTCAAGTCTGTTTTTTACCCTTGCAGGTGTTTTCTGCAACAAGCTCCTTATCAAGATTTCAGGTCAACACTGCTGAGTAACACATTTATTCCCCAATCATAGCACTGTGAATGGAAAAGGTTCACCTGAACTTTTCCCTTAAGCAAGGGAGAAAGCTGAAACAGAAACAAAGCCACCACTTTTCCTGATCATACATACTATGACCTTCATGGAATCATTTAAGCTCTGGTCTTCCTCTATAAAGCAGGGATAACCTTCACCAGTAACCCAAAAAGTACTGCTAATGCACTTGCTGTGAGTTACTAAAAACCTATGACAATGAAAGGGGTAGATTTAATAGGAGTGAGTGGAAAGAGAAAGGTCATTAAGGGGAGGCTGTCTTTCCCCTAATGCTGCCCAAGGTGGCTCAGGCTGCCAAAGGCCTGGCACAGCACAGCTGGACCTGCTCCATCATGCATCCCTGAAGGGGCAGCACTGATCTCACAGCTGCCTGCAGAAGCACGTATGGCTGTCTAATGGTGTTGAGAGAGGGCATTAGACCTTACAGTCACATTAATTCTATTACACCACTATAAGGTACTTTCAAATGAGTGCAATTAGGACATAAGGGGGAGAAATCTATCTAAAACATAGCATTAAATTTTAATAGGGAGTTTTACTTGTCTGCATTTTATAGTGAAAAGCTATTACTGCAAAGGGACTGGTCACTTTAAGTTTCCTTTAGGCCTTTGAACAAAATGTGGGTCTATATCCCAAATTAACTAACTTAGAAGCAAAAGTGTGTTGTCAAGACTGTTAACATTTTTGTTTGGGAGCCTGAAACTGCATGACTCAATGACAAGTATCTTCTTTATTTTATGGACAGCCAGAGAAATACTAAAAAATGTGAAACATGTTTGCACCTCTGACTGTCCACAGTTACTGTGAAAAGAAGCATCCATTTTTTGGGGGCAGCCTGTCTGTATTCAATCATATTAACTTCCATCAGCTCCCCTTGGCACATGGAATAATTCCCACCTTGAACCTGCTAAATCTACTTGGATTCAGCTGTTGGGAAGAAATCAGTAAAGGAAACCTACAGCAGATTTCTTTACCTCTTTTAATGCTTTTAAAGTAAACTAGACTGTCCTTGAAAACAGACAGCCCACAGAGAACTGCCTTCTTGTGGAATTAAAGCCAGTCAATTGATGCTCCCTCTGCACTGTGCTTTATCCCAGTAGGATTTGATCCTGTGCTCAAGCCTACAGCTATCCTGATTTTGTTCTCCTTAGCCAAAATTTCATATACCTATGGAGACACATGGCAGACTCCAGAGCATGTCCCAGAGAAAGGACTCACTCTCTAACATGGCATTTTGCCATGATTCTAAATCAGACTCCATATAATTTGAATAAATCTTGAATGGGCCAAGACAAGTTGAAAGCCAAACCCTTTGATTCACCCAGAACACATATCTGGGGCTTTGATTCCATTTAAGTTTCTAATACACAACAACACTGAGAATTAAAGTATTCAGATCACACATTTTGACATACTGCCTCAACCCAATCTCCAAAACCTCCTTTTTTATCACTTCAGTATCAGCATGTCTATATATAGTCAGAAGATCACAAATGTTGCAGTGTCTTCCCAAAATTGAAAAAGAAAACCAAACCAGGATGAACTTGGTAACTCTGAAGCAAAGAGCAAGCGTCTGCAAGTCAGGTAAAGTGCACAAATTCTTCAAGGTTTTCCTGCTTTCTACTCAGACACTTCAGTGAGCTCTTATAGCTCTTATAGCCTCTTCTCACAATAACCAGAAAGAAGTTCTTGCTCCAAACATGGCAGTTCAGAAAGCTTTGGAGTCACTTTCACTTGAACTACTGTGTTCCACCTTCTCTTCCAGCAGATGACAGATGCTATTCTCTGTATATTTGTTCCAGCCTAGGTATCACCCTCCATTCTCATTTCCCATTTATTTAAAACACTTGAAGGAGATCACCTGGAAGCCCAGTCTATTGTACCAATAAATAAAAGGATGCCAAGAACAGACTGAAAATCTGGAATATATGTCACAATTCAATCTTGTCCCATATGCCTGTGTACAAACAGCATTCAAATGCTGAGACTAACACAGTAAACACACATATTCTTAGATGAATCACAAGTGGAGGATCATTTGTCATCTGGAAAAGCCATTTACTGATCTGTTCCCCATGATAGCTTTTCTACCATTACCATATTGTGTATTATCCTGCTACAAATCAAGAACTACCCCATTTGAATGAGAATTGAGATGATTTCAAAGAAAACAGGAGCTGATTTATTTAAATACACACACACACACACACACACATATATATATATATATATGATGAGAAATTAATGAGAGCATTTTCTTTCCATGCTACAGAATTTCTGCTTCATTTGGGCACATTCACATTGTGATGCAGAATGTTGTTGGTCCTGTGTACAGTCAGGCACTGTGCCTCTTCAGATTGTGGCTATGCTAGGCAGGAACTAAAAGTAAAACTATGCTGAATTTCAAGTTATTTTCTAGGACTGTCTTTAATTTTGGTATTTTACACACTTTACTGCTTGAAGCATAGAAATACAGTTTGTCTCACACTATACAGCTTGCTGGTCAGAGTCAAGGAAACATATAAGGTAATCTGGTAATGGAAAAATTTTAAGAATTACCTGGTTTCATTACTAAAAGTGTCCTGTACACTGTGTGCCAGGGGGCTGGTAGTCACTCTGCTTCAGATTTTGCATTCCTGCTGATCCCAGTCATTGAAACCACCAGCTAGTCACACAGCCTCATACCCAGAGAAAACCCATTCAGCCTCTGAATTCACAACCCCAGGCCTGACTAAACCTGAAGGTTTCTTCTTTCATAACATTTCCAAATACTAATATGCTTTTGCTTTTTAACCTGCTAAAGGTACTTTCTGAAGTAATTTTCTTGTCCTGACAGCACTCAACAGCTCCTGTGTTGTCTAAAAGGAGTCTCATGATCTACTTCTCCACTGAGCTTCACACTGACCATTACTGCTTCAGCTTTCTGCCCTTTGCATTTGCTGCACTGTCTCCTCAGCATCACCTAGGCAAGGATTCATTTTTTAAAGCCCCAAGTCTGTCAAGCCATAGCTTTTCTTTTCTACCAGGAATCCACTGAGACAAGATTGGGTCTTACCTGCATGGAGCTTCTCATCACTAATTGTAATAAAAAAGTCATACATGTCAGTACAGGGATGTCAGTAACAGTTGGCTATGAATTTTTAATTATTCTATAAAAGAAAAAAATTTGAGGGATAAAAGCATAAATGACCATAAGGTAGTCTAAAAAACAGTGCAGGTCTGTAATTCCAAGACCTGCTTCTTTGTGTAAGTCAGACAATAACACAAGCCATAGACAATAGCCACTTCTGCTTACAGATGTCTGAAATGACATTGCCTGTCTTTCTTGTTTTTATAGCTTTTGGAAGGTAAAATGGGTGTCTTTGTTAATAAAAATTATTAAAATAGATTAGGCTGGGGAATGGCAAGTGAAATCTCTCTTCTCTGGTGTTTAACAGTCACAGGTGTGTGACCTCGGGTAGTGCTTCCCAAAACAAAGATGCTCCTTCAGATGACTGCAGATCTTGCAAGTTACTTCCTGCTTGTCCCAGCTTCCAGGTTTTCTCAATGGAGCACAGAGAGCTCATACTGACCTATCCCCCAGCTGAGCTCCTCATCCAAGCCCCTCTGTTGCCCTACCACAGCTGGAGTGAAGAGCCTGAGAGATTCTGATCCACGGAGGCAGGAACAGACACATCCACCCTAAGTGAGAGGGAGAAAGGGAGTCATAAAGCAAAAGAGACAGAATATCCTCTTATATTGTTAAATTATTAATAACACCCAGGTCATGAGGAGAAGAGAATTCTCCCACAGATTAGGGAGAATGGCAGCAGCACTCTGAAGTGTGTCCTCTTCAGGAGAGCTGGAATTTACCTCCAACATCAATAGATTGCAAAGATGGCTGTGGTGGGAAGGATATGTATGTAGAGACAAGAACAAAATTTGTATTGCCTATATATACAGCACATTCTGGAGTATAGAAAAGTAAGTAAGATTAAAAAAAATGCAGCTAGTGCCAACATAGGTAAGCTAATCAGTTTTTTTTACCAGGAAAATTAAAAATACATTTAGCCAGCTGTATGCTTTATCAAGGCATAATTCCAATACCTGGAAATCAAAATAAGAGTGAAGATAAGGCACGAGGAAATTCTCTGAGCTACTGCTTTTAAGCCTTCTCTGTGACATTTAGCATGCAGCCTTGCCTTGTTCGCTCCCAAACCTCAAATTCCATTCTTTTCATGAGCAAACATAGAAAAGAAAAGGAACTGGAGGTGAGGATAATCCCTTTTCTGCTGCAAGTCAGGTAATATCTTCAAATTCTGGTAATCCTTCATCCAGTCTTCCCAACTGTCATGCCTAAAAAAGAATACACATAACACCAAAGTTCCATCTGTTAGTGTGGCTGTTACCAGCTGCCAATTATTTTACACAAGATAAATTGTGGCTGTCACATGCTCTTAAATGAAAAAAATTAGATGAGAAAAGAATATTTTGTTTTATTCATCTTTGTTTTGTCTTTATCTGATGAAATTCAACAGTTTCTGTTTTCTCAGCCTCCAGCAATTAGAGTCAGTATCTGAAATGCTGGAGATGGTTTCCCTCAAATCTTTTATTGCATTCTGGGCTATTTTTCTATCAACTGCACTTTTCTTGCACAATCCTTTTGATAAATATGGAATAATCTTAGGATTTTGGAGAAAGCAATTCTGCACCTATCATGTACATTTTAGGTTATAGACCAATTTGGGAAAGCAGAAAGAAACATTTATTTTGAAGAATAACTATTCTCCCATTGCTAGCAAAACATCTAATGTGAAACATTGATTTGTTTTTTATAGTTACACAAAACAAATATAAAATTTTCAATTGCTGCTCTAAATGGCTCATATAGACATATTATGCCTTTTTAATTATAAAATCATTAACACTTTATCTCAAACTATTTTATACACTGTTTTTAGGTAACACAGTAAAGAAAAACAAACAAAACATTTTCTCTTGTAGAACAGTTAACTTTTCAGCAACTTTCAAGGCAAATCCAGATCTATGGGTAATATATTTTCTCTCATAAAAAGACAGAGTACTTTTTGAATCTTAAGCATCTTCCTGAAATTTTAGCAATTTCAGATACAGACAGGCAATCTTGTCATTTTATGTTGTCTGCATGTATTTTACTGATGTTTTCCCTTTTTTTTTTAATAAGCTCTCATTCTTACTGCCTTCATAAATTTTCTGCCTTTGTCCCCTGTTATCCAAAACCAGATGGCCATCTCAGATCTCAGACAGAATTTGATTATTCTGTGGTGGTAGAGTTTTTTCCATTTCATTTCCCTTTTTTCTGCTCAAGTAAAAAAGAAAAGGCTAAAACAGGAAGCCATGAATTATTTTCACCTGTTTCTGAGCAAATTGATATAATTTAAAATGAATTATAATTTAAGTCTCCACTCCCTGCTTCTCTCAGTTAAAATAGGCAAACATATTTTATTTTTAATTCAAATAAGATGTTTAACATATAGCAAATAGCCAAGTTTCCTGCAAGATTCAGTTTGTTTTTAGAAAAAAAATGCATGTCTTTTATTATTAGCATCAGGCAGAATAGCACAAGCTTTCTCCATAGTGTCAACATATGTAAGTATCACATTTTTGTGGGGGAAAACCCTCTGGACATGTTATGTTTGTTATCCTCCAATTTTTGACCTTCTGGTGAAGCTGCCATTCAAGTTGTAGTTGTATTACACCTGTAAAAATACTGGGTACTCTGTGGATACCTTAGACCCAAAGTTAACAGTCCAGTCTCAATAGACCTTACCTATGCCTAGCTATCACGAGTGTGATGGAACTGGAGATCCCATCAGTGGTCCTTCTCCAGCTCAAGAAATTGTTTTGAAAAACTGGAAGAAGTAAAAGAAACAGCTGTTTACTGTTTTAAAGATCAGGAAGAATTCAAAAAACAAAAGCAGGAATCAATGATGCAAACTAAGTGAAAGAATGACATCACTCCACCTCATCACTCCACAGTATAAAGACCTTAAAACTTACAAAATACCTGACAACAATGAAAGTACCCTCAGTCTGGACAACGATTTCACTGCAAAACCATCAAAGCCCTCACATCAAGAAAAAACTTGCCCCTCAACACCCTCAGATTTGGGGGAAATGCAAATCTTAAGCTCACTACTGATGGTATAGCAATGTAGCATGCTGCAAATCAAAAGCTGATTGACAGACTTGATGACTGAGGATTCCTTGTCTTCTCCCTCAAGACAGCAGTGATACAAAATCTGTGTGCTACAGCTTCCATTGTTCTGAAACTGAAGTGTCTTGGAAGTATTTAGTCTTCAAGGCTTAAGAAAACTTCTAAATGTGGTCCAGATACACTCTCAAATCTCAGAAATGACAAAACAAAATTTTAATAACATTTTAATGACTTTCTTAAAAACTCATGGCAGCTGAGTAAGTCTCTTGAGATGCAGTTCTTGATTCCAGAGCAATCATTGTTTCCTGAGCAAAAGGAAAGTACAAAACAGTCATGGATATCCACAGAATAGGGAGATCCCTTGGGTCAACACTGAGCTGTGTACTTGGTGTCAGCAACAGGGATTTGATTTTTACAATCCCTGAGGACCAAGGCCTGAAAGGGAGAGACGGCATTCACTCAACTGCATGGGACAAAAGCATCTTTGCCAACCAGCTGGCCAGCCTGGTGAGGAGGGCTTTAAACTAGGAATAATGCAAAAGGAAGACAATAACCCACAGTCAGGTGAAAAAGCAGTGGATCTGGCTGACAAGCAACCATTTTTTTATGTGCCTCCAGATAGGTAATCAGTCATGAAATTTATGGTAATTCTTTCTCTTTCTGCCAGTGAGACACAGCGATGCTTCTGCAGGGTGCACAATGGAAGTCTAGGATTTCCCGGTTCAGCTTTAACAGAGATAAGTACACAGATCCCCAGAGTTTTGCTACAATATAATACACAGCATAAATAATTTTCAAGTTCAGTCCACAAATTGCCTTTCTGTTCAGACTTAGGAGACTTTCAGTGAACAGCCACCACTGCCTCCTTAGGTTGCCCAAGTTTTCTCAGCATTTCTTGCAGTTAGTCAAAGTTTGACACTTTTATCATATCTGATATCAGAGACTCCATCAAGACTTCTAAGGACTGCTTTGTCGGTGATCTGATGCTCAGATATTGCAGCTGTTGCTAGCAATATCAAATCAAGCATAAAAAAAAAAAAAAAAAGAATGACAAGATGGTCCATGAGGAGTGAACTTTCCAGACAAAACAGCATCCTGTGGATTGACAGTTTGCCCCTTTCGCAGGTAAAAGGTCACACACACACTTGAAAGCAACAAAACTAGCCTGGCTCAGGCATCTCTGCAACTTTCTGAACTAGTTCTGTTTAAACCTGAGTTGGACAAAGCACCTACCCTATCATTTACTGTCAGTTTATCCTGTTTCCTTGGTCCTTTTCAACGATATGACCATTCCCTAAAATCCTTTTTGCAAACTGTCAGTAAATGTCTAGCCAATATTCATTTCACAGTACACCCAGATCTGGCCTTTCCAATTTAAAATATTTTTATAAACTCTTTTAAAAGAGAATGTAAACTTAACTGTTGGTCTGACTTAGCTGCAGTCTGTTTACAATCTGTGAAAACACCTTTAGTTTCATAGCATCTCAGACATTTTTAAGAACAGCTAAAGGAAATTACCCCTCTGCTAATTTTACTTCCAGTAAATTAGGAGCCTTGCATTTGAGAAATTTCAAACCCTCTACACAAAAATATATCTATGCTTGAGAACTGAATAAGACCATATATAACAACTTCTAAAAGTGAGATAAATCATTGAAGGAGAGAAAGTCTTCAGTAAGAAAATGTTTGCTCATTTGTGTGTTCTGAAAAATAGAATGTTTTTAATCCAAATACTCAGAAAACACCCAGGATACCCAAGGGCAAACTAATTTATGCTCTCAGTTACTACCATGCCAAGCACAGCCAGGTTTTTATGGCACTTTTAGGAGGAATACTGTTACGTGGAAATACATGACATTTCCCGAGTGAAAGTAAACACAAAATATTCTATACAAACAGGTCCTACAGATTGACACCGAGTTTCAGACTCTCAGGAACTCAATTCAGATCATATGAGCTCTACCTATATTTAAATTCTTCTTTTTTTCACAGTACATAAAAATAAAAGATGCTGACCCGATACACTGCAGTAAGTCCAAAACAATTTAAATGTGTGCAAAGACTAATAAACAGCATCTTGCATCTTGTGTAAAGAGTAACTCACTCAGTGTAAATCAGCACTAAACAGTTGGCTGACTTTGAGTCTAAATTTTCCACCCCCCTTTCTCTGCAGCAGAGGGAGAATTGTGACAGTCTAAAAAGCCCAAGCATATGTTGGAACTAGAAGATGGCAAAGTGGAGTGACTACCATTTACAATTAAATACCATGGACTTTGATTGACATCCCTGTAACAAAACACCATTTTCTTTAAAAAGTTATAGATCACGGACTATATTTTTTTTTTCACATATATGTGTTCAGAAAGACACAACTCAGCAGTTACATATCTCCCTTCTAAAATATGTTTGACCACTTGCTTATTCCCTTAGTGCCAAACTCAGGAAAAACATCACTCAGTTCATTGTGCGTGGAGGAAAACAATGGAGGAAATAGAAAGGTTTAGGTACAGTTCCAAAAAATCCATTTTATGTCTTTCTTACCACTGCCTAGACATGCCATAGAAACACACATAGACACAGAAATTATGTTTTTCTCATGCTAACACTTATAATTAAACATCTCTGTATGTTTAACTCTTGTAAATCTAAGGAATATATAAAATGAAGAACTAATCTAGGGGGTAAGCCTAAGGCTGTGAGTTAGGTGGTCCAAGAGGGGAAGTTTTGGTTTAGGGTGTGATCTACTTTGCTATACATAATTTTAAAATATTTTTTATTATAGGTCACATTTTAAGGAGCTGTCCTGTAGGCAAAAGTTGCACAGCTTTGGGGAATTTAACTTTTGGGTTTTTTCAGTAAATGTCTCTGTGTCATGCCATTCTTTTCCCTGCCTCATAGAGTGACAAGCTGCTCTCTGGAAGCAGTCAATGTGCAGTGCAAAAGGCTGATGTCTGACTTCTTTCTTGCAGACTTTCAATGGGGAATGAGAAAAAAAAATGTTCTGAAAGGACAAGAGAAAAATAAACTTATAACATTGTGATTAGGGTGACAGGACACTGTCTAAGGGAACCATAGCTCCTGGGCAAGTCACTGTAGCTAAAGGTTTTGAATGTGCACTTTCTTTTTAAAATGCTTGGCTGGCAGTATTTGTCTAATCTACCCCTGACAATGTTTGAATCCAGTAATATGCATAAACATTTTTCATTACTTGAGGTATTAAGAGCTTAAGTTTTCCTAGTGAGATCTGATTTGTTGGCTGCTTAACTGTACAAGCATTCATAAAGTGTAATTTATAAAGTCTAAAAACATTTTAAACTTGATGGAGAGCATTGTGGACAGAGGCCAGACTGGAATGGAAGCATTTGTGTCCAAGCCTTTCAATTGTATTAGCCCCCAAAGCAGGGCTGCAGCACAGTCGTGGTCCCTGACCCATGCTACCTGACACAAGCCAAAGTCATGACAGACACTGTCTTGATTTGAGTCTGAGGGATTGAATTCCACTATTTGAGGATGTCTCCTAGCAAGTTAAAGTTACTGGCATGGGAGGAGCCCCCCAGTGCCTGGATTTGGACCATTACATGCAGAACACCAGACGAAAAACTGGCACCAGCCTACCCTCCAGATCGAGCCCTGTAAAAGTTTGTGCCCCAAATGGGAAGCTCAAATGCTTAAAATCAAAATTGATCAGCTTTATTTATAGCATTGTCAAACATAACTTTCTCAGAAGTGAAGAAATTATTTTCATGCAAGTTTTCAATCAGGGCTGCAAGTTCAACTGATGCCATTGAAGCACTCTGGAGGATACACCCAGCATGCACATCTTTAAAATTGCTAATAGGACTATCAGCTGAAAACAAAGTTATAAAAGACAGGTTTAGCAAATAATGAGCTATGCTGCAATTCTGTGATTTATATTGTTAATCATAAATCAGTTATTTGTGATTATTATATTTAACAGTTTTTCTAGACTACTAAAATTTTGGAGATAGGGTGCTTTGACAAGTATCAATAATATTTACATTTTATTACAAAAAAATGAGATTAAATGATTTACAAATCCCTTGACTTCTATTGACTCAATAATAAGAAACAAACTTCAACACCATCATCTGGTACACACCATTTTGTTGTGTCCCTTCAGATTGATAACTTGATTAACCTTGATGGAACTCCACATGCATTGCCTTATTTAAAATAGTAAATTAATGAATTTCATTTATCCAATTAAATCTGGTTTTCACTTCAGCTATGTCCTTAAAAGCAGCTTGGATTTTTTTTTTTTTTCTGTTGACACATTGTGAAAAATTGTACTCAGGAGTTCAGGAAAATAAAACAAGTCAAAACAGGGCCATGAACTGGTCCTCAACTCTTCTCCTTAAAAATTCCATTAAGTTCAATGAAACTTTCATGTTATATCCATTTGACACATTTTTTTCCAACTGTGTCGTGGTAAACAATCACTTATTTGATTTTTTTAAATTTTAGGACTCATATCTCACATATTTCTTTTTCTCTTCAAGCCAATATGTTTAATAAGTATATTATTTTCATAATTATTCTTCAAAAGTAAAGACATATCCTGGGCAACATTTATTTTAATAGGGACTTTCCCAGAGAAAGGAAACTAAGAAACATACTATTAAATGAAAACTAAAGAATGCAAACAGAAACTGAAGAGTTCAATTGATTCATAAGTTCTTACTGACATGAATATAAATACAGAAAAAATTGTATTTTCACAAAAAGAGCATTTACATACATTCTTAGCTTAGTTATAGCAATATTTGTTAAGTGATCCTATATTATTTTTCATTTACCATTTTTGCCTTATCACAAGAGCTCAAGCAAAATTTTTGATGTTTTAAGAGGTTTCTAAATTTAAAATTCTACAACAGCTAAAAGATAAGTAGGGGAAAAGTTGTGAAATTCTTCCATTATTTTTAATACACGCTTTTTGGAATGCACAATCATGCTTCAAATTCTTATCTGAGATCGGAGACTCAAAAAGTGTTTATGAATCATATAAAATGCAAAAGGTAAATTATAAGGCAACAATCTATGACAGATGTATGCATTAAAATTTCTTAAAGTCTGTTTGAATCTCCTATTGGTCTTGATCTTTCACTGAGATTTTTTTTATCTCGTGTTTACACTCCTCATAGCATATGAGGAGTAAGTTGGAGAAGATGAATCATCAGCCCTATTTCTGAAATATCTTCTGATTGCTTCCATCTGCATTCTGTCAAAATCATTTGGTAAGAATAATCTGATCCCAGATGACCACGTAAAACTTACTGAAAAATTAAAAATCTCCCGCAGAGACAAGTGTGTATGTAATAATGAGTTAGGCAGAAAATGAAACAGCACAAAATGATGTCCCTTCAACTCCTTAACTGAAAAATCAATATTTTTTAACAAAAATATTGATTGTAACATTCAAGATAAATCACGTATTAAAAATTTGAAATGCTAAACATGCTAAGCATTTTCTCATATTGATATGGCTTTCATGGTTAAATCTGAGCTTACTGAACAAGCCGTCTCAAACCAACACTTTGGTTAGTTTTATTGGTTTGCAGCAAGCTAATTATTTTTTAAATTCCAAAACTTTTAGTGCTCCTATGCCTATTATCTTGGCATAGGAAACTTGAAACTTTCTTCAAAGCTCTGAATTCTGCTCACTGAAATGGAGGGATGGTCACCATAATCTGTGTGGATTCATTGCAATCTATGTTTAACACCACAATGCAAAAGGAGAAACTGCAGAGCAGGAGAGAAGTGATATTGCTGAACATCAGACAGGGAAAACATCTTGTTTCTGAGGGGCAGGAGATGATTTTATCAGCAGAAGGTACTTATTCACTGCAGGGTCTGGAGGTTTATGCCTTACTTCCACTGCATTCCCTACCAGGGCTTGTTCCTTCACATTCAAGGTGATTATGCCTTTCATTATGCCTTTCAGCTTTTATTGTGCAAATGTCCATGACCTCTTGACTATCACAGCAGGTTCATGTAAGGCTAGACATAAATGCCATTCACGCAAAAAGGAAAAAGAAGAAAGATGCCCCATCCCTGGAAGTGTTCAAGGCCAGGTTGGATGGGGCTCTGAGCAATCTGGTCAAGTGAAAGGTCTCTCTTCCCATGGCAGGGGGTCAGGAACTGGATCATCTTTAGGGTCCCTTCCAGCCCAGG
This sequence comes from Serinus canaria, assembly GCF_022539315.1. Classification (NCBI taxonomy): domain Eukaryota; kingdom Metazoa; phylum Chordata; class Aves; order Passeriformes; family Fringillidae; genus Serinus; species Serinus canaria. The sequence goes on from NC_066317.1 coordinate 47,405,369, forward strand.
CTATTCTGTGATTCTATGAAGAAATAGAAGAAAAGACTTATGAAGGATAATGGAAGTATTTATTAAGGGATTACAAATACTGTAAAGAAAAGGAAAGAAAATTAACCAACTAATAACCACCAATTTATTTCTTGATGCTACGGGCTACTTAATTATTGAATTACTTATACTTTCAATATGTTTCCAGTTTAAATGGAGCTTAGAAGGCTCTCACTATCAGGATGTCATTTGCACAATGTTGAATAGTAGGAAGAGACTCATTTTTCTAACAACCTTAGATTTTCTTTACAATGTTCTTAATATATAGAGATTTGAGGAATAAAATTGATGTAGGAATAAAAAAAATACATGGAATGAGTACAAAAAGTGTTCTGACAGTCCATCTGATTAAGCAAAATTCTTTTTAAGCCCATAATGCACAATCCACTGACATATGGTATACATTTTGGTATACATCCTTGGTATACAATTATACTAAGGGCTATTAAAAGTGAATTTACATTCTTAACACATGGGCTGGAAAAGTACAGTGAAAAAAATTAAAATCTGCACAGAAGGACAGACCTTGCATAATGCATATGCTTTATTCATTAGGCTCTAGCACATTCAACTTGTTAGAATTATTTTACAGTACTGAATGAGAAAAAAAAATGGGAAGAACTTAATGTCTTTATGCTTTCTGTAGCAACTCCACTGTAGACAGATCAAACACTGTCTTATTTCACAGATCTGTAAATGGCAACAGTCAAATAAAAAATGCATATCTAAAGAACCCTGAATGGGAAGCTGTAGAAGTGCCAAAAAGTGAAATAGAGTCTGGATGTCCTCTAACTTGTGGTAAATACATTTTCGAGGGCTCTAAGATTATGTTTTGTGGGAGATGCCTCTGTAACTTCATATATTTGTTGTTTGGAGGATGGGCTAAAGCAGTGCTGCCAGTTTCTTTTCCTGGTACAATGAGTGATGTGGATAACGTGGAATGTGTGCATATATATATATATATATATAATATGTCCTAGAAAAATGAAGTGCAGATCTCTGGCTTGGCACTTTATCATAGAGCTGTGATGGTTTCCTTTACATCACTCACTCTCATAGAGGAAAGATATTGATTAAAATTAATACCATTTTCATTGCACAACTACACTCCAAAAGTATGCTTTGTGCTTCCTCAAGAAGTTTTCATTCCTTTTTCCTCAGCTAACGTGTGTGCCCTTTCTTGAAGGGCAATGCAAAGCAGAAAAAGGAAAATAATACTTTGGGTCCATAAGAGCTCCTGCCATGAAGCCTTTCAAAATAGCTCTTTTATGCACTGAGAGAAAGCAACATAAAACTTTAAGACTCTTTTTCATCTAAGTAAAATATGCCTATTTCTCTGTCTGCTGCTGATTTATGAATGGTAATAGTAAGAGCATTATTGTGGCAATGAAATGTCTGTGATGGCTTATTGACAGGAAACTCTCCACAGACAGTCACACTTTAAGACTTTGAGACTCTAATGTCTCATTGGCCACAGGAGGCAAAACTCAGGAAGAGTTGAGGTTTTCTCTTGTTCAGATAGGGCCTCAGAGAAGGTGTCTCTAGATGTCATTAAGCAAACTCGGGATGTGGTCATTTTACAAAGAAGTTGGAGAAAAAAGAGGATTAGGACTTCAGACCCAAAAGAATGGCTCTGGTTGGAAATTTTACATTCCCATGGTATGAAGCAACAGATATGAGCTCCTGGGTTTCACCAGTGGAAAGAAAAAGGCCATTGAGCCTTGTTTATCACCCAAAAAGATACCCTCCACTGTCCTTTTTGAGAGATTCTATAAACAGCATTATACTTCTATAGATTTGCTGCTGTTTTCATTCTCCTGCAAAACAACAAACCAAGTGAATGCACAATTCTCATGTAACGACGAACTGACCCACTTCAAGGTCTCAGCACTTTTCTTTGCCTGTACTTGTGAACATGAAACTCTCATTTTCGATGGTTGTTTATGTCAACCAGGAGACAAAATATATACAGAAGTCATACAATAGTTATTTGCAGTTCCAGCTTCTTTTTTTGCCTACTACCACAGGAGAGCACAAGCAGAAAATTCCAAACAAGCCAAATCAGTGAATTGTCTATGTCAGCTAAATAATATTTGCTGATTGAAGTAGATGAGGAATGAAAGCTCAAGAAGCAAATCTTTAACACTTTTCTTTTTGGCTGAGTAGTTGCTTTTTTAGCTCTATCATTCCAGGTGAATTTTGTGAAAAAAATCCAAGGGTTTTGAAGAGCCTATGAATAGAGTCAGTTATTCCATACTTTCTTGCCTGAATCCCCAATATTTAAAATTCAAAACAATGTGTGAACCAGGACAGAAGGATGGATGCTGCACATGTTGTATGGGTGCATTTTTATAAGAAACATCAGTAAATGACAGACAGGGGAAATGATGACTGAGAAGACTAGAAAAAAGCTTATATGAGTTTGCATAGCAATTGCATCCTGCTACAGCTAAAGTATCCCTTGTGCAAAAAATATCTCTGCATTTAAATTAAGTGTGGAAATAGGTGGGTTTTTTCCTTATTTACAGTGTCCTGGGTATACTACTCTGATCAATGTAAACCAGAAGCAAACTTACTCCTTTTGAGACTTCTCACTTCTGTAGAAGTTTTAACTATCCTGTTATATATCTTTTTCAGAATCTACCTCTTTAACTTGATGACAGCACACTGACCTTGAAAGACAGAGGAAAGTCAAAGCATAAATTTGGGGTAGAAGGGAGAAAAATAGGGAATAACCTATTTTAGGGAATAACCTCTAGATCTAACAACCAAGGAGAACTAGTGTAAATACTGTTTCACAGACACTTATCATCTTTCCTGACTTCCAACAGACCAACATATGAAAACACACCAGTGGCCTCACTTGTATGCACTTAAAGAAATCAGCTTCATTTTCTTCATCATTTGACCCTTTCTCTGCCCAGCAGTCACTTTCAATATTTCTGCACTCTCCTTCACTACTATCCCCAACAACTGCAGTTAAAAAATGTTTCATGTATACCAGTAATAATTTTGAACAGCCCAGAGTAACCTATCTTTCAAAACTGCCAGTTACTCAAAGCTTGAAATGCTTGAAGCACTTGAAGCCTGCTTTGCAGCTGTTTATCAACGTTTTTCAAAGGCTAAAATTTTTTTTTAAATGTGTGATTGTGTAATGCTTATATAAAGACAATAAGAAAACAGAGACGCTTTTCGGTTTTTAGTGAAAGTAGGAGTTGTGTGTTGTTTTGCAAGCCTAAATATCTCCAAAATGTCATGTATGTCTCCTTATCAGAATATTTCCAGATACCTTATTTTAAGTCTTTCATGAAATTACCATATATTTTCAGAGCATTAACCAGGAATCAGCATTTGTGCTTTGCTAAGTCAATAAAACAAACAGCGAAGTGTTATCACAAGCTGCTTGATGCCAGGATGCTTCATGTTTCATGCTGAACCAAATCACATTAGCCAGGGAATGTAGGAAAGGGCTCCACTCAAATTGTCTTCAACATGAATGGGAACAAGCTGCTCTCTTTATGTTCTTGAAGCAACCTGAACCAAACTGGCCCTGCAGCCACATCTCTCACAGCTGCAAGATGTGACTGCTGAGCTGACTGGCAGAATCTTGCTTCTAGGACAGATTGGTGCTCCTGAGCCACCTGTCCTAGAGGGCTCAAAGACTTTGTAATTATCCTTTTTAACCACAGCAGGTGGGTGGCTATGATGTTGTTTGTACACCAGAGGTTTAGAACTTTGCCTCTGGACTGGGAGGGACACTCATTTTCCATCAGTGACAAGTGTCTAGTTTCCCCAGACAACTAAATCCATGAAAGAAATTACCTCTCTAAGATGGTGTCTAAGAGAGTAACTTGAGAGTAGGTACAAAAAAATGTGTTTGGCTCCTCAATCCCAGACCCGTGGGGAGATTTTAAATGATTGCAGCAGTGTGGCTTCATGGAATTTCTTCCTCTATTTATTTCTTCTCCTGGTTTAATTAGAAATTTCATAGCCATAACCTCTCTATAAAATTTAATGTTGTCTAGAGGTAATTGAGGTTTATGTAAATTTTTATGACATATTAATGGCTTGACTAGAAGTGAAACTGAAGACTATTTCATAAAGGAAACTGAAGACTGCTAATGTAAGATCTCTAGAGTCAGCATGGAGAGACACAAGACTGCTTTTCACCAATATAACTCTAAGCTGAGCTAGTCTACTTTCAAATATTACATTTAAACCTTCGGCTATTAACAAAAAAAAAAAAAAAAAAAAAAAAAAAAAAAAAAAAAGAATATATAGCTATAGTTTCCCATACAACCAGTGGTGGAAGGAAAGACTTCAATATACTAATTTTCTTGAACATTCTGAACTTTTTCTATCACAATATGTTCAGACCATTTGGAATTTTAATGCCTGGAAATAATGCCTTTTAAAAGTGCCAAAGAATTTTGAGGAATTAATTCCTATTAGAGCAGGTGAGAATACAGTACCCTTGGGAAAGATAATGTATAACAGTTCTTTGCCTTTGGGTTCATCTCTTCATAAGAAACCCATCTGATCACCATCTTAGCATTTTATGACACAGTAACTAGTCACAGAAATTCTTATTTCTATGTTTTATATTGCTACTGAACTGTGCAAGGATCAAAAGCAATCATTTTTAAAGGAACTGCAGTCATTCCACTCCCACAATATTTTATCTTCTCTGCTTTCTCTTTCTCCTTTCTTCTTCTATTAAAACATTGTTGTTGTTGGGCTTCAAAGTCATTGGGTTTCAACTGAGGAAAACCATGTCTTTCATCACAGAAAACTAATTCTCTTCAACAACCTGAAGATTTTTATGATGATTTATCCATCAGAAGAGGGGGAGAGGAAGTGATGATTCAGTATTCTGAACACCCTTAACACAGCTCTCAACAGAAAAATTAACTTTGGATTTAAACAAACTTTGACTAAAGCCCTATATGAGCAAAAAATATGCAATGTGTATTTCATTAACTTGACTATTCCAAGTCTTGCTGGATTCAAAAACCTTCCAGCCTCTCCTTAGGATAAGTATCATAGGGAATGGAAGGTTTTCTCTTTGCACTTCAAGTGTTTAGTTTACTTGACCACACAATTTCTTAGTAGCCTCCAGCATGTGACCCCAAGAAGGAAGATTTGGCAACTATTAGAGCACTTAGGAACTATAGAGGTAAGATAAAGAGTATTCCAGGAGCAAATCAGCTTAATTTTTCCTGCTACTGGAAAAATTTCTTTGAAGCTGGAAGGCATGTGTATTCAGAAGATGGAAGGGGGAGAAAATGCTTTGAGTGTCCCAGAAACCTCTGAATCAATTAGTGAATATTTGTGACCAGGGTCAGTGATTGCACTGAAATTGCAATGGAGCTCTATGCTTCAGATCAGAGCACTACCAGGAGGTCTTAAAATCCCATCAAGAGAGGATTTTCTGTCTCCATGGTTAAGCTGTTTCCACTTTAATAACTGACTAGATATGGAAAACTTACATATGCAATTTGTTTGCAAAGGCATGCAGCCAGAGGAAATGTCAACATTTTATCACAGAAAACCCTATTAACAATATAGGTAAGCAAAATATTTAAAGTAGAGGAAAATAGCATCAGGTAAGAGCTTTAGGATTTGTATATGTGTGTGCAAGACTCATATATATATATATATATATATATATATATATTTTGTTATTATAAATTATTATTTGTATAGGAAGAGATAGGGTTTCAGAAGTGAGTTTGTCTTTGGTGTTCTTTTGATTTTTTTTCCACAGGCCTAACAGAAATTTGGTTTACAAAATCTTTGGTTTTGTTTAAGTATTCTCTCAGTAAAGAAAGAAAGGTATGTCTCATACCTGCCAACATGAAGAGAAATTAAGCTACTAGTTCAGTAACAACACTAGATTACACTGAAAGAGTTCCAGTGCAAACACATATTTTCATTTTTACATTAGTCAGGAAGTTTTTTTACCCTACCAAAACCAGTATAAGCATTTCCTAGTTTTCTGATTAAAAGTATGTTTTAGTAATGAAATGAGGGAAGTGAATCCTATGGATGCCAGTACCTCAAGAATTTTCTTATTTCTTTTCAAACTACATATACTCAGGTTTTTCAATTTCTTTTGAATTTGAAAAGCAAAGCTTTAACCAAAGAGACAAGACACAGTAATAATGACATCTTACCATTTCAAATTATTAAGGCTATTGAGACTTTTTCCTCTCAGATGACGTGTTCTCATGTGGCGGAGTTTTGCCATCAATTCAGGTGGAAGAACTCGAACACCTGTTTCATCACATGCCTTTGACACTGGCTTCACTGTTTCTGCTCCTAACAAATCCTACTGACCCACACACAGGGCTGTAGGCAATAAAGCCCTCAGCAGAGGTAGCTGCCTGACTTCTAAGAAACCAGCATCCTGTTGAGTTGATTAAGGGGGTTTTTCTTTGCTTGAATGTTGTGACATTGCCACTGACTGCTAACCTGAATGTCACAGGAAGAGTTGTGCTGGGAAGTTATTTCAGATCCAATTCTGACATGCTGTTACTTCAGAGCTATATTCTGATGTGTTGCTGTTATATTTCTGCAAAGTGTTGTTGAACTTGCTTAACATAAGTATCTGAGCTGTTTGGCTTTCTTTGTCATATTTCTAAAGTTTGCTTAGTACTAGAGGTAGTTAAAAAGATCGTTTTAGGCCAGTTTGGCTATAGACATGAATTTTTCTTGATATAGTGGCTTTAGAGGATCTATACCATCTTAAATATAGAGGTTTTGGGGAAAGAGGGTGTTTATTTAGCAGCATTTTTGGTCAGTGAGTTTGGGGATTTCAACTCTTTTGAGTATTCTGTAGTTCTGGACATCTATTACCTGATATAACTGAGGCATAGGGATTATGAAGTCTGCAGAAAGTTCTGTCTATGAACATGATAGAAGTTTTCCTTGTTGTAATAGTTTGCAACAGAAAAGGATTTTTTCTTTCTTGTAAATCATAATCTACCTCTATAAGCTGTTTTGAGTTCTAAGCTTTCTGATTTTTACTAGCTGAGACCATATATTCAACAGATTTTCTTTGATACAAAGTATACTTTATGAAATACAGTAGTTCTTTTTTCTGAAGTTTGTCTAGATCAAAGCCGGAGCCTTGCTGATTGCGACAGGATTATCTAAATTTGCATGGATAATAATGCAGAGTGATATAAGTTACAGTACAGTATAAATTATAGCACTGTTATCTGTCGATGGTCTTCAGTGTAGGATTGTTTTCTACAGGTTGGTCAAGAGTCTTCAGATATATTTCTGAGGCTGTTTTTACAATAAATAAAAGTCAAGCTAATAATTTTTGCAATGCTAGAATAAAATCTTCAATTAAAAATTAATACTTTTTTTATTAAATAATTTTGACAATTTCTTGCCTTTTTTTCTTTGCTGACCCCTACATTATGGACAGGTATTATATCATTAGTTGTTACCTAGCAAAATTATAAGACCAAGTTTGAGTTTTACATTCTTGGCTTTTAGCACTGCAGTAAGCATTTAAAAATATTCAAGATTATATCCCATGCAAGAATAGCCAACCACAAAACATTTATAAAAGGGTCTATGCCAGAGGTATGTGAACAAATCATTGCATCAAATCCTCATGTATACAAGCACATGCTGGACATAAATAAAACTTCCAATGCTGTTTCTGAATCTCTGTCTGGTAACAAACAAAACTTCAAATTTTTTTTCTGAATTATTTTTAGTCTGCTTGACTCTAGTAATAATTGCCATTTTCTCCATGGTTACCTATTCACAGCAGAACTTCCTGCCTCCGAACCTGTCCTGTGTGAACAGAAATCTAGAGGATTTCAGATCACCAACAACAATTTATGTGCTCTCATTATAATGACCTGCTCAGAATTATCAGAGAGAAAAAAAAAGTGCATTGCCCTGAAAGTTCCAAGGTTGTCTGCAGGAGACTCAGGACACAGTTACCAGTAATCTCTGAAAGAGTCCTGTATGCAGGAAAAGAGAAGTAAATACAATTTAAAAGTTGTCACAGGAGGTTGTCTGAAGTCTTTATGGAAGTTGACAGTATAATAACATCACCTGCCTCTTGGTGACGATGGAGTGGATTGGCCTTTCTTCAGAATAATGCAGTGCATGCTAAAAAGGTGCAAGTTTACAGCTCAACTAGAAAAACATGAGCTGCATAGTTGTTCAATAGGTGACAATCTGTAGGATGCATAGGGACGGATGATATTCTCTATACATAGCTTCTGTGAAAAAATAGAGCTTATTTCAGCTTCTACAGAAAAAGAACTGAAAATCTTCCATTTAACCGCGCTAAGGCATACAGACTGCAGCAGACCTTCCAGGTGCCCACCAAATGGTGGAAAAGGTGGAAGGCTTAAAATGAACAATTGACAACACAGAAGTCATTTTTGAAGCAAGGAAGAGCAGAATGTCCATGAAGATTTTGGGAGCAGGACGAAGAGCAGACTGTACAACGACTTACAGAGAAGCAAGGGCTGTGAAGACTCTCTAGCTGAGGTTGCTGAGTTAGCTGGTGCATTTTAGCCTTTCTTCTGGAATAGAAATTTGGTGATATGTGTGATTGTGGGCTTGTTTAGAGTAGATGGAGGATTCATGGGATGTTTCCTTGACCTTAATATTTGGATAAAGAAGCCATTTGGCCATCTCTTGCTGAGAATGTGATTTAGCTCTCTACTGAGCGGAGATATACAGATACAGTTTAGCTGTTGATAATTTTTTAATCTCTGTTGTTTGCAGTATTCAGGCAGCTTAAACAATACTCTTAAAGAATACTCTAGAAAGCTGAGAGCCTGATGAAGTTCATAATTCTCATAGTCTGGTGGGTCCTGGGTAAAAGAACTGTGAATTTACAGGGGAAAAAAAAGAAGGAAGTATCAACACTAAATTACAGGTTATGTGTCATTGCATGCTGTAAATTGCCTTCATTAGCACTTGTTCAGGTATTCTGGCCAAGAGCTTAACAGAATACAAAGAGAGAAAGGAATTAGAGACCCGTACAATTATGGTAGATAACAGTTTGTTTCCAGTCAAAAGAAAAAAATCTCTGCACCATATATATAGATGATGTGGTTTTTTCCAGCAATCAGTTGCCTTGTTGGCTTTGCAGAGGAATATCAGTTTCCAATGTATGATTACAAGTTCCCTGGAGGGAGGATTTTCTCCAAAGAATTGTTTAATATTGTGTCTCAAGTTAAGTGTGCCATGAAAATACATTGACAACTCTTACACTTTGACACTCAAAGCAAACTATTTTGGAGCAAAAGTCTTAATTCTCATGTCAGGTGTTTTCTGGAGATACAATATCACAAAAGAACTTTGCATCATGCATTTCGCTGCTTTAGAGTCAATAATTTTTTCATGAAAACTTGAGCGCCTAGATACAATATGACATAGTGGCATTTTAAAGACCTTTTAATACATTTGCATTTCCTACCTTCTGCTGCATAGGTAAAAATTACAGGAGTCCATAATAAACAGTAAGATAGAAAGGAACAGTGGTCAGAATATTGAATAGCCTTACAAGGCTATAAAGTGGGTTTTAAAAAAATTATTTTACTTTTTGTGGGTTTGAGGGGAAAATAGGCCTTTTTTTTTTAATTGAGGTTTTTGTGTCCTTGGTGACTACTTGCTATTTGTTGGGGTTTTTTATAATTTTCAGAATACCAGGAAAAATGAACTACCTTGGGCAGGGGGCAGGGAAAAAAAGGTCAGCAAAGCAGAGCTGTGTTGTGCACTCAGTATCGAAGGCAGCAAAAGAGTTCAAGTATCATGAGATTTTAATTTGCTCGGTAAACCAAAGCATCAAAATAAACCACTCTAGAGTCCTTTTCATGGTGTTTATGAAAATGAAAGCTTATATGTGCAGAAAGACTTATTTTTCTAAATAGAAATTTTGACTGCTCTGCATGAAGAATGCAAGCAGTATTTTATTTCACTTGGGAGTTATCAGTTCACGCACAATAGAAATGTGTGCAGCAGACGTGCAGTCATGGAAACTGCGTGTGTCAGTCTGGGATGAAATTATGCATTTTATGTGGGGATGGGTGAGTTTGCATTCAAATGAAGAACAAAACACTTTATCAATGGCACAGGGTGTACTGTTGCAAAGCATTCACGTCAGTTCCTTATTATAATTGCTTTGTTGGCATGAAGTATTTGCTTTTCATTTTGAAGTTTCCAGAAAATATTTAGTGTGTACATACTACAAATGAGCCTGGTAGTATTTTTCCTGCATTTTTTTCCATAGCGTTTTAACAATTTCCATAGGTTGATACTGCAAGGAGAATTGTGCTTGCAGAAGAAAGGTTGAACTAATAAATCAAGACATTTAGAAAGGATTTGAAAGGGCTGAGGTAAAGCATAAATCTGAATCTGGCAAAAGTGCAGTGGTAACTTGGACAGTAAAAGAACACATGATGTCTTCCAGGCCCCACAGAGATGTGAACATTGTGTTCTAAACCAGCTGCCACTTTCTTCAAACAGCACCTGGTGTTGTCGGTGGGAATCAAGAGGCAGAGACTGTTCCTCAACAGGAAATTGTTAAACACCATCAGATTTTCTGGGTGAGAAGAAAAAGGGCAAGTGCCCCAACAGTTGACATAGGTTTGAGGTGACGCTGACCCTGGACAACCTGGCCAGGTATCTTCCATTCATGGAGTCATGCCTGTCTTTAGAGAAATAGAGGGAAGAGTGTTGGAAAGTGAACATTGGAAGACTTCTCCAGAGAACTGCCAATCATTCAGTCAACTCCATCTTTTTTAGAAGTAATCTGGTATGGAACAAATACCAAGTACTTCCTTATTTTCTTGTTTCCATTTAATATGAAAGAAAAAAGTATTGAGGAGGCTTGAGAATTTCAAACGGTTTGGATTACATGTCTTTAATATGTTTTTTCTATCAGTGCGAGACTGAAATTTAATGACTCAAACAATATTATTTTGTTGATGATACATTGTAACAGCCCAGGAGAAGAGGGATGCACACCCACCACCAGAGGCTACAAGGTGGAGTTTGAGCCAGACAAAGGAAAAGGCTCACAAGATGCAGATCCTGCTAGGTAAGATAATGCTTTTTATAAGTGACTATCTCTCCTTACACAACCTAAAACCAAAAAGCGTTATGCACAGGTATAAAACTCCTCCACCCCCTCCCCAGGAAGAACCATGACATTCAGAAGACTGAAGATATTCATCCCTTATGATGGAGCATAATTGGTTCAACTACACTGATGTGAGAGGCAGCTGTCATGTCTTTCAACATGTCATCAACCATCAAAAACCCCCAAAACTCTCCCAAATTCATTTCTGGACGGACTAGGCATGATCCATAGTGTTTCATCAGACATCGTAAAACTCCCCCACTCCTCAGTGGAGGTACTTCTGTGTTCCCAGATGAATCAAAATATATCTTAATCCATTGAACTTTATATTCCACGGGCTTCTTCCACCCCTGACAGCTCAAGACTGTGGCCATCGCTTTTACCATTGGATGTTGAAATTGCAGCAAATAGTTCTCATTGCTGGATCCATAGGTGGTGATGCTGTTCTATTGTTATCTTTTCTTTTCTATTTTTTCTTTTCCTTTTTTTCTTTTCTTTTTTTTCTTATTTTATGCTTTTATATGCCTCCGTTTCTACAGATAATAACCAAAATGGCTTCAGAACTCTTTTCCATTGCAACCAAATTGTTCTGAAATAAACCTGCCATATACATATTTATAACCGCCACTCACTTAGTGTCATTTCCCCCTAATCTGTCCCAAGGGATCTATTACTAAGAAGAATCTCAGTTACCCTGCCATAAGGGGCAGGTCATAATATCATCTCTTTTTCTGGAAGTAGATTATTTTCCTATTTTTTCTTTTGTTTTACCTTGAAAAGCACTGTAACAGCACAGGCATTTCATCATACCACTTTAGTGTTAACTCTTAAGCAAAGCCTAGAGCCTGTGCTTTCATAGAGGCAGTATATACTTAGAACAAACCTCCACAGCAGTTGATCTCTCAGTAGGACAAATTAGAAGTTGAAGAGGTTGCTACACTTAATTAGCTATAGAAGTTGAACTAATTTCCATTGTGAAAGGAAAAACAAAAAATACTAAAACCTGGCAGTGGTCAGAGTGCATGAAATTCTGCTCCAAAAAGCTTGAAATGGACATGCTTATTATCAAGTTATTTCTGACATTTTTAGGTGGAATATTTCTATGGTTCAAAGGTTTAGGAGCAGGAGCACATTGCTCACACTTTAGCTACTCCTGAGTTCCCTGGAAAGGAGCACTGTCAGATTCACCAGTGAAGAAAAGGAGCTGAATGGCTTATAACCCTGTCTTCTTAAAACACCGCTTGAATGCGGTACCTTGTGCTGGGTGATGAGCCAAAGTCCTGTATTCAGTGTCACTGAAGTCACTACTGTAACACTGGCAATAGAGAAGCTTCAAGGATTGATACCCTTCATAACAGGGGTATGAAGGCATTGAGCTAACTTTTACAGAATCACAAATATCTGATAGAAAATGCAATAGACATGTATCTCTTCAGGACTCTGTTGATAACATTACCTTTTTTAGTAACAATTTGATCAGTTTCATTCCCAATGAAGTGTTTCTTTGAAAACTTTTAATACCTTATTTCCTCAAGTATGCCCTCTGTCTAGATGTGCTGGTTTTGGCTGCGGTAGAGCTAACCTTCTTCACAGTGCCTAGTATGGGGTTGTGTTTTTAATTTGTGCTGAAAACAGCGTTGTTATTGCTGAGCAGAACTTGCACAGAGCCATGGTCTCTTCTGCTTTTTATACTGCCACACTGATACCCATGGAGATATATGGAAAATACGAAAAGACACAGATGGGACAGCTGACCTCAGCCAGCCCAAGGGATATTTCTCACCATATGGTGTCAAGCTCAGTATATAAAGACAGGGGAAGAAGGGGGTAACATTTGGAGGGATGGCATTTGTCTTCCCAACTCACTTTTACGTTTTTGTTTCCATAGAATGTGTGTTGTTAGAAGGGACTAAACAAGAGCCAAGTCCAATTCCTGGGAGCCTGTTCTAGAGCCCAGCCATTTATCTGGGTGAAGAACCTTTTCCTGGTATCTAACCTAATACTACCCTGACTCAGCTTCATGCTGTTTGCTTGAGCCCTGTCACTGGTCACAAGAGTAGAGAGACCAGTACCTGCTCCACCACTTTCCTTGTGAGGATGCTGAAGACCACAATGATATCTGCCCTTAGCCTCCTACAGGCTGAACAGAAGTGACCTCAAATGTCTTACAGCTTCCCCTCCAGACCCTTCACTATCATCACAACCCTCCTCTGGATGCTCTCTGATAGCTTAATGTCTTTTATACTGTGACACCCTAAACCGCACACAATTTTTGAGATAAGACTGCGCCTTATCTCTAGTGTGGAGCAGAGCAGGGCAATCCCCTCCTTAGCTAAGTGGTGATGCTCTGCCTGATGCTTTCCAGGACACAGTTGCCCCTCCTTGCAAGGGCACTGCTGACCCATATTCAACCTCTCATTCCCCAGTCTATACACACAAACAGGGTTGCTCCATCCCAGGTGCAGAATCTGGCACTTGTTGAACTTCACAGGGTTGGTGTTTGCCCATCTCTCTAATTTGTCCAGGTCTCTCTGCAGGACCTCTCTGCCCTTTAGGGAGTTAACAGTGCTTCCCAGTTTAATGTCATCAGGAAACTTACTTGTATTCCTTCAAGTCCTATGCACAAGTTGTCAATGAAGATGTTGAGGAGTGCCAGGCTGAGGATGGAGCCCTGTGGAACCCCACTGGTGACCACACACCAGCTGATGTCACCCCATTCCCTGCAACTCTGTGTCAGACCCGTGAGCCAGTTGCTCACCCAGTGCCTAACACAGTTATTCAGCTGTGGGATGGACATTCTGTCCACAAGGACTGTGAGACACAGAATCAACAGCTCTGCTGGAATTAAAAAAGATTGTATCTACTGGAGTTCCTAGATCAGCTAGGTGGGTTACCCAGTTGCAGAAGGATATCAGGCTTGACAAGCAGGACTTTTCTCCTGTTGTGCTGTGCTAGCTGCGATGGAACCTTGCTTTCCTGGAGATGGCTGAACACCTGCCTGCCCATGAGAAGCCAGGAGTGAACTCCTAATATTTCTTTCTTTTGTGTGCATGGCTTTACCTACTAAACTGTCTTTAACTCAACTCAGAGTTTTCTCACTTTTATCTTCTGATTTTCTCTGATACCACTAGTGAGGGAGTGAGCAAGATGGCTGCATGGTCCTTAGTCACTGGCTGGGGTTAAACCACACAGGACTAGATTATAGCTTTTTATAGCTACATGCCTGGATAGTGCTGTGGTTGCTACACATGTCAGCAGTAAAAATGAAACATTTAAATTCAGCTAGACCAGTGACAGTAGTTGGAATGTCAGCTGTAGCTCACTGCAGCACCCAGAGTGTGTTTCTGAGGCCCATGTAATTTATGTCCCAGAAATGCTTTTGCACATAAAAAAAAGCTGATGCTGCTGTGCCTTCACCATTTCGGTGGTATATCCCCATGTCAATTGAGATTTCACTTTGTGGTTCACGGCAGAAATGACACGTGCTAGCAGCCAGACCATGTTCTGTGACATGTTCTGTCCCTGCTCCTGTATATTGGCATGTGTTTGCAGGTGGGAGATGATTCAGAATCAAAGGCTTTAATAAGGCAGGCTAAATGCCCAGCTCTATTATTCCAGGATGACCCTTCCATTTACCTGTAAAATTTCTGAAAGTGCAATGTGGGTTGTATTGAGAAAAGCAATAGGTTTTTTGTGGTCACAAAATGGGATAACTGCTACATAAATGTTGCTAATCAAGGACTGCTAAATAGTGTATTTAAATTATTTAAGTACTAATACCTAAGTATGGATAATTTGTCTAAGAATATTACCTATTTCTTTTACAGAACATTAGCAATCATTTCAGCCTCACCAAATACAGCAGTATTTATTCTTTTTCAAGCTGTGTAAAATCATTCCAAATCATATCTTCTCTTTATATGAAAAAAAGAATATTAGCTTAGATTTTTAAGAAAGATGTACAAGAAATTTACAGGCCTCATTTCTCTTGTAGGATAACCTTTAAAAATTAGTATCTAGCTGCTTATTTATGCTGATGGATGTTATACTCAGAATTTCACAGTCAATCAAGAAATTGAAAACAGATTTACTACACAATAAATAGGATGATACCAAACTAAAATGCAGTCAATTTAAGAAAATTACTCTAAAGTATTTTGAGGGGTTATATTTTTGAATATTACTGCTGTTTTTTCCAGTATTATTATTTATTATTATGTGCTTTTGTTGCATTTTCTTAGTTTTGAACATTCTCCTCACTCCTGAAGCTTTGTGAAAAACTCTCACAAGCAAGGCAGAATATTGACTGATGGATCACATCTGTAAGAGAGAAACTAATGGCTTTAGATTGTTCACTTATGTCGACTGAATAAATGAACAAAGGGAAAAAACATAAATAGTAATGCTATGGATGGTGTGGCATGGAGGAGAAAAAATATATTTCAGAAAAAAATAATGGTTGTTAAGTTGATGGCTCATGACTGGCATGTGTTTTTTCAGCTTTGAAAGAATATTATTTCAATACCTTAACAGGGAGAAAAGAGAATTGTAATTATTAAAAAGCTAAGGATTGGGAGCTAATCTTCTATTTCAAAGTGAACAGATATACTTGTTGTTTTCTTGAATGCATGGAAAGTAAATTACAGTAGTGGACTATTTATATTAATCTGATTTCTTTATTTTTATATGCAGGAAATTTATTTTTTTCATTCTTTTCACACATTAATGCCATCTTCCCTATGTGGTGTGTTTTAACTCTTGGTAAGATGGGTTTGCCTCTTGCTTGCTGGAAGCTGCTCTGCTCCAGGGCCGGCACCCAGCCGGGCTGTGCGGACCGGGCACCGCCGAGAGCCCTTCCCTGAGCACTTGGTGGGTCTTGGTGTGTCCAGGGCTATGTTGGACACTCGGGAAAACAGATTCCTTCCAACCGGGGGCACCTTGGGTGGGGAGAGGGTGGCCCCGGGGCACGTGGCTGGGTGTCCCTTTGTGACACCATGTAGAAGTTACACTGTGTCACCGAAAGGGACAGCGTGTCTGAGCAGCCCTTTGTGACACGCGCTGACATAGGTGCTGGCAGCGCCGTGGCCACGCCAGAGTGCTCGGTGCACGCGACGGGGCAGGACGTGACAGAGCGGTGCTGTGAGGCGTCCCCGCACAGCCGGCTTGTTCGTTGCTGACCCAGAGCTTTTCCGAGGCATTCCTCCTGCGGCTGGCCTCACGGCCAGACCTCAGAATTCAGTGACCAAGAGTTTTTTGGAGGCATATCCCAGTCCTGCAGCCGGTGCCCTCGTGGCCAGGCTGTGGGACTTGGTGACCTCCATCGTTCGCGAGGAGTCTCCTGTCATTGTGGCAGGAGCCCTCGAGAACCGACTTCAGGACTTGCTGTCCTGGAGCCTTCCTGAGGCCCCTCTGTTGCAGGTACCTGCAAGGCACGACTGCAGCACTCGCTGACTCTGACCTTTGCTGAGGCATCTGTCTCGAAGGTGCCCTCGAGGTCAGAAAGCGGGATGGCAGGCAGAGTGCTCAGCCTGCTCAAGGGGCTTCGGGGCAAGAACAGGAATGGCCCTGCAGCTGCCCCAGTGCAGCAGCCTGCAGAGCCGGAGCAGTTGCAGCCGCTGCAGGATGGTGAGTGGCGGAGCTGGGCCTCAGGGCCGGTGCCTGTGGCCGGCCTGGCCCCATCCCATCCCATCCGGGAACTGGATGATCTCGAAGACCTTTCCAACCCTAAGCATTCTATCACTCTGGTTTTAAAAGTACTGATATCCGGCACCATGTAAGTTTCATCTCTGCTATTTAACGGAAGTCAGGAAATTAGTATTAGCATTTCTTTATTACACACATTTAAAGTGTCTATATAAAAATCTATATTTTCCAGGTTGGAATTGTAGTTTTTAAATTTTTTTTTTCAAAGGGAATCCTCAAAGATTTCTGGGAAATATGTGTAGTTTTTTTCTGCGAGTAAATAAAACTGCAGGAAACACAGAAAGCCTGAAATAGAGGATTAAAGGTCCAGGAGCAGGACTGTCTGCCTGCAGTCCCTTAAGAACATCTTGCTTTGGATATTTGGGAGCTTTTCTTCATTCACAGCAGGTTTAGAAATTAAGGCTCTGTCCAAGTGGCCAAAACTCTCAGTCCAAAGAATTCAAAGTTCAACCACTTTACAAAAGATGCCAAAGTCCCTCCTGCTTTGCTCTGTGTGGATTCCTTGAGAGGTTGTGTATGACCTGCACACAACACAGAAGTGGGATAGATTTTTGCAGATAATCTATAATATATGGATGCATATTTTCCAGGCATGTGACAATATGCAGAGGCCTCCCTCTTTCCCTTCCATAGCATTCATTCTCTCTAATAGGTTAATAATCTATTCAGAACTGATTGCCACATCTTGATGGAGAATATTCTGGATTATTGGATAAAAATCTATCTTCTCATTAACTCTCAATTTAGTTCAGTTTAGTAGACAATATTATTTTCATCAAACAATATAGAATATGATGATATTTGGGTTCTAGTTTGTGGGTTGAACTATGACAGGATTTGTTTGATTTTTTTCCCTTCTTGTCTTAACATGCAGATTGAGTGAGATTTATTTCTTTTTTTTTCTCTTTCTCCTCAGAATTTTGGTAGGTGGAGATGATTGGTGAAAAAATGATTGATCAATTTTTTTTTTTTAGTATGTTACATTATTAAGATAATTGTAATAGATACCCAACTGTAAAAGAATCAATAGCACATTCAAGTTTTAAGGAATAGAAAAGCTGGGTTTTAAGAGTTTCATTTTGGCATTTCAAAGGGTTTGAGTAGATGAAACCAGACTGAGAATATTGCGAGAGCACAAACCATCTGCAACAGTAAGCCAGTAGGAATCACTAGAAAATTGCTTTATTGACAGACCTCTTTAACAACAACTCAGACTTAGAAAAAAGTAATGTTTTTAAAATCTCTCTACAGCTGAACAGAAAAAAATGCTTCTTTTGTAAAAGATTTCTTCTACCTAATAATCGGGAAAAAGTGACATAAGAGTTCAATAACAAGATGATATCATCAAATGAGACATGTAAGTAGCCAGGGCACATTTTTTGGCAGCAATTAATTGGAAAATAATAGTAGTAAATGGATGCTTCTCTTTTCTTCCAAGAAAATGAAACATAATTCTCCTCAAAATTATATTTATGAAACATTTGTCTCATTCAACACACTCAGCACCTTCTGAACTGCCTGCAGCCACACTATGTAATGGTAATTTCTCCCATATGCTTGTTTTGGAAAACTTAGTGAGTCTCCTCTCCTCTCTATAATATTTTTATTTTTCTAATTTGTGTATAACTTTAGAATTTCTTTAGAATTGTGTTTAAACCTTGATGTCCTTGTATCATAAACATTGAATCTCTTTTTGCTTACCGAGCAAGGGTTGGACATCTGTAAAAAATCTAATTTTACAGTTTTGGCATATGGCTTACAGCTGAGCTAGCAAAGGCTGTCTGCTATCCTTTAGAGGCAGGTACAATTCCTATCAACATCCTTAAAATAACTGTCTCACTGGCTGTGTGGGCTTGGGAATAGATCCTTCAGACAGGAAGAGAAGGATCAGCATTATGCAATGTCAATTGTTACAATCAAAATATCAGGCAACTGCCTGCTTATTGCAGTCAGTCCTCTGCAATAAGCAGGCAGAGGACTCCTTCTATTACCAAATGGCCCTGTATTGGAATAAAATCCCAATATTGCTGGGTGGAACTGTGCCTGGGCTTGTCTGGCCCTGCTGCTGAACCAAAGGTGTCAGCTGTGGTGTTTCACCTCAGAGACACCTTTGGCTGGCTGGAAGTTGCAGTTAGGCACACAGAACAAGTCCAGACATGGTAGAAACTCAGTTTATCTTTAGTGGAAAAGGTTCAGGCAATGGTGAAGAGGAAAAGGAGCGGATTCAGCCGGAGGGTAAAATAGAGTTTTATTCCAGGGTCACAGAGCTCTGAATCTTGGTAACAGCTCCAACAGAAACCCGACTGCAGGGTCTCAGTGTCTTTTAAGCCCACAGGGAGGGGGGAGGGAAAGGATAGGTGAGCCACCAACCAGTGGGAGGGGGAAGGCCTCAGGAGACAATGACACCTGGACAGGCCAATGGCCTGGTCTGAGAAGCATCTTTTGAACTTCTGCCAATCACACGATGCCCTTCTGGAATGTGGAGCTTTGACAGACATCGCTTTGGAAAAGGGGCAAGGGGGAGGGGAAGGAAGAGGTTGGCACACCTGAGAAGGAACTGGGACAGGATATTGCTTCACACCGCAACAGCCCTGGACATGTGGAAATCCAGTAATTTCCTGACCTTACTGATGACAGGGACTGGCTTTACTGTGACAGGCAATCACATTTGTGATCACTTCTCACACCCTTCCGTATGTAAAGGCCAACTAAAAACAGATTTACATTACAAAATCATCAATAATAATAAATCATTAACATCCCAACAAACAAATAAGAGCAAACCCACAACCAAAACCCCAAAAAAGAGTGTTTGTCTAGCCTCTGGTTTCATGTAACAAGGTAAATGCAGACAAAATAGTAAAGAAAAGGAATCTTTAGGTTCTTATGTGAAGGAGAGGCTGTCAGAAGCTCCATGGCATGTTTCCCTATCAGTTGGCATCTGTGTTCTTTGTGAAGTAAGTCTGATTAAATGACCTTCTGCAGTCCAAAGTTGCAGTAGTTTTTGCCTGAAAAGTAAGATGATGTTTTCCTTTGGCTAAGAAACTCAACTAACCTACCTGATTCAGAAGGACTGCCTTTGTTGAGGAAAAAAGAGATGCTGGAGAGTTAAAATATGCAATCTTTCCCCAGGATATCATACAGTGGGTTGCACAGTAAAATTGCACATGAAAATTAAACAAAATAAAGTAAAAATAAAACAAAATATAATTAAAAACAAAGCAAAGATAAAACCAAAACATTATTTGGGGCATTAATGTATAAATATATTACAGGTGTTTTGTAACCCACCATGCACAGTCTCCTGAGGGGCCTCCTAGTTCATTTCTACAATGTCAACAGTGGACAAAAGTGAATATGATAAACTAGAATAAAACACTGAAGTCGTATGAGCTGAGCAAAGCTGTGTGGGTGATGGCTTCAGCAGGAGTCCACAGGATGCCAGGAAAGCTGTAAAGAGAGGAGCTTGGAAGGCAACTGTCATTTCCCCATGGTGTTTAGAACTACTGATTAATGGAGAGTGATGTTAATGTTTTTCAGCTAACCTTTTTCAAGAGAAAATAAAGTCACTTTCAAACACTGTTCTCTGTTCAGCTCATTGTTTGTGAATTCTTCAGGCCTGGGGATCTCCATTAGCAATTCTGTTTATACAGCTTGGTTTATCAAATATATGCACCAAGGGAAATCATTTCCTTTTATTTGCAAACTAGACTCAAGGCACTGTAGAATGATGTCTTGTTTTAAACTCGGTATGTAAAAATGAGGGGGTTTTTATTTTAAGAGAAAGAAAGTCCCATATTTTTCAGATGATGTGTTCATAACCTCCACTTCTGAGGTGTCTTTTTTCAAAGTACAATAAGCTCAGCATCCCTTTGGAACCCATTATGGGAGGTGTTTCCATACAGCAAAAAGTTACCTTAAACATACTGAATTTATTGAGGTCTTTATACAAGCATCTGTATCACTGAAGTCACCATAGCCAATGTGTGCTAAATTACACTGAATAAGGATGGGGACACTGCTGTCAGTAGTCCTAACAGATTTTAACACAGATCGTGTATGGCTGATGCATCGTTCTGTTTTCCTGCAATCTGTTCCCCATATTTGATTAACCTTTTTAGTTGGAAGTCTCTGCCCAAGTGAAACATTTAATTCTATGGAATGAAAGTAATACAGATATGCAAAATGTCAGGCAACAAGCAAGGTGTTCTGCCAAACTGTTCTGCAGATACAGCTGACAAAATTTATTTGTTTGTAACTAGAATTTGACAGGAAAATGTGTATTTACTGAAGCAAATGTGTTTCTCAGAGGCTAGAAAAATTATCCAAACCATCAACATTTGGAAAATGTTGATGCAGTATTTCATCACAAATGCTGCTTAGACACTCACATTTCCTCTTCCTTTGTGTTCATCAGACCTCTCAATCAGAGTACTTTTCTCATGAGACATTGTAACTGGAGCTCTGATGAAGTATTTTGATGGTTCACCAAGGATGGAGCCAACTGTACACCAGAGGGAAAGCAGTGAGAAAGAGCCATGAAGTGCTATATCCTAAAGTATAGTTCTAGTTTTAAACTAATTTTTTGAAAAAATATGTCTATTGCCTCTGGGAAATGGATCCTCTCTATCTGGATGCCTGTGCCACACATATCAGTTTTAGGGGCAGTAAAAACCATCTGGTAGTGAGGATGCATAGGTTTAAGTACACAGTCCCTCCTGAGAGATTTGCTGATAGGTGCCAGTACCATTTGCTTCACAAACCTAACAAATTAAAATAAAAGTAAGCTACAAGTGTTCCTCAACATCTCTATTATTAGCTGCTAAAAGATATAGACACCCTTTTATTAAAAATCATGATTGGGTGGGGTTATAAGAGTTATTTGAAGAGCACTTGAAATATCAGTGTTGTGCTGAGCATGTACACTTGCACCGTATCTTTTATTTTCTTAGGTTCTTTGTTATCACCTTGCAGATATGCTTTCCTTCCACAGTGACCATCATTTTTTCACAGTGTGGTGAACAAATTCCAAGTTCTTTAAAGTGCATCCTTGAACCTATCTGCTCCTCTTGCCATTTCTGTCTCTCTAATTGCCCTGTGTGCAAACTACCAGGATGTTCTGCTAAAAGGCAAATCTTGTCCTCACTTCAGCACATGCAAAGGACTCCAAGTATAGCAGAACAGCAGTGGTGTTTCAGCACAGAAGAGATGAGGATTTCTTTCTCCTTATTTCCTAAAGGGAATCATTCAGCACGCAGGAATTTAGTGGTGCTCAGGAGCACCAGTGTTTTTTGGAGGGAGACCATCACCCACTCAGTGCTTCTACAGGAGGCTGCTACCCAGTCTATCTGTGTAATGAGTCCTTGCTACTTACCAATATAGTAGGTACCTGAAAAAGTGTCTCAGCAAATATCCCCACCAAAAACCTTGACAAATGTTTCCAATTCCAAAATTTTGTACTGCACTAGAAATAGATTTAAGCTATAAAGGCATTTAAATTACATTAATTTTACTGGGTTTGAGTTCTATACTCCAAGGACAGCAACTATGCCCATTTGTGAATTTTCTGACCATGTGGAATTTCCATGAAATGATCTATGTGGATCATTCAAATCCTCCACATCTGAACTGCTGAGCCAGAGAGAGGGAGCTGCTGTGGACATTTCAAAGGACATGAGAGGCAAATATCCTTATCTCTGGTCTGCAACAATTATATAATCTTACAGGCATTTTACTTTGTATAAACAACTAAAATAACTGCTGGATCTGGACCTTTATTTCAGGTCTCCTAGACTGTCTTCACCTTCAGTCTCTTTGGGAGCATTGTGAAATATTTCTGGTTCCTATTTCTTTTGAAAAAATAACCTCATCCCAGTTCAGGACTGCTGGGGGGGAGGGTGCATGTTTGTTGTTTGTTTTGTTGGGGAGTTTGTTATTTCGGTTTCTTATGCTTTATGGAACAATCATTTCCTGCTTGGGTCCTGTCAAATCTTACTGAGATGACTTCCAGAAGGATTAATCAAAGCCTGACCTGAGAATTTAGCCTTCTGTCAGAAAGAAATCACTATTTTGATATTTGAAAAAGAAAAAAATATCGCTGAGGAGAACTTCTCCCTTTTTTAATATCTATTTATGTCTGGGCAAATATATTTTTTTATTACATAAATCATATGTAATGTTCTTCCTTGCATGCAAGCAATGAGAAAATATCCCAGGCAAGTTGTTTTCCAAAATAATCAGCTCAGGCATTCCCCATCCAGAAAAATATTGTTATGGTACTGGGCTTAAAACCAAGTGAGTGATGGAATATGACTGATGTGAGCCAGTGTACCAGAAAATGTTTTTGTTTCAAACATTATACCTGGTCTTGAATCCAGTCCCAGCTTTAGTATTTTAGTTACTCAAGGGCAGACATCAAACATCTGCTCTGTCCACTCTCCTCCACTGCCAACACCATTAATTTTCCAAATGAGTCAGCACATCTCTATTTATTCTTTAATTGATTGGTAATACTGAGTTCTAATTGAGACTGTAAAATTAAAGTTACAGATTTGATTGTCTGCTCAGAGTTCAGAACACTTCCTTGATCAGAGCTGAGTCTTACAAATTGTATAAACAAATGCAAAACAACAAAGAAAAAAATCAAATTCACAGTTCTGCAAAATGAGCTAACTCATGTGCTTACTTCTTATTTGGGCTTTAACACAGACAAGTGCAAAATGTATCTGGAAGAATAAAACAAAGTCAAGGTGAAAATAAAACCTTTCCAAATTTATTTCTGAGGTGGCAAATCAGACCAAAGAATGCCGCAGATTAAATACAGCCACCGGACAACCCATGACTAATTTGCTTAAATCAAATTAGAATTGATTTCCAGACTCCATTTACAGAAATATGTGGATATAATTTGGTGGAAATGTTATGGAAATATGTATTCTGCAAGAAGCAAAGAGCATGGAGCATTAGCATTCATTGGCCCTTGTTCTGGTATCAAGAGTTGTTTCAAAGTCTCTCTCCCCCTTGAGGACAAAAGTAACTAAATGTACAGTTTTGTCTACATTCCAGCCAATTGTATAATTGTAGAAACAATTCAAATATTAAGAAAATGAGGTAACAATAAAGTTTAACATCCCTTTTTTAAGGCAATATGTAACACCACCTGCTCTGGCACACCATTTTTGTTATGTGTAGTCAGGGCCTGTATCAAGCCTTGAAGAAAAAAGCTCAGTTTTCTAAAATAATGTCATCTGGAAAACAAAAACTTCTTTTCATGCTCTATTTCAGGTTTGAATCTCCTCAGATAAGGACAAAGAATTTCTCCTTTTTAATGAAATTATTTCATTCTTCTTTTCCATGACTCATTCTAGTTCTAATTTTTTTCTGTGCTCCGTGACTCAGACCATCCAGGCCTCCCAGTCTTCAATGCTATTTTTTCCTCTGTCCCTATGTCTCCTTTCTTCTCTGTGAGATTTTTTGCACATATTTTTCCTGTTGTGTTAACTGCTTTCCACAGCATGAACAAGACTCAGCCGTGGGCTGCTAACGAGGACCTGTTGATGGTGAAAGAGATTTTCCTTCTGGCTTCATATCATTTGTGAAGCACGTTCAAAAGTACAGAGACAAGAATCACCCTGTAGAATTTTAGACAGAACTGCAGCACTGTATTCAAAGGCAGCATGCATGAAGGGTCTCAGAATCGTAGAATCATAGAATGGTTTGGGTTGAAAGAGACCTTAAAGATCAGGTCTTTAAGGGCTCTCTCTGGGCGAGGACATCTTCCATTAGACCACACTGTTCAAAGCCCCATCCGTCCTGGCCTTGAACACTCCCACAGATGGGGCATCCACATCTTCTCTGGGAAACCAATGTCTCACCACCCTCACAAGTAAGAATTTCTGCCTAATATTTAGTCCAACCCTCCTTAAGCTTAAGTCCATTTCTCCTGGTCCTATCACTACATGTCCTACATGCAAAAAGTCCCTTTCCAGACTTCCTGAAGGCCTCTTTCAGGTACTGGAAGGCTGCTCTAAGGTCTCTCTGAAGCCTTGTCTTCTCCAGGCTGAACAGCCCCAGCTCCCTCTGCCTGTCCATATTGGAGAGGTGTTTCAATCCTTTGAACATATTTGTGGCCCCTCTCTGGACTCATTCCAACACATCCACATCTTCCCTATATCGTAGGCCCCAGAGCTGGATGCAGTGCTCCAAGTGAGGTCTCACAAGAGCAGAGAAGATTGGCAGAATAGCCTCCTTTGCCCACACTTCTTTTGATGCCTCCCAGTTGGCTTTCTATGCTGTGAGCATGCATTGCTGAAATGTGTTGAGCTTCTTGTCAATTTAACACCCTCAAGCCCTTCTAGGCAGAGCTACATCCATTCTCCTCACATTTGTGCTTGGGATTGCCTCGGCCCATGTGCAGGACCTTGCACCTGGCCCTGTTGAACTTCCTGAGGTTCTCACAGACCGTCCTTTAAGGTCCCTCTGGCTGTTGTCCCTTCTCTCCAGCATGACAACCACACCATACAGCTTGCTGCTGTTGTAGTGAGTCTTGCTGAGGGGGCACTCAGTCCCACTGTCCGTGATACCAGCAAAGACACTAAACAGCACCAGCCTCAAAACCCCCTGAGGATCCTAAAGGACATTTTCTTGTAACAAATATATTATGTGTACTTATGTATCTATCATACTGCTAAGTTTAAATTCAGAAGACAATCCAATGGTTTAATTTTATAAAAATTGATACTCTTTTTGAAATTGTACTACATATTGTCAGTTGAGCCAACACAATTTTCTGATGCAGAATGCATGAGAGGTAGTACTGTAGAGGCTGAAAAAGAGCTCACTCCCAGCTAAACCCGAGTGTGAGTTACCCTTGCAATACGTGACGTGGGAGCATGGGGTCATGCCTTGCATGGTGGAGCAGGCACTCTCTGCAGCCCTTGGAGAGCCCACTCTGGCGATGAAGGAAAGTTCAAGGAGGGAGAAATATCAGAGAGGAGCAGCCATGTCATGATAGATCACCAACCAGTGCTGCTCCTCACCTCACTGGAAGGGCTGAATGTGACCTGCAGGGACAGAGAGGGAAATGAGAAGGATCTGGAGCAAAGGAGTGGAATTGAGTTTGGGAGAGGTGAAGCAATATTGGTTTTGTGTCTATCTTTTTTATTCTCTCACTGCTCAAATTAGTAATCAAATACTTATATTGATTGGCAATTAACTTTCCCCAAATCAGGTCTTTACCTGTTATGTAATTGGTCTTTGTCTTGCTTCTGGGATTTTTTTACTGTTTTCTCCCCTCTTTACCATCCCTTCCCCAGTAAGTGGGGCAGAGTAAATGAGTGACTGCGTAGGGGTTTGGTTTCTACCCAGGGCCAACCCAGCACAGCAGTGTATTCAGGTCATGCAAAATTAAAGCATGTTGTTGAATGGCTGAGTGATAAAAATGAAAGATGAAATTTAGCGTTAGCAGTATTAATTAATGATCAGAGAAAAGAGACCAGAAAAAGGCCCTAATGTTGGACTTGTTCACTCCCGATGCTCAGTATTAAATATGAAGGAATAACTAACAAACACAAAATTTTTGTGGTATATTCTGATTAGTCAAAACTGACTCTATTGCAAAGAAAGTTGAACCTTATCAATAACTTGACTCTCCCAAATTGTGACCACGTTTTAGAATACAAATACATTTAAAGGGTGGAAGTTCCAAAATTAAATTCAATTCAGGCTTTCTACAGGCAAGTTAGACCTAAACAAGGACAGCATTAGCCATGTTTCTGATACAACAATGCCCTTTTATGAGTGTCCTGCAAGGCCTGTTTTCTATCTGAGCTGGACTATGTGGTGAAATTGTCTCTCTTGAAATGCATCAGCTGTGATGGGATTCTTATGATTCACAATGCAAAGCTTGGACAGAGTTAAAACACAGCACATAATGCAGAATATAGCGCTTCAGGGAGTGTGGCTGATAAGGGAGAATAAGACACAAACTATAACTAAATCAGCAATGAACTAAAGAAAATTGCCTATGAATATTTTCTTAACCTAATTTGAATTTAAATTTTTTATTTCTTTTCAGTGAAAAACTTTATTTTGCTTCAGATTTGACTATACCCAGCATACACCTTTGTATTAAAGACTGAATTAATTTAAATAAGTATTTAATTTATTAAATTTTCAACTTATTATTAAATATTAGAAAGTGCCAAAATAAAGATTTTCCAGATAGACAAAGAATTCATTTTTCCATTAATTGTTTACTGTCAATAAAGTATCACTAGAAAACTTCAGACCGTATCTCATATTTGGTGGGCTAATTAAGGCATTTTAGTGTTCTGAGAAATTACAGACTAAACTGCCTTGTCTGTTTCTGATTCAAGGTAAACCATTACTATCTCCAACTGTGTACATCTACTTCTATACTGAGAATTGTGCCTCCTTTCCCATCCTACATCCCAGTCGAGTTGTGTTACTACCACCTTACCAGTTCTACACAAAATTATTTAGGTAAAAGATAGATGGAGAAGGCAGTCATCCAAACTGGGAGGGGGAAATATCCACTTGGAAGGAGAAAATAGAAAAGACCAGCATGTATGGAGTAGTTAATCAGATTAGATGTGTTAATCCATCTGACTGTGCCCCAAACCTCAAGAAGTGCAATATGTTTTTTCAAAGACCAGACATAAAGTATTAATCAGGCAGGTATATTTAGATTTATGGTCCAGATTCCAGACTGCTAATTAGAGGCAATTAAAAATAAACCCCCAGAGTTGCAAATTCACTCAGTTTTGAGATTGCTATTCCAAAACAAATTATAATTTGTTCCTTGCTGTATTTGCTACTGTAAGTGTCTCACTTTAGGGAGAAAGTTTTCAGTAGCAAAAAAAAAAAAAAAAAAAAATCCTCCAAATCCCACAAGAAAGGAATTTCAAGCAAAGAAATATTGCTCTGTGAGAGAAAAATGTATTGAGGTTAGGCTCAGTGAATTAATGTAGTATCAGAGTGACAGGTGTTTAGTAAATACTTAAAGACAGCAGAAGTAAATGACAGCTGTGGATGCAGCAGAGAGCAGACTCTGAGCCTGTTCACATTTTCCAGAATTAAAGGTGTAATCTATCTCCAGAGCACACCACAAAGTGCCCAGGGGGAGGGTCACCATAGCCTAGCATTGTCACAATATGTCATTGCACAGCTCCTCTCCTGAGGATGAGACCCGTGACTTTGAGCCCACCCAGGATTTGGTAACACCAGTAACTTCAGTGTTGAAAGGAGAACTGAGCCAGCCCTGTGCCAGCCTTTTAGCATCATGTTCCTACAAAAGGAAATTTATTACCCTGCACAGTTTGTGTGCCAGGGCAAAGGATAGGACAGTACCTGTCCATGGACTGAGACCTTTCCTTGGACTCCAGGGAAGCTACCACACTGAACATAAGAAGGCACATGTCCCACAGCAAGAACATAAAAGTGGGATCTAAGAAAAGTAGCAGAGATGAAAGCTCCCTTTGGGAAATCTCTATTTACTGGCAAATATATTTCTCCCTTCTCAACATGTATCTGACCACAGCCATGCATGTTTTGTGGTGAACAGAAATGTAGGGCTTTATTCATTTATTACAAACGAGTGCTCTCCAACTGTTATAAAAACTCTTACATTGGTTTCCCAGTTGAATCCTTGGAAGCCCTGTCTTGCACAGGAACTGAGGAACAAGCAAAGAAGCTTCTTTAATTTTTCATCTAATTCAAATATTTTGTTTAGAATGCATCTTTTTTGTGCAGGGGAATGAAGGCTGTCATATGGCTTTTAAATGTGGTTACTAGAAACACAAATGTAAATGAAATTTTTAAGAAAATCTACCTTCCACCAATAATGAAGCCATCAAAAAGTGCAACACTGCACACAGAAATAGGTCTCATTATGCAAATATATTGCAGAGGATCTTAATAGATGGGAACCCCTCTGTCTCAGTCTCTGTAATTATAATGTACTGTATATAATTAAAATTAATGTAATTAAAACAGTCTCAGCACCAAGTTCAATTATGTCACTCAAATGTTGCCTCTAGACACATCAGAACTGGCACATCAGTGTTATGGAGAAGATAATCCTATACTCCTTTCGATTAACAAACAGTTGGGACCAAAAGAGGGTTAAAGGGTAAAAAAAGCAATGTTAAAACTATTTCCTTAAAAAAAAAAAAAAAAAGGTGCTTTATCTCTTAAGAGAAACTTGCAACATCCCAAAAATCTCAGTTGTAATGAATATATACAGTAACTGGCAGATTAAACTTCTGATAAGGCAAAACCCAACAGTTTAATCCTCTAATGTAATTCTGTATCCATAATCAAGGATAACAGCCCTGAGAATAGGAAAGCTAGCAAAATCTACACCTCTATGATCCACTGGTGGATGAACCTCAGTGTGATCAGCTTTACACCACTGCCCTTCTCAGCTCTCCCCCACATCCCATGTCTGTCTCACTCCATGGCTGGCCAAAAAGCCCACATAGCCCAGGAGTGTAGGGGCCCTGCCAGCCACCTCCCTGCTCCTGCAACATCACCCAGCATAAACCACAGGTGTTCAGGGCACACAGATACACTGACCATCGTCAATGGCAGTGCTAAATGGGTGATCCTGGTTTTAATAACAACTTCGATGGTATCTTCACATAATTCTTGAAGTAGTTATTCCATAGCAGCATTGATAATGTCGTCTTTGAAGCTGTCTAAAAAGTTTCTGGGATGGGAATGTGATGCTATAAGAAAACCCAAGGTTTTCCAGAAGCGATGCTGATCTTGAAGGTCCCAGTACAAGTCCTGAACCTGAAACTGTCTTTCAAACAAGATGAAAGTTATGTACTAAACTCTCAGGAATCATGAAAGACTGTATCCTCTTAGCCCCTAAGATCTCTGTCAGTTTACACAGATCCTATACTTATGTTACAGTGATAACTTCTAACATTTCTACTATTCCTTACATATTCAAACCATTTTGCAGCTTTTTCCTTGGCAAGTATGGGACAATAATTTTGCTTTCTGTCCACCTTTGAGGCTTCTGTGTAATACCTTCTATCCACAAGATAGCTGGAAATGGATTAATAGGATAAGGCTGAACCTTATCAACAATAAAACAATATTTCAGTTCAGCAGTGCTGCCCTCTTGTCATGAAAAGATGAATTCATTCCGGAGTGTGAAATGGAGCAATTTCAGAGGAGAACTCATTGTTTCATAGCTATTTTGCCTCATGTTCTATATCTGAAAAGTACCTTAAATTGCTAATATAGCCTAGCAATAATAAAGGCTCTGGCTTTCAAAGAGCAGTAGAAATTTAACATATGAAGTGTCTAGTCTTTCTTATGAATACATATGCATTTCCACGGTTTGGGGGTTTTTTGTTGTTGTTGTGAGGTTCTTTCTTTTCCTTAGGGAAGCAGGGAGCAGGGAGAAAAAGAAAACTAGGCCACTCTAGGCTACAGGATATTTATACGGCTTAGTTGGTTTTGAATTACTAAATCTAAAGAATTTCACCACATAAATTTAAGAAATGAAGTCAGGCAATGTCAGATATATTAACAGTTATTTTGCAGAAAAGGATAAGGGAGGTTCCAGATGGCACAGACTTATCTCTACAGAGTTGTGGGGTGGGAGCTGAGGAAACATCAACCAGTGTAACCTCGGTCCAGAAATGGACAGCCAAACCATTACTGTCCAAATCATGAAGAGGACAATGACAGAGAGGAATGCAGGTTTGTCAGAGATAAAACATGTCAAATCAGTTTTCCCAGTAACCTGGTAACATTTCCCAGGAACATATTTAAGTAGCCAGTCTTCTCTCTTACCCCAGATTAGTAATATTTTGGCACTTTTCACTTGACATTCCTACAATCAGGCCAGGGATGCCTGGGCTGGACAAAAATATTACAGAAAAACTATTATAGATTGCAAAATTATCAGAAATGGTTAGCCAGAGACTGAATGTCATCGATTTGTGGTCAAAATGGAAAAACATTTTGTAGTTTTGCAGGGTTCTTTCAGTGGCCTTAATTACTATATTTGTGTTAATTCTTACATATATTAAAGACCTGAAGGGTAGAAGAGAGATTATTCTCACTAATTCAGTACATGATGTCACTCCAGAACACACCACTACTATGCTAGAGAGCAGCATTAAAATTCAATAGCATCCTGATATGTAGGGAAACAGGTTGAAAAAAGTAATACAGTCGAGCAGGAAGGCTACATACACAGAGACAAGAATAATAAATTGCATGACCCAGGATCAGGAATGATTGCCTAGACAGCAGTTCTACAGAAAAGATATGCACTTTATAATGGATTGCAAGGGAAGCATGAGTCAACGTTGTCACTCATTGCAAAAAGACAAGCATCTATACTAGAACAAGCCCACAAAGGTACAGCCTGGCAAACACTGAATTTGTTTGCTGTAAAGCACATGTTAGTGCATTTGTGAACTGTACTTTTAGCCTTTATGAATTCCTCTTAAAAAAGATTTTTTTGCCTTTTGAATCACAGCACATGAAATGAAAGTAGTACATACATGAAAAACAAGGATTGTTTTCTGGCTCATGCAGCGTTAATGTATTTATTCACAAAATATCATTTTAAATACTGAAGATGATGTGTTGAACATTGTAAAATAATCCCCTGTTGACTTCCATTTATGATTAAATTTATATGGGTGGATATTTTAAGAATTCATTTTCTTGGTATGGTTTATACAGAATTCATTGAGAGACCAGGAAATAAAATGAAAACAATTATTCTAATTGTCCCTTCCCAGCCTTGTTAGGAGTAATTTCTCAAAGTATTATTGCACTTTAATTAGAAATTTGTAAACTATATATTAGTTCATAAGACTACTCTGAAATCCTGTTATTTTTTCTTGATAATAAGAAACATGTGAAAAAATGCATGTCGTGCATGTTGTGCATCACTCTGCACAGAGATTCCTTGACAAGCATGTGAAATTCTTATTTCATTTTTTTGTATTCTTTGTCTTAGGAAAAAAAAAAGGAGATATAAATACCTCCTGCTTGGGAATAACACAGTGTCTTTACTGAACAATATGTCCATTAAAAGCAGAATACTTTAACTTCCTGACAGTAGTTACTCAGCTCTCTAATTCAAATGCTAAATCCAACCCCCACTACAGTACACGTGGTTTATGGACAGTCTGACTGTCAGTGCAGCAAAACACTGTCAGTAATAGAGGCTGAAAACTTTTGATAGTAAGTAAAATATATTTCTTCCACAACCCTGATCATTCATCACCATAATCTCCACATATGACTTCTGTAAACTGCATAGAACAGAAGGCTGGGGTGTGAAGCTTGAGAAACATCAGACCATTATCATTATGCTTAATGTGTATTTATTCATATTTTCCACGGAGTGGAAAATGAGGTGGGTTGAGAGCTGGCTGGAAGGCAGGTCCCAGAGGGCTGTACTCAGTGGCACAGGGTCTTGTTGGAAGCCTGTCACTAGTGGGGTCCCCTGAGGTTTAGTACCAGGCACAGTATTGTTTAATTTCTCCATCAATGACTTGGATGAAGGGGCAGAGGTCTCCTCAGTGAGTTCACTGATGGCACAAAGCTGGGAGGAGCAGCCAATACCCCAGAGTGCTGTGCAGCCCTTCAGAAGGGCCTCGGCAGGCTGGAGAGATGGGCAGAGAAGAAATGTTTGAAATTTAACAAGGGCAAGTGCAGGGTCCTGCACCTGGGCAGGAATAACCCCAGGCACCAGCACAGGCTGGGGAGCAGCTCTGTGGAACAGGACCTGGGGGTCCTGGTGGACAATCAGCTGTCCATTGACCTTGTGGCTGAGACAGTCACTGGTATTCTGGAGCTCATTAGGAAGAGCATTGCCAGCAGGTGGAGGGAGGTGATCCTGCCCTCCTATTCAGCCATGGTGAGGCCACATCTGGAGCAGGTCCAGAAGAAGGGCAACAATGATTAAATCTCTATTACAAGGGAAGACTGAGGGAGCTGGGCCTGTTCAGACTCAAAAACAAAAAGCGAGAGGGCATCTCAACAATATCTGTAAGTATTTGAAGGTTCAGTGTCAAGAAGATGGAGCCAGGCTCTTGTAAGTGGTGCCAAGCAATAGGACAGCAGGCAATGAGCAGAAACTGATGCACAAGAAATTCCACCTGAGTGGAATTTTCTGTATGGGTGACCGCACACTGAACAGATTGCCCAGAGACGCTGTGGAGTCTCCCTCACTGAAGATATTCAAGAACCATCTGGACACAATCCTATGCCTTGTGCTTTGGGATGACCATGCTTGAGCAGGGAAGTTGGAGCAGGTGACCTACTGTGGTTCCTTCCATTCTGTGATTTAATTTATGTGGTAGACAAAATACTTAGGAGCAATAAATCACACTCTAAATTGTTATTTTTGAAAATTTATAAACAAAAGGAACTGAAGGAATAAAGGAATATGAACAAATCTTCTGGCAGAATGCAGTCACTCAAGTAATACTCAGAAATTCTGCTTATCTATGAAGTGCACCTATTACAATAGAGCAACATTGGCTCAAAAATATGCATTAGTTTACTATGTGACTTTTCTGTAGATCAAATTATGCCTGTGTTTGTTGAGGATGGAAGATACAGAAATAAAGCACAAAGAAAATCCCCTCTTTGCCCAGAGGCTTACATTCCCAGGGTTGCCATAAAAGAAAAATCAACACTAGCCAACTTTTTTTATTGAATAGAAAGAAAGATGATGTCTGCTTCCACAGTGTAGTGACCTTATGATCCCAGAGCAAAGCAGAACAAGTCACAAGCACTCATGGAGTGCTTTTACTACTGGAGTAAAGCTCATGCAACAAAATGGTCACGGACACAAAAAGACACATAAAAGAGTTAAGCAAAGATACTCCAGGTGTGTTAATACCTTCACATGAGTGAGTCCAAAGCAGAAAAGCAACTCTGAGCCCTCATGGCAAAACCTTTTATCTCACCACCTCTGCTGGAACCTCCTAAAGCCACAACAGTGTGAGTCAAACCTCCTGCCCAAGGGATGATGAAAAAACCTGCTGTAAGAAGCCATGAGGTAAAGAGACCTCTAATGGAACTTGGCAAACAGCCTGACCCTGGCATCTCAAGCTACCCAGCTCACAAATCAGAGAGTCACAAGAGCACACTGGTAACAGTGCACACATGGCAGACATATGTGCTGATACCAAAGGAGAGCAAAGTGCAGAGCAGCTTCCTCCAACAAGGGAGAAGGGAGACATCTTACTTAGGAATTAGGTCCTCCTTTTCTTCTAGCAGGAAAGAATAAGCTGCTCATTTCTGACAGTAGGTGCTGACCAGAGAGGCTTCATTAGCTGAGTGCATTCTCAGCCTCTGGACACGTGTTGTCAGGAAGAGGAAGCAACAGAGAAGCATCCTCCTTTTTATGTAGGCAATGGTGATACAAGGCTACAGAGGTACCTTTATGCAGGTTCAGCTCCTGAAGCTGCATGCCTGTATGATTTGCATCTTTTGATACTCTAAGGAGAATCACAACTACCTCATACACCATATATGCAAGGTGTGAGTCACTCATCTCCACGTCTCTCCAACATGCCAGATGCAGTTCTTAGCAGATAAAAGAGCAGAGCAGTTTCGCTGTGGGCATCAAGCAGAAAGCTATATCATATTCCCCTATGTTCCCTTGAAGTATCTGCTGCAGTTTTAAAAGGTCCTTGATTCAGTTTCCCCAAGCAGAAAAAAATGATCATGAAATAGTAATGACCAATTTGCTCAAAAGAAACTGAAAGGCTTGGTGATCACACCCAAGAAAAGTGTAGAGAGACCAAGCAAAGCAAAACAGATCCAGTCCAATCACTAGTTATCAAATACATAACTCTTTCATAAACCAAATATGATCCACCTTAAAACAAATTTGACTTTCAGCCCTACAAGCAAGGTTGCTCTGAAATATCACTTTGTATGGTTTCATGAGTTCACATCTGTAAGTCAATATGCAGCTGCATATACAAAAGCCCTAAGGAAATATCTAAAGGGCTTCCCTTTTTGCAGCTGCCTTTCCAAGGACATTATTTCACAGAGCCAGAAAATGTGCATGTTAGTTAGCAAAGGCTACCTTTCAATACTTCTTTCCAATTCACTAACTTCCCTTCCCTAGTGTCTAGATAATTACCTTCTAGTAGTATCCCTGGAGTGGTGCCTAAGGCATAAACGAGGACAAAGACAACTAAAAAAAATCACTGAGGTTAATTCCTCTTGGTGTCCTGAGAACAGAGAGCACATACCAGCTTAATTCAAATGGCTAGAGGAGAAAAAAGAGAATATAAAGATTGAATTGTTATTCTTTCTAGTGATTGAATGGTAGAGGAGTAATTTATCAATATAGGTTTCATGCAAAAATTTTTAAGAAAGAAAACCACAAAATAACTCCATAAGTAAACTTCATATTTTTCTATTTCTAAGCACCTGAATATTTTTAAATATTTTTAACAATATAACCTCAGCATAAAATATGATGCCCTCACTAAAGTATAATATGTAACAATTTTCCCACAAAATACATATTTTCAGAGATGAAGGGGATAAAAAATTCATATCAGGTTATTATTTTGCTGCTGTTATAAGAATGATTTGCTATGATACATTCTTCTCTGAGTCACCAGCACATCAGTGGAGTCAATTCATTTCCTAGCCTTCCACTTGCTGAGAAATGCATGCTCAAATCTATTTAACCCCAGTAAAGGACTTTCCTGACAAAATTATGGTTGCTTCCTGTCCCAGTGAAGCCCTAGCACAAGGATTATACTGTACTGCACTAGGGATAGAGTAGGAAGATCTTGTATGAAATTTCTGTCCTGCAGAAATAATTGATACTTTTGCTACTGGCTTCACTGCAACACAATTTTACTAGAAGCATCTTCATGCTATTTCTACTCTTTGCCTAATTAAGATATTCAGAAAAATAATAGTGATCTTGTGACAAACCAGGTAATTTACTAAGGACTTTGACATCAGGGGACCTGAAGATCATTTAATTTTTCTGAAGAGGTAGACTGTGCTGCACTAGATTCTCTATCAGAGGTAATTATTATTAATTGAGATATAACTTCAACAATTTCCACAAAACTCCTTTAGTCACATGGGTTAGGCTTCTTCCCACTAATCTGCCACTACATAAGATGCCTCTTAATGGCTATTATATAACCTCTCTGGAACAATTCCCTCAATATTTGTGTTTATATATTGTCCTCCAGATGACAGCAAAGGTCAACTCCCTATCATCTCATTAAAGGTGTGTTCAATTTAGCTTCTTTCCCCTACACAGCTAAAAAAGCCCTGATAAATCAGCTCTATAGCAAGAATAAACACACTGCTTCACTTAATTAAAAATTAAATTCCTCTTCAGGGATCATTACAGTAGTGAGCTGCTACATGCCTTTGTTAAATAGGTGTTTCTTTGAGGACACAACCAGACTTATACTATTGGGAACTCTGCACCACTATAAGCAGGAATTTGTTCAGGCATTCAGTTAGAGCACTACAGGTGTTCTTCTTTTAAAAAGAGGTGGGTACAGAAAAGCTAAGGGTTCTTTGAAGAATCAGGAGAATTGCTTTACAAAGTTTTGCTCATCTTTGCACCTATTACATTAAGGAATCATGTCATTTTAGTATTTGGAATAAAAAGCAAAAAATATTGGTTTGCATACTGGCCAGTAAAACCTTGTAATGAAAGATAACTCAGAGGAGATGGGCAATAGGGCTGTGCCTGTGAAGGTCAGGGAGTAACACTGTGACTGCCCACAGTTGTTGCAAAGATGCTGACTTTATCAGAACACAAAGGGGACTGGGAGTCAGCCTTTGTTTTATAGAAACAGCTACCAAGAGCTGAGCTGGTCAACTGGTGTAAGGGTTTCTCCCTGAGTTATTAAAAGAGTGCAAATTTCTCCCTTTCTCAGCCAGACCAGCATGCAGGCTGGGGAGTGAATAGGTGTACAACACTTATTCAACACAGAGTACAAATCCAGACAAATAGCAAAAGTATTCTGAAGAGAGCAATGGGCTCGAGCTGGCTTCCATCCATGTATTCCCTCCCAGTAACTGGGGATGCCCAGTACAGTTGTTATATTTTGCTAGGTGTGATTTAGATTTGTATTGTGTTTTCCATCTATTTTATTTCACTTCGCTAATTCAGAAATCTCACGTAATTTCACCTATTTTTAAATAAGTAAATTTGATATTATACATTACACTGTCTGCATATGAAATATCTAAAAAAACCTGGTTGGAGGGTATTGGACTGTGACAACAGTGCATACTTTCTTAAGGAAATGTTTTCAGTCCTCTAAAGCTTCAAACAGAAATAGTCAAACTAATCAGAAATGCAGAAGCAATAACATTGTTGACAAAAACATTTGTGAAAAAGTAATGAAAATAGTTTCTTCTCAGTTTTCCCATACAATTAAGAGCAAGCAGATTAACTTAGACAAAACAAATTAGTGGTAGTTTACACGCTGAATGTTCATATGCAATTTGGTAGGAACATGCTCCTGGTCTGTTTGCAAGCCCCATCTACTTTTGGCACACAGGCCGTGTGAATTCAGGACTGATCTGCTCACATTCCAAGAAAATCAGCTCCCAGTAAAGACCACTGTAACTTCCACATTAAAGTAATAGTGTACTGCTGAGTGCAGGTGTATCTGTTCTGTCTTCCTACTCATTGGCATTAAAACTTCACACAACACAAGAAAAGAGAGTGTCAAGAAGTCATCCTTGATCTTTCACTGACCTTCACATCTGTACTTTTTAGGACAAAAGAAAACAACTCGTCACTCAGATTCTCTTCCATTTCAGTGAGTTGACAGCCATGCAGCCAGCCAAATCATACTGATAGTATGTAGTCCAGTAGGTCTACACTAAATGCAGTTTCCTGCTAAAAAAAAGGGTCAACATTTCCTCTAGAGAGCGTTCCAGGAGCATTAGAGTTTGTTTTTTTAGCCTTTTAGAACCACAGATTAGAATAGCTCTGTCTGAGGTCTTGCACTCTGGGTCTAAAAGCAGACATTCAAGTGGGAGCAGACACTTTATATGGGGCATTTAGGATTCACCTTTGCTTATTAATATATTCCCATGATCCATAAATGCAAAAGTGATCTTCTCTGTGACATAATTGTTAACATGGGGACTCTTATTTATTTTCTCAGCTACAATGCATGTAAAGCAAATAGACCATAGCAATACCATTACACACACTCCTGCACTCACTTTAGAGACAATCAATATCCATTATCAAATTCTCAGCAGGAGAGAAAAGCTGTGAAATTGCCCATAAAATAAATTTACAAAGTCATCCTAATATCTTCTATGTTCTGTTTGAAAAATGATACATAAATAATTGTTTCAAAGGTACTTTCACTTCATTATCATACCAGAGCCTATTCATGGAAGTAGTGATGATGACTACACCATCCTCTGTTTCACAGAAATGAGGAAAAAAAGTTGGATTCTTGTTTCAGTGAAGGGCCTTGTTTTGTAATTGGTTCTGTCCTTTGCATCAGGGTCATTCTTTTTTACTTGCTTCTCAAACTCTGACATAGACCATAACAGTATCTTTTATTAAAATAAAGGTCGTGTTTGCCATGTCACCCAAATACCGAAACACCTGATCTACTTTAAAAGACCAGGAAAAGTTTCAGCCCCAGAGGAACTTTTTTTTGTTAGCTTTACATTTTCTTTTAGAAAGGTAGCCCATAGAGGGTTTTTTAGCATTCATGCGGATCTTGTCTTTGTCTCTTGTGGAAGACTCACAAAGTAGAATGATGGTTTTCTCACAATCTTCTAAACATCCCAGGCTCTTGTGTGAATTTCTCCTCTCTTTCTCCTTGAGACAGAGACACAAAAATGTACCTTTCTACTTTGTGATACAAGTGATGATAACTAGGCTTCCAAGAGACTGGTGGATCAACATGCAGATGATGCTACATATGTGCTGAATCAGCTTTGGAGAGACAGGAGAGAAGGAAAGGGAAATTAGCATTATATATATATATATATATATATATATATATATATATGTATATATGTATAGTCTAAAATATAGTGTAAAATGCCACAAGTGACCAGAGATACTTGGCATAGTTTCCTGACCCATTTGGCATTTGCTGTTACTCACATCCAGGTGACAGGACAGAGCTCAGCACTAGTTCTTGGTCAGACTTTACCCTATAGTCAAAAAAAATCAGTAAATTTGATTCCTGGCAGCTGAAGTGCATTCCAGTCTAAGAGCCAGCACAATATACTTCAGACAACAAAAGTAACACTGCTGTAAGCAGGTTCATATACTGTTTCTGTTTCTCAAAGTGGAGGATTTGGCTCTCCATATATTTTGCCAGTAGTCACCATTAATTTTAGTGGAAACATGCCACAATGAGCATGTTTCAAGACTTCAGTGCATTGCAGCCTTTCCTATCTATTACTTTCTAAGGTGATTATGTGTATCACACCTAGGCACCATTTAATACTGTGTACTCTGTGCTTGTCCACAGCAAATACCTGTTATCTTACAATGAGCTACCAATTTAAAAGTGTCGTGTTTGTACTTTTGAATATTTTATATATTTATTCTGTTTGGTTCTTTAAAAGTCTCATCCTTAATCATTTATCTTTAATTTAGACAACTAATTGCTTTAGACAAATTACTTTATTCCCTTTCATATTTCCCTATTTGCTAAATACTGATAAGTAGCCAACATTTATCAATGATATCCAGCTTTACATTAATTATATTTCAAGGCACAAAAAATCATTGTGCAGTAGCACTGTTTAGCAATGCACACATGAACTACATACTGAATATCAACCAAATACAAAGAATTTAACTGAAACCAAGTGAAATATTGAATCCTGAACAGAGATGAAAATAATACATTCAAATTAATTCAG
Organism: Serinus canaria; assembly: GCF_022539315.1. NCBI lineage: Eukaryota > Metazoa > Chordata > Aves > Passeriformes > Fringillidae > Serinus > Serinus canaria. Next base: position 47,445,171 of record NC_066317.1, read on the forward strand.
GCAATTTTGAATACCGTCATTTTTTGCTGCATCTTATGCTTTGAACAATCACTCTCTTTGAACTGCAGCAACTGGGATTAAAGATTAGAATGTATGGAGCCTACCTGTATCTTTCTGAATAGCCACAATTATCTTATGATTTGTAATGCTCTGCTTATGCTCTTGAATGCTAACACCAGGCACTGGTTTCATTACAAAAATCACAAATTTACTAATGCCTTTTAGAGCATTATTTCAGCTATTTTTATGTGCTGAGTTAAATTGACTACACATGCAGCATAAAATTAGGGATAAAATATGCTCTAATATAACTATAATTAGACTAGAAATTAAATGGAATTAGCTAGTATAGCATCAAAAAACTAGTAAAAATAATGCCCCAGATATATTTTGAACCTACATTCAAACAAACCATTTGAAAGCAAGTCAAACAGTCTGAGCTAGATGCTAATAGATAACCACCTGTGTCCACTCAGTGCTCTGGAAAACCTCATTAGCAATGCAAGGCCATGGATCTTGGCTCCTTTTCCACTTAAGTAAATTTAGCACTATGAAGAACCACGATGGAGTGGGTATTTCATGCTAATGAACTCTCTGCACCACATGGTACTCTCTTCCTATTTGAAAAAATGACCATTTGCAAGGAAAGCCAATCTTTTACCTAAAATATTAGTCAATCAGCAGTTAGAGCAATTCCCTATGCTGATCCAAGAATAAAGAATCAGCTAGGATAGTTTTCTAAGTCAGATATGTCTCTTAAATAGAACTCTCTGTGGATGTAGCCCTTTGTTTAAAAACAACAGAAACCGGATCAAAAGTTTTTTATTTTAACTCTATCAGGCTCAGCAAGGTTGCTGCAAAACAAGATTAAAAGCATACTTGGGAAATGATTTCACAGACCTCTAGTGGACTGAAATTGAGCTACTCAGATGTGTTGCTTAACACAGCAACAAATTCGCATCATTTCTCTCTAGTGCTTTCTCACAAAAACTGAATATTTCTGACAAGTTTTGTTTTTCAGCAGGTCCAGTGGTGTTTTCTGCTTTTCATGTATAAAGATTTCAGGTATAAATACCATCCCAGAATTACAGAATCTTACTGTAAGACAACTTCTGAAAGAACTTTTGAATGAATTTTTCATGTATTTGCACAGCAGAAAATCAGATTTCAGAAGAGTTCACAAAGGTAACTACTGGAGCTGCATAGATTCTATTAAAACAGGGCTGTTTCCACTGTTTCATCTTCCAGTTCCAGTTTCTGAGTTAAATAAATCTCTAAAGTTCTCAGAGCTCTGGACCAAGCTGAAGATCTCAGATTTCAGGTCTGATGGCAGCATTAGACTGGAACACATGCCATTCCGTGCACCAAATGACATCCAGAACTGTCAATCCCAGACCAGTAGCAGAATAAATTCAGGGTATTACGGGCATGTTCTTGTAGATCTGTAAGTATTTAGGCTCCTTAAAACAAAACCTAGAGAGATGAAGAAGTCTTTCCAGGCAAGACAAATCCTTACACCATCCCCTCAACAATTGCTTTTAATAATCTTACAATTAATGCCATTCATTAAATGACTCATACCTCTTGAAGAGGAGAGAAAATTATCAATAAATGCAAAGGGAAAGAGTCAAAATAATGATTGAACAGCCCACAATAGCCCCCCAGACTATGACTTCAGCATTTCTTTAAGATTCAATAAGAACACAAAAACCCCCAAACCTTCCAAACTTTGTTGTAAAACATAGAAAATGGACAGGAAGACCATGTAAGAGAAACTTTAGCAGATAATAACTATTATTGTGTATTCTTTGCATGAATGATTTCTCCAAAATTAAGCATCTCTGCTGTCATGACATGAACACTGATGACATTAGAGGCCTTATGAATATATATATATATATGTATATATATATATATATATATGTACATGCATCACTTTCTCAGAGTTGCTCCTAATTTAAAACAAATGGTCTCAGCAAACCAAAAGCATTCTTCAAAAAGCTAATACCCACTTCAATTTCATTATGGCTGAGAGGAATATAAATTACAGCTTGAATGGTTTAAACTAATGGTCTCAGTTTGTCAAAGGTTGAGAACTGTTCACCTAAGAAGAACATTGACATCAAAGGCAGAAGGGAAGGAGTGAAATCAAAGACATCTACATTTTGTACATCTGCTCATTATCTTGTAAATGGAAAAATTGAATAATATACATAGCAATTGGTGGGATTTCATACACTACTGGAAATGTGAGTATCAATGAGTGTACTAGAGAGAGACAGTTTATCACAGGTAAAACCAAGTAACTTTTATCATGGTAAAAAGTATGTAAAACTACTGAAGAAAGAACTGAACATATACATCACTTCTCTGCAAATACAATTGCTATTTAGGAACAGTACTAACCACAGGAGATGCCATTTCTGGATACTTATGCTGCCAGAGTGCCATATTGGAACGAGCACAGAAATGCACTACTGAAAAAGCATAGCTTCTTAATAAGGGAATACACAGAAATAATTAGGGTTTAGGAGAGGTAGGTGAATGCCTCATGAGATTTTCAGTATTGCACTTCAATGGCAATTAGGCACTGAGCCTTCTATTGCAACCTTTCTAGGTACCAAAACAGTGCAGCTCTGATGCAGAGTCCTTGCACTCCACGCTCAGTTTACATTAAAGCAAATGAATTGATTTGTTGAGATAGATCTGGAAGCATTAACCTTGTATTGCAATATTCCAGACAGTTATACAGGAGCTGGATCTCCACAGAGATTTGAGAGGTTTCTGCTGACCAGTGAGTGCTGCCTCCTGATCAGTGTTGTGACTGAAAACACAGGATGCTTGGCTCATTTCTCCCAGTACACAGGTATTTTTGTTACTCTAAGGTAGGTTCTACTCTAAGTCACCTGAATGCATCTCTGACCATGCCTGGCTATGCTGCACTAGGTGGGTGCATAAGAGGTGTAGGACACAAACAGCCAAACCAGGAAATATTCAGAGTTATAAAGGGTTAGCAGTGCAATTATCTTTCAGACACATCTGACCACCATCAAGATGCATGCAAAATTATATTCTCTGAGAAAGCTTTTCCACTATTAACAGCATGAGTAAGACATAGCAAGGAAGAAAAGTGCAGAGTGGTACACCTGAGCATTGTGTCTCTACTGAGAAAAGAAGAGATGATTCTACCCAACTGCATTAAGACCTCCACAGAGCACATCTAAATTACTTAGAGAACACTCAGGCATTATAGTAATAACCACTACAGGAAACTCTAATGCAGATGTATAAAACATTAAATAGCTTTTTTTCTTTTTTTCTAATACATGCTTTTACCCTGCTACCTTGTTCCAACCTTTACATCATATTTAGGGCAAACAGCAAAAGCAGAAAACTCTCTCAAGAAAAGAGTTATCCAGGAAGCTGCAAGACCATTTCTTCTGCTTTTCTCCTATCTCATTAACTCAATTATATCCATTTTTTCAGTGAGTCTTACTATAGCTACTCCTCACAGACATCAGTGTCATGGTACTGCTGGAAATTTCCATTTATATTAAATATGTTAAAAAACCCCAACTTTGTTCTGGGGATCAGAACAAGTTGTCCCTAATATTTCAGCTGTAAAAGAAAATAAAGAGTAGTCCCAAACTTAGTTTTTTAAACCATTTTTTAAATTTCTCTGCTATGTTATTTGTCTGATTTATGACTTCTGAATGCTTAGAATTCAAATTGTGGAAGACAATGGGGTGGGAGCTTCTAAGTTGCACCAGTCCTTGTAGAGAAATTACTGCTGCCAATATAGAGTTCTGAGCTAAGATAACAGGCAGTGAAAGTCTAGATTTTGTACAACAAAATGATAGGATTTAAGGAACCTTTGACCTAAACACCTGATAGATGATGGGATGTTAGAAGGGAGAGAACCTCAACCCCATACTGTGTCTGCAGCCCTGTCCTGGCCTCAGAAAGCGATAGAGCTGCCTGTTTACACTACCTCTTGAAAGTTTCTGTGTGAGTCTGTATTGAGCTTACGTAAATACCAAAACACCTAATTTGAGATTAGCAAACAGATTGCCGAAAATATTTAGTCTATTATTAATTACTGAGAAAAGAAGTATTTGTGAGTTGGTTGGTAGAGCTGGTAATCTCCTTAAACACAGAAAAGAGTGAGATACTGAATCTTTCAAGGATCTGAAAACATTTAATGAGGTTTAAAGAGAAATCTGAGAGCTAAAAAGTAGCAGTTATCAAGAAATGATTTGTCATCTGGCTCAATAAGAAAAAAGGCCAAAAAAATGTAGTTTTAAAGTATTCTGGAGCCTACGACTGAAAGCGTTTTCTTTGGAGCAAAGCTGAGATAGATAAGGCAGCTGCGAATTTCCCAACAAGGACTGTGTGAAGCAAGAGAGCCCCGAGAAACCTGGAGCTCAGTTCCCTTAATCTGCTAACACAACAAGTACTCAGACAAAATCCTGCAGGGACATTATTCCCTGTAATTCTCCACCAGTGTATAACTCATGATATCCAAGGACCAAACAGGTACTAATTTATTCCACTTACCCTCTAGCTTGTTCTTCAGTATGTCACAAACTCCATTAAAGCATAACAGGTTGTATTTAGCAAGTACACTGTTTACTCTAAAAGGTACATAACTCTAGGGCAGGGGAGCTGAAACTTGCTGTGTACTTTAATTAGTTGTCTCTACTGTCCAAAGTTGCTTTTGGCTCTGCATCTACATGTGCACATAACAACAGGTAGTGCATACTGCTGTTTTAAGTACTATCTGCTTGCTCTTCCCAGTTTTAAGAAAAATCAGGCTAAAAAACCATCATTGGTTCAGGAAGAAAAGACAAGAAAGAAGAGGTACCAAAACTGAAAAAACCCCAAAAAAACTAAGGAAGAAAAACCAACCCAGCAAAACCACAAAATTAAACTGTCACTTAAATAAAAACATTATAGCAACTCACTCTTCATATATTTATATATTTGTTATAAACAAGTGTAGGGATATTTCCTAGAGCCAGAACTAACATCACAACTTTTACTTGCTCCGTTGTTGCTTTATAGTTCATGAAGAAATGCTGAATACATATGAGTTAGAGTTAGAGGTTTTGCTGCTTTTATATTTTCCAGAACGGAACCCCAACCAAGGCACACTATGCACTTTACAGAACAAATATGAGTGGTGAGGTTCTCAAATCCTTAATCCAAAACTGTTTCTTATCTGTCTTTCAAACTGGAGAAGGGATCTGGTCTTTATTCAGCAGGTAAAATACCTGAGCAAACTAGAATTACAGATATATGTATATACACAATACAAAAATGCAAAATCTACGTACACACATTTTTCTCTGTGTAAAGCAAGAAAAACTTATGTTTGGTCATAACTATTGAGATGACTGTCAAAACAATATATTAGACGTAAAATAGTACCTGCTTTCCCTGACCTTCACAGTTTAGCTTGCTGTACACTTCTTTACACAGACTGAGTTTGCAGACTGTAGACTTTCTCCTGTGACTCATTTCTGACTGTAGACAATTAAGGAACCCAAAGTTTGCAGAATCTGCAAAATTCAGAATTATTTTGTTTATCTTATATCGTACTTAACTGTAAAGCAAAAGAAAATAGAAAGGCATTTTCAGAAACACACACAGACATCTTGAAACCTCCACACCTAGACTGCTCTGTGCAACTGAAAACAAGCACAACAAAAAACAGCAGAAGCCCTGGACACCAGGGTCACCATAACAGCTCTGCTGGCTAAGGGAAATAACCCATGAAGCCAGCAATTCCAAAAAGATGAAAGAAAGATGGATATACCTGGATTCAGATGGATATACAACTGAAACTGTCAGGCAAATTAAAAAGTCTTTCAACTCCAGATAAGAAGCTAGCCAGAAAACTGTCAAGTCCCCATTGAGAGAGGAAGAGGGAAAAGACATGTAAACAAACACCAGCATTGAATAATGGAAGAGAAATTATAAATCCCTTCCTTAATGTGTTCTCTCTGAAAAATAAAGAGATAATTATTTTCAAGACCTAACTCCATGCTCAAATGGAGAAGACACACCAGCAGGACCTGGGGAAAAACTGATCTTCAGACAATTCTCTGGATTGAAATAAGAGTTTTCAGCATGTCCTGCACAGTGTTGGCAGTACTGAATAACATGTACTACAGCTTTTGTAGGACCAGCTGCATTCATTTGTGTCTAAAAGTGGCATTTTTTTGTTGCAGATATTAATTTTTACCCTTACTAAAAGCTAGAGTCTTTCCAGAGAGGCAGAAACTCTCTGTGCTAGAAATCACAGGGCTGGCATCCAGGATGTTGTTAGGGACATTCTGAAAGCTTTTTCCTATTTTAATACTCATTACTTTGTCCTTATACTGGATGATTGGTTGTGGAATCACTGCTGTCAGAAATGGGTTCCAGGGGAAGATGAGGTGAATTCCTGATGATCGCTCACCGTCTGGAAATCAGATCCATTTATTTTCTTCTTATCTGAAGCATTCAAAAAAGAGGAAGAATTCAGAATCATGAAGTCTGACTGCTACCCTGAAAGCATCTATTTCAGATGTTCCCCACACAAATTTATTCAGGACAGACATGCTGATAGGGTATCAGGATCTGAGTCATAGAAAAATGTCCCATCTGCAATACAAGACTTCAGAGAAATTCACAGATGTAGGGTGGTAGACACTCAAAGATTGTGTAAAGAGACTTCAGTGTTGTTGGTCCGTTTATCATTGACTTGGACTTCCACATCAGATTTTCACTGCTGATTATTAGCAATAGCATGAGTTTAAAACTTGATGTAATGAAGAAGATGATACAAAGTGACCATCAATGTCATGACTCCAAAGTATGTTTTTTAATACTTGCATTTAAGGATATTTGTTCACATCTGGATATACTTTGAAAAATAAGGATAACCTCATAGAGTACCAGCAATCACTAAAAAGGCTCATAATTTAAGTTTTTGTAGAAAACAGACATCGTTCATGTTATATAATCTTTATCTTCACTCTCCATTTCAAGTCAAAAAGATGCACCTGCACATATTCTGGAGCATTTCTTGGGTCACTACTGATACTCACATTCTGAAGGAAAAAGCTTTTTCTCCACTAATTCTTCTTTGCTGCAACCTGGAATTGTCACTATGCTTCTGATGTTTTTGCAGTGCTTTGAGGTTTCCTTTCCCTTCAAAGTTTTCATACAGTCAGTTAGGGCAGCTGGGAACTTCTGCCACTGCAAATCTTCTGATTCACTTCACAGAGACAAGAAAAAGCTGAAATGGCTTGTGCAGCCTTGCAGGCACTGTTATTCTTACTTCTCTTTTGCAGGAATTCGTCTATTTCCTCCAACAAAACAAAGCCTCACACGTGCTGAACGGCTGTGAATATACATCATCTCTGGATTCAGCCTCATGCTCTTCCACAGAGGACTAGAGTTTTGGGTATGAAGACTTTCATACATTCAACAGCAACGTGTATGACATGCTCTATTTTAAGGAGGTTTGCAATAAGAGTTTGCTAATGAATAAAACAGTGTCTTCATCTCCATACTCTACAACAATTTCTGTTCATAAGTGCCACAACACCCCTATATCTCACCATCATAAAGGAGGCACCATCTGTTGTGACACCAGTGAGAGATGAACTTCCCATGTGTTGTTTTCATCAATAGTGTGGCATTCAGAATAGCTATTTTTTGAATCAATGTGATCTCTAAGGCTCTTCAGAGCAGCAAGGCCCTCTGAGAGTTTTTCTGTCACTCCACAGATGAAAACAGCATTCCTGTTATGGTACTCCCTCTTCTGTGCTATGTCAAATTTAACATGCTTTCTTTTCTGTTGCTGAATATGCTTTTCAACATTATTGCTGATGCCTTCTAATCAGCATGATGTTTTTCTAAGGTTGACTGCCCAAAATGTAAGGCAGCAAGGATGGACTTAAATTTATACATAAAAAGCACTTTATTTTCTACCTATGCAGTCCTATACACCTTCATTTCTGTCCTGTAAAACTGCCCAGAGGAGAAAGGATGTTGAGTTTCTGTACATTATGTAGGCCTTTACAGCTGAAGAAGTATTGTCACAAAATGAGTCTGAAGGAATGTCCAATAGCCCTGAAGGGTTCCTGCAGAGGAGGTACCTGGGCATTCCCACCTGGCCCAAATGTATATTAATCCTTGAGATTCTATACTTTTCACCAGGAAACTCTCTATGCCAAGACCAGATGGAGAGAAGCAACAAGACATCATTTGGACCCATGGAGACGTGATATGTTCCTACTTAATCTGTCTCTGTCACACTCCCTTTCCCTCCCCCCCATCTTTTTCTATTTCCTTCTTTTTTCTCTTCATCTCTTTTACAGTTAAATAAAATATATCATATTTTTACACCAACATTTAACCTCATTTAGTTTTAATCATATTTTGGGGAATATTTTGAAGCCCAGGATTTCTAAAATTTGTCTCAGCTATCACTGAGAACTCACTTGGCTCCTCTGGGATTAGGGTGGGTTGTAACAGCTAGATCCTAGAATAGATAGGACAGAGAAACACTTACATTGTAACAATCAGTTTCTTTCATTTACAATTGTTGGAGTATTACATTTTTAGAAGACCTAAATAAGAGTAGATTCGTCATTAAAGGAGAACTTAAACTATTTCAGCAGCTAAATCTCTTGCTTCCTCTGTCCCATCCCACACCCCCAACACAGAGCTTTTAGAAAGGCCTCTCCAGTTCCTGTGAATCTGTTCCTGGTATTTTACAGAGCTGTTTAAGATCTCATTCATCCCTGTGGTTGTTCATGAACTTGTGTGCAGGAATAATTCAAAGGCATGATGTTCTAAGTTTTGCTCGATAATCAATTGATGCTCTTTAGCCACAGCCAATGCAATATAGAAGCTCTTTCCTTTCATGTTCCCACTTCAGCCTCCAATCCTTGATGAGTGCTTTACCAATACCATCAAGAAGATAGGATTTCTTTGCCAAGACAGAATTCAGATCTCTTCTCTAGGTAGCCAGACTTTATCAGTTGTTCCAAAAAACATTTCTACTTCCCTTCACAGTAGATTTACAGCTTTTTTAATCTGATTGCTGCCAAGATCCTGACAGAAATCATTTATTAGCAAATTCTGCAATTCCTACATTAGTCCTTGCACAGCTCTGCCTCCCAAGTGCTGTTGTTAGCCATATATATTTATTTATTTATTTATTTATTTATTGTATTTATTTATTTATTTATTTATTTATATATTACCCTTTTTCCCCTTTTCTTATAAAGTTGTTTTCCTGCATACATCAGTTTTGGTGGGTCACATGGGTTTAAAACTGTGGCATCAGTAAGAAAATTATATTTCGTTGCAATAGTCTTACTTAGTTTTACAGTAGTAAAGAACCAAAAGTACTTTTAGTTTTAGTAAGTATTACCCTACTGGAAAAGTAACACTGTAAGTTGCTTATTTAAGTGTTCCACTGGTAATACCTTGGATACTAGCAACTCCCAAGAGAAAATGTGGAGTCTTTTGTCCTCAGGACCCTGATCCCCGATTCACTTTCTGGGAGTTTCTATAAAGACAGTTTTTGTTGTTAAGCTGTACATCACTTGGGCTTAACAACACAGAGAAATTAGTGAGTGCTGTGAATTAGGGAGGGTGTGAATTCTGAGTTTCTTCCATCCACCTCCTTATCTGCTCATCACAAAGGTTAACTTTATGCTCAGAAGGACAGCAAGAGAGAAAAAAGCAGAGACCTCTCTGTTATACACATGGCAAAGTCTCCTCCTTTTTTGCTCTCCTAAATAAACTTATCTTTTTTTATCCTGTAAGTGGTAGAGGGAGTCTGGGCCCCATGAGGATTCTCCCTAGAACATGCACAATTAATTGCAAAATGAATTATGAAAGAATTTGTTTCACAGATAATGATAAGAGGCAGAGCAGGTGAGTGGGAAAGGTATCACATCACTTGAAGGGTAAGCTGATCTCCCCAGATTCTGTAGTTAGGAGGGGAGAGCAGTTCCTGTAGAGTGGAAATCCCAACATGCCTAACTTGCATGCTCTGATGCTCTCTGTTCAGGAGGCTCTCCACTGGCAGTGCAGAGGCCTGGGAAGAGCTGCAGCTGGGTGAGATGGATAGGTTTAGGGAGAATGTCCTCACCTGGAGCCAGTGCAGAGTAAATCACATCCTGTAAATTCAGTCTCTAATTTATTGGGAACCAGCTTTTCAAAGGACAAGTCATCCACAGCTGAAAAGGAAACTGTGCACATGTTCTTTTGCAGACAATGCTGCCATGTTAAACCAAACTTTTATGCTACACTTTTCATCCACTGATTTCAAGGAATTCACAAAAACAGATGAACACAAGTACTGTTTTAGAAACCAAGACAACATGTGATACAAACACTAGTCATTCAGAAATTCTGTTGGAAACCTGATACAACCCTCAAATTTCTGAGTTTCCAGCCAAAACTTATTGTCATTATTCAGCTGACTTATTGGAACAAGGAAAACTAAGCCACACTTTACAGCATTGACTCCTTTAGAGGAAATTACATTACAAATATAATTAGGGATGGATGCTCTACATAACAAATACACATGAAAACCCAGAGGAGATTCTGATACATGATTAATTTCTCTGCCTACATTTTAATACTACATTCCTGGTATCTGAGAGCAGTAATCACTAGTAAGGGTCCAGGAGTGGCTGATTTATGGAAAAAAGTTTCAGAATACTAAAAACAGATTCAAATTTACACAGGACATTTAGTTATCTTAAAGATAACTAAATTCCAGTTAGAATTTCAGAATCTAACCAATGAGAATTCAAAACCCAAACAAAAAATTTATATATTTGTATGCAAAAACCATGGCTCATTTGGTTGCTGCAGTAGGCAATTTACAGTAAAATAAAAGTGTCCTTTCCATATCAGACATGCATATAACAAAATAATGCCTTACTTAACACCCACTAAAACTTTGTTCAAGAATTCAGTAGCCTGTGGAGTCACTAAAGTGCTGAAGCTGAAGACCTAAATAGGCAAGAAGGAGAGAATAGTGCAGCAATAAAACCTTTCTCTCCATCAGCTGCTTGTCAGTGCTGTGCTGCTGTAACAATGACCAATGATGGCTTTGAAACTTTCACACACTGCTCTTACAATGTGCCACAATAAATCACAATGTAGGAACTGAAGAACTGCAGAGGAGGTACAACGTGATAGCACTGACACCATATATTAACTCCTGAAATAGCTTATAACTCTCCTCTTATCAGGATGCCACCAGCATTTGCATATTCTCCTCTTGGAAAGTTAATGTCACAAAGAGAAAATCCTGGAAAGTTTCCTGAACCATTTTGATTTCTTGCCTTCCTTCCCTTTCCCAGACTGAAAGTGCAGATATGCATGTTGAATCCCAAGTCTCTCAGGTGCTCTTCTCATGGCAGGACTACTCCAAAAATTGGCTAAGAGCTCTGAGCATTTTCTTTTCCCTGCTGTTAGCCTCTAGCACTGCATTGAAGCAGGGTTTGTGAGAAGCTCCCACCCTCTGTGCTTGCCAGTACATCAAATGAAAACCACTGACCTTGAAAACTGAACCCAGCACAATTGTCACAGCACAGAAAGTTCTGCTGATCTCTCTGTGTCCCTCCCATGCACCCCTCAGTGTATGGTATGGCCTTCTGCATGTGCCAGATACAGCTCTACAGCTCTGCATGGACTCCAGGCAGGGCAGACCTGCACATTATATCCCAGAGCCTGTCCTTTCCTTCCTTGTGGCCTTCAGCTATGGGCATTCATGCAATAAAAACTCCTCTTGCCAGAAGAGCTCTGCAGAAGAGGACCTGTTAACTAAGCTTGGAGGCAAAAAGGAGAAAACCTTGGTCTGAAGGGGAACTGGTGAGGCCCCAGTGCACTCAGCACCCTGACTGCTGGGAAGGCTGGAAGTACCTCTGGAGCCAAGAAACATAGACTGGAAATTCATGGTTTAAAAAATGGAGAACAACAGGGCAAATCTTTACCCATTGTCAGGCATCTCATGACCACTCTGCTGGGAAGATGGGTGTTTCCAGCATCTCCCCACTGGAAAAGCTCAGTGTCAGTGGCTGCACAAGGCTCTTGTCAGAGAAAACAACTGAAGTACATTCTTCAGGCCAGTACAAGCTTGAAGTGATGGCAGCTTCACAGACACATCTTCTTTCTTACTGTGCTTCCAAAGGACCAACACATCCCATAAGACCTAAACAACTTGCCACAGATTTTCTGAATACTTTATTTTATGGCACTTTTTGAGCACAGTCTATTACTGTGTGAGAGTAATAGTGAAAAAATAGCAAGATATCATAAAAGAATTTGGACACAAATGTAATAATTATTATTCTTCTCAAGTTATTTTCCATATTATGGCACATCACAGCTTTCTGAACCACTAAGCTGCCCTCCTCTTATCCACCAGCACTTGATAAATGATAGGTAATTCCCTCTTATGCTTGCTACTTTTCTGCTAAGCCAAAACAAAATCTTCACCCCGACCCTGACATATCCCCAGCCACAGTTCTATGAACTATTCTGCTCATCTTTTTCCACGGTGAGCACAGGTGTCAAAGATTGGAAGCACACTAGCTCCATCTGCTGAAACTCCTTCTGCAGAGCTTTCCACAGATATCCTGGTTACATAAGAGATGGATAGCATCATCCAGCTGATATAGAGAGATGAGTACTGAAAGGAGATAAGATTGCAATGAAAGTTCCTTTGTCAAAGTTGACTCAATAAAAACATAATATATTAGTTGTCTCAAAGTCTACTTTGTAGGAATACAGTCTTTCACAGTGAGAATAAAAAGCTGCATTACAAAAATTAATCACTTGTCTTTCAATTTCTTGATTTTGCTCTCCTCCATTGATGTCAACACTCCTATAATTACTATGCAATTTTTACCATATTTAAAAGATTTTAATCACAAAAGTAACCTTTATATTGTGATCATGTAGGGACAGGCTGAATTAAACTTTGTTTCAGAAGATTGTGTCTTTTCTATGTGAAATAGGTTTATGTCAAAATGAATACTTGTTATTCATGAAAAATTTGTAAATTGACTGTAAAGGAAAAGTGACCATTTTTCACCTCCTACCTCCACTAGAGAAAATTATCTGAAGTTCTGTTAGGATGAGAATTCTGCATGGAAATCACTAAAACCTCTATTTTTGCTGCTTATATATTAAAAAAAAAAAAAAAAAAAAAAAAAGATTGGGGGGACCAAAAGAAAATAAAGAAAAATATAAAAAAATTAAACACAACAAAATAAAGAATTCCTTCTTAGGAGATCTCAGGTTGGTATGTAGCCACTAATTCTGAATGTTGAATTCACATGACACTGAATCCAGTTCAAGAGCTAGAGCACCAAAGATGAAGCAAGTATTTTTCTTACTGGTAAGTTCTCACAGTTTGCAGAAATGCTAGACAATAATTGCTCCCACTTTAAAGTAAACTTTGAAAGATCAGAAAAAAAACCCAGAAGAGTTTAAATCCTTAAAAAAGGCTTCCAAGTTCTCTAAATTACAGCATGAACCAACTGGAAGATACCTCAGTGAGGTAAAAGAGCCCTACTGACATATTGTTTTCACATGCAGTTGTTAATGAAACAATTCTATTCTGTGACAGCCTTTCTGTGACAAAGGCCCCAGGATCCAGCTCAGGTGTGGGAAAACTTACAGTTGTCAAGAACAGGAGATAAGTGGGCAGTGCAAATCAGCCCTGTGGTGTGGATGTTCTGTGCCCAAGTCCTGGTGGCTTCTGCCCACAAGGGCAGCAAGAAGGATAAAAAGGGCTGGAGACCTACAGTGGGGAAAAAAAAAGTGACAGCCACAAAGGCAAAGAAAATAGCATACACACAAAAACTGAATAGGAAAGTTTTGATTATTTCTGAGCAACATAAGTTTAAACACAGACTCTTTTGATGCAGATTTCCAGAGTTTAGCCTTGCTAAGGTACATGAAGGGCTTTGTTGTGGCATCATTTCACTGGTGCATCTGTGGACCCAGAGGTTATTAATATTAAACACACCCCACATGTAGGATTGGCTTATTAGCTCCTGCTGTACTTACTCAGGCTTCTAATTATCAAGATCTGTGCTTAGTGTCTTTTCTGTTAGCTGGGAGGGTTGTGTCCCACAAGAGGTGATGAGAAACTTCTTTCTGTGCTTGATCTTCTCCACCAAGCTTTAAGTAGTTGTCTGTAATTTTTTTGAAATCTGTTCTAATGAAGTGTCTGCTATTCTGTGAAGAAAAGTCCAGAATAAACTTTTTACAGATATCGACTTTACTATCTTTGGGACTATATGCATACTTGTCACAGCCCAGGTGTTAATCTGGTGGAAAATCTAGGGCATTCAGTTACACAGTTAATTAGCATATTTTACTCAGCCATTGTGTTAATTCTAATGCTAAGCAAGCTGCATGTGGGGTGGTGGTGAAGCTTCTCAGTAACCCCTGGGTGTTTCCTTTCATGAATATCTCCTATTTAAGACAGAACAAGATTCCACACAGTGGGAGAGACAGCCACTCTTGAAAACCCAATGTGGTTCCCTTGGGCTGCAGTTGAGGAAAAGGGACATTAAAAAAATAAATGAAAAATGTTGTCTACCAGACATGAAAAACCCACAGTAAGTGCTTCAAATATTCCTTCTACAACTGGACCTTTCTAAGGCTCACAGGTGACATCCAAAGTATCTCCCATCTTCCATGATTTCAAAGGTGACAACAGTCTCACATCATTGCCAAAGGGGCTGATTTCACCCAGAAATGGGTTCTGAGCTGTAAGGTGTCCCAAATGTAATTACTCTGCCACACTCCACAGCCTGCAGAGGTTACACCCATCCCACACACCAGCAGGACAACCAGTAAGGGTGAGAAAGTGGTTTTGTTCCTTGGTCACTTATGGGAAGATTGTGAATAGATTCCTAATGAGTGAAATCAGCATTTAGGCTTGGCAGCACCTTAGCTGGGAAATAAGTGGTTGAAGTTAAATATATTTGAGATCTAAGCCTTTGTTAATTAAAACTTCTGATAGACAAGGAAAAGAGAAAATTAAAAATAAAAAAAAAAAAGAGAGAGAAAAGGAAAGGAGAGAAATTATTATGTAGTCTCTGTTAAGAGAAGTGATTTATTTTGTTTCTGCCTCTGCTTGTTTTTGACAGTGCTCAAGCTATATGTAGGTTAGCAGGATGTAATGGGTTTGTTTGGTCTGCTTATTTAAGTAGAACAAGCTTTTTGTCAGATAAAAATAAACCTATCCAAGCAGTGTGGTGTAGTTGTTCATTTTATGTTTTACCTTGAGCATTTTTTTATGCTTCTCTATTGTGCACATTTATATCCTAGGCCTTACCAGGCATTTGTGTGGCCTAGTACATAAAGATTTCTGTACTATTGGTAGAATTTCTTCAGTAATGATATTTAGAGGCATAGCTTTTTAGGGAAGGGCAGGCAAGCTCTAGCCAGTCTGCTCCGTCTCTCCAACCTCATTAAAATTATGACTAATACATAAAAGTAAGAATTCTGCTGTGTTTATGTTAAACAAAAAAATAAAAATGGGTCTGTTTTAAGACTTATATGTTCAAAATGGAGGCAAATCATATTTAGAAGCCTACTTGGATCAACCTGAAGTTTGGACAGTGTGGGAAATCAGTACCTGGCAAATGCATGAAGAAGGGGGGAAAAGCCATGGAATCAATAAATCTTACAAGCTATCAATTTGCTGCAAATGAATAATCAAAGCAAAAGACCATGATGAAAAAGAGATAATTTGTATCTATATAAGGAGAACTAAAGGTTTCTGAAATTGAGTTTAAAATAATTATGAGAAAAAAAAAACTAGAAACTTTAAAAAAAGACAGCATAGTCAGTCAGGACATGGAAGGGCAAATGTCTTTGCAAGGAATCTGTTTTAGTTTTTTCTTTAATGTTTCTATTTTTCCTTGTGGTAGTATTTTCTGCTTCTACTTGAAGCATCACAGAATATTTTTGTCCATTAACAGCCATTAAAATGTTTACATAATAAATAGATAAGTAAAACCATGGGAAAAAAAATTAAAATATAAAAATAGCTTAGTAGATTAGCAGGATGAGTGAACTAAATTAGTAATTTAGTAAATATGAAAATAAATATCTGAGCAACGTTTTAGTATTAGAAACCAAGAGCAGGCTTCAAAGAAATGAAGGACCTGGTACATACCCCTAATAAAAAAACAACTCCACATAAGCACTCATGTGATGCAGCACTAAAAAGAGCTGGCAGTCATTTGATACTTAAATTAGCAATAGGTGTATGAGAAATGAATTTATTTTTAGCTATGCCAAGACTGACGTTAATATTATGAAGCTGTGTACAGTTTAAATGTCTGCATAGTAAAAAGGTAGCTAGGAAATCTCTAGATGAAAGAAACATAAATGATTTAAAGGCTGGAGAAATTGCCTTGCAGTGAGAGTTGGAGAGCCCAATCTGTTCAGCCCAAGAAGAGGGGCTTGAGAAGTGGCTTGATTACAGCTTGCAAGTGCCTTCATAGCAATAAATTATGTATTAAGAAGATATTTAATGTGGGGGGTCATAATAAGAACATATGGAGAGAAGGTAATGCCACACACTTCTGTCATGATACTTTTCCAGCAATGAAGATGATTAATCATTATAGGGGATCTTAAGGAAAATGGTGAATTTTTAATTGTTTCATGTCTTTGTATGAAGATTAAATGTCTCTCCTAGAGATATAAATTTGTTAAATGCAACCTGTTTGGTGTTAGGTAGGGGAAAGAAAATTATTCAAGATTCTGTAATATTTATAAATCCTGGAGATCTATACACTGGGACAGGACCTGTGCAGTGTCTCTAAGGCACAGAGAGTTCTTCCTGTATTGCAAACAGAACTGTGTTCTCTCCTGAAGCTATTAACCTTCATGGAAGGATGTATTTGGCTATACTTGTCCTGCTTTGGGGAAGTCCAAGAACGCCCAGTGATGGTAACAGTTCATCTGTAGTACCAATGTAACATTTTGGGTTAGAGTAAAACCCCCTTTTTCATTTGTGCTTCTCTAACTCTCCCTGCTTATCATAACAGAACGAGTTTTGTAAGTTGTTAAATCACAAACTTTCAATTTGGAGTTTTAGTAAGCCTTGAACCTCAACAGATGGAGATAGATCATAAAAAATTAAATATCTTCATAGCTAGTTAAGTGAATTTTATGAGGAGTTAGGAATGCTGCCTTGTAAGAGTCATTTTTACAGGTGCACTTTTTGTGTGTGTGTTCCTTTTGTTTCACAGTGGAGGCCTGCTCTAGGATTCTAGAGCAGGATTCAAGAACTATTCTCCCTCAAGACCTCTGGAGATACTGAAGATGAAGAAGTCAGTGCTATTAATTTGTGTTTTCAAGTCATCCCAAGTGGCAGTAGATAGTCTTGGCTGATTTTGTGTTTATAATCAGTCTTCAAATGCTGATCTTCACATCTTGTTACCATGGAATAAGGGTAATAAAAATCATTTCCTGCATGGATTCTGTGTTAATGGACAACATTCTTTAAAACACTCCAGTGAGTTTCATGAGGAGTATCTTAACAGTATCTCTGGCAATGCACAACCTTACACAGACAAGAAATGCTGGTGGTTGAACTCAGTATAAGGTAACTGATTCCAATAAAAACAATCAACTTCCTTCAGAGCACCACTAGCAAAAATTCAAGTAGATGACTTGGAGAAAGGAAGGAGAAAACTAGAAGGCTGTTTCTCTGACAATAAGAGGAAGAATATAAACCTTCTACTGTCATATTTGTTCTTTAATTGATACAGTGCTCAACCCATTTCTATCCATGTGAAAGAGATAGTTTATCCAGACCAGCTTGCAAAGGGCAGAGTGCCTCTGGTGTCTTCCCTGAACTCAGTGAAGAATTAAAAAATGTTCTACATACATATGGACTGGGCTGCAGTATATCTGATTTTGGTTGAGATAAGGGGAACAGGAGAGTCTGGGGAAGAAAAGTAAGCAGACTCATTTGGATGAGAGGCTTAAGGCCCTGAAAACAGTGGTCACAAAGCTGTACAGCCAAAGAAAAAGTGTGTTTTGGAAATGGCTTGGAGAACGGGAGATCGAGTCAGGTATAAAGCTGTGTGCTTCCCAGAAAAAGGGACAAGAAGTCCTGAGTGTGTAATTTTGAAGGGAAAACATTCGAGTGCTCTGGAGATATGAAACATTGTGAATATACAGAACAGCCTCTTTTTAAAGGTTTGCTAGTATGAAATGCTGGTGCTATGGCTCAGTTAACTGAAAAAGACGACTTTTTATTTTTCCTTGCATGCATAAAACAAGAAAGTAGCTGCTTGGGGGAAAACCAGCACATTCCTAGTTCTGCCTGCTGCAAGCAAAGATTCAGTGGCTAATTGGGCTTCCGAGGATGTGAAACACTCCAGTGGGAAATTACACTGTGACAATCATGCTGCAGGAACACAGCCAGCTCTCAAACATCTGTCTTTTCCCAAATTTCGCCAAAGCCAATTAAATTCCCTCATAACCAGCTGGTCCCAATGTGGCCACACACTGACTCTGTCAAGGCATGCTGACCTTTCTGTGCTGGGGCAAGGCAGTTTTCATTTCCACCCCTCTCACACAACTTGCACAGCAGTGCCAGCGCTGCTCGTGTGGAGTTCCTTCACTGAAACGCCACTGCCTCCAGTGTAACACCAAAGCTGTGCTCACATTGTCTTCAGCCTTCCTTTGTGCTTTACTGTGTGATCCAGATAACTCACTGAGCACAGCCAAAAACTCCTGCTTCTTCCTGTGTCGAGTTACAGTTGTTATATTGCTGTCAGTGTCCTCAGGAAAATGCTTGACAGGAGGCACTTTCCTAGTCCTCAGTGCCAGCAAGCCCTTGATTTTAAAATCAGTCACTGGCACATGTGCCCTCCTACTCACAAAAACAAGGGCTGGACTGACTGACCAATCCCCACCTAAACACCATTTTTCACTTCAGGTAACTTTCTGTGGCTTTTTTGTGGATTTCTGCTGGTTAAGGTCACTTGTCCTTTGACTGGCTTGTCCTTTGCCTTCTCAAAGGCCTGTAAAAATCATTTGCAAAGGTGCTGCTGGTCATTTTATTTTCTAGCAGACAGCAGAATAGTATAGTGGCTCACTATAATGGCTCTGTTGTCTTTCTGTTCCCATGCATCAATCAATTAAGATCACACAGTGCAGAAAGTCTGGTAGCAGGTAACATTCAATAAGGTCGTAGTCTTACATTGATGAAGTTGTTAACAAAAATGCAAGTGAATTTAGTCTGGCAAAGGATGAAGCTGTTAGAGCAGAATGATCTCTGGTTCATCCCTTAGGATCAGCAGGCTTTACACCCAACAGGTGTGTCTCCCTCAGTGGTGTTTCAGTGGGAATTACAGGAGCCCAGGATGCCATACAGTACTTCTTGTCTTTGAAGGGCTGTGCCAGGTCAGAGCAGAGCTCAGTGATGAAAGAAGGAGGAAAAAACAGGAACATAAGTAACAATGTTGATTTTAAATTAGGAACAGAAAGAACTTTTTTCCTCCATATAGGAGAGCCTAAAGTCATTGTATGCCCCAATTTGAGTAATTACTATTAAAACATTTATCTGATATGAATTTATCTTCATTGCCAAATGAACACTGCAGTAGCAGGATTTGTTTTTACAGGGGGAAAATAAAAATTATCATAAATATGTTATTCCATACAAGCACATTTTATTTCACCTTTTCATCTGTGGTTCATAATATCATCAGTTATCAATGTATTTTCACTCTTTCTCTGTTTACAATAATTATTTTTTATAGAGAGACAGTTCTACCTTGATAACTTCCTACACAAACTCATCAACTTCTTTATAACCAACCACATCTTCCCAGAATGCAGAAATGCCCCATAAGGATAATGTTTTAGTTTGGTTCTGCTTTCAGAGCCAAGTCTGGAGGCAAAACAATCTCTGTCTTACCATGTCATGATCAGTCTTTTTTATTGGACTCTTAGAGACCACAGAAAAATTAGAATCTCATATAAATATAACATTATTTGTAAGTATTCTAGTTATTTATTTCATTTTCTCCAGTAAATATGTTTAACATCAATTGTAAGGGATGATTCAGTGTCCCAAAGAGCATGCACTTTAAATATGAGTATGATGATGCATATCAAAGCATTAAATGGAAGGCTTAAAGAGGCCCATATGGTTGCTCATGATGTAAATATTTTTTTGTTTATATCTGTCTTCATACTTAAAAATGCTACACCAATAGTATATCTATTATATATATATTTATTTATTTATTTATTTATTTATTTATTTATATTTAATTAACATACTTATATATGCATATATTTACAGTTGTCCAAATACTATAGATTCACTCTTACATTTTCAAACCTGTTTACATCATCCAAATAATCATGAGCATTTAAAAATTTATTTTAGTGCCTTTTGGCTAGCCTAAATGCAGTAATATTTTCATGGGTCAGAAGAGAAACCACCTCAATTACAATTTAGTTGTTTGTTTCTCTGGTTTGGAAAAGCTTGACTCACTGAAGAAAACTATTTCTTTGAAGCAATCTCTTTTAAGCTATGGCTTAAAAACACTAGAGCAAAAGAAGTAGTTCCCTTTTGAGTTTTTTCATTATTTATCCCTTTAATCTCAGCCAAGGGTGCCTCTCTTTCTGTGTAACTGCTTGTGATGAAGGTCCTCAGCTACTGCTGGTGCTCACCAGATTTCTCCTTGTCCAGTGGTAATGTTGTTTGGATTGTCTCAGTGTAATATATTTCTTGTGAAAAAGAGCAGCCCTTTTCCGCAGGCAGCTAATTATTCTTGGGACAACATAAAACCACTGTTCCAGAGCTGGAGGCTTTGTCCTCCACTTTTAACCTTATGGAGTCCTGAAGACTTTTGGGGACAACATATTCGCTTTCTTATTCAAACAGAAATTGTTTCTTTTATATTATTACTGTGCTTCTTTTCTTATGATTCATTTTTTGAGCAAAGTGACACAAGCTTTCTGAGTAACAGAATAGGGAAGCAGGGAATTGTGCTGCCAGCAGAGAAAGCAGCAGGCAAGTAAACAGATCTTTCCCTCTTACATCATGGTACATCATGGTACACAGATTTAGCCCTCAAGAAGCAAGAGCAGCTTTGGGAAAAGCAATGACAATTTTGCCATCACAATAAAAGAGAGTTTGAAGATAAGCTCACAGAGCTGAATTGCCTGGGACAGAAACAACTGGGACTGCAGAAAACAATCTTAAACAACCAGCAAGTTCAGCCAGTTTCCTGCAGATTTTTTTTGTTTTGTGCATTTTTTTATTGCCAGAAAAGACAAAAATATGACAAAAGTGTACTGTAACACTGTGTAAGAACATGTCCATGGTATCTCTAGATGTCTCAGTGTGACCACAAATTTTGCCCAGCATGTGAACAATATCGTCATTAAGCAGCTTTCTAACCATTTTAAATTGCTTCTGGTATCTGTAAAACTCCTGACAATAAAATGCTTTCAGGAAAGAATTTCACTGACAATATACAACATTTCCCACATGGACATCTACCTACTCTGCTGGGTTCTCATTTACAGCAATATTAGGAACAACATTTTCCTCTGCTGTCCTCCAGGTGCTGTTTTCATCAAACTTGTGGTATCACTGCTTTCTTGTATATTGTTGGCAATATTTCTCCTAATCCCTGTGGTTCACTGCCAGCTCTACAAGCCATGTATTTCTTCCTTCCAGAAATGGCTGTCCTGATGTGAAAGTTCCTAGCACAAACCCTACAAAGGAGTTTTTGACTCTATCTCCACCTACACGCAGCTTTGTGCTTTCCAAGTGACGGAAATCAAACATGAGGCACTCATATGAAATGGTGCAGATTCAAAAGAGGCACTAATCTCCATCCTGCCAAAGACAGGTTCTCTCCTACCTTTTCTCCACCTTAATAGTTGAGGACAGTGGTGAGAAAGCAAAGGGGAGCACTTCATTCTCTTATATCCTCACTTTGGAGCTTTCTGGAAGGTGCTTCAAGAAATCCTTCAAGAAAGAGATGCCCAAGCTAAAGGCACTCAACAGCTCTGCCAATAAGCCTGGATTTGCCAAAGGACTAAAGAAGTGAGAAGGGAAGGGCAACTTTGAGCTTTTAGAATTTATTAGGTGGGGAGTAATTATTTTTCACTTTCAAGCCTCTAAACTTCTGTGATATATTCCAAGTAATCGCTTTAGTTCTGAAATGAAATCTCATCTTTTGCAATTAGGATATGTTCTCCTTTTTCCTGTGAACAATCAATCAAATGCATTGCCCTTCTAGTAAATCCTGTCTAGTTTTTTTGTTATTTTTTTAGTTCAAGATGAGAAAAAGTAGGCTTTGCTTGTAATACTTACTTATTTCACTATGTTTCAAGGATTTAGGAATTGGCAAATAATTCATTTTCATTCCCTGATTTTTACTATTCTTCCTCATCCCTGAGGAATGAAAAGTAGCCAAATCCCCAATATATTATGAAACTATTTTTGATTTCTAGGTCTGTAATAAATGTGTGCCAAAGCTGACAAAGTACCTTAAAAAATGAGACCAGTGTTAGTTTTGGGGTTTTTTTTGACAGTCAATATTTTATTTGCCTTACACAGACATCATGACTTGCTGACATAATGGTTCCAACGTGTGTCATATTGCAGAGGCTGCACAGTTCCCCTGTGTCATATTTCAGATTGATATACTGGGCAATGCAACAGGCCAGGGCCTGCTGTAAATTCAGGTGCTGTGGCCATGTGAGACAAGAGGTGTGAAAGATTTAAGCAGAAAGTATTTTCTTCCAAGAAAATACATGCAAATATTTAGGGACAAGTGATGCTATGATTATTTGCATAGCTTTAACATCTGAGCTATGGTGCTGGATCAGCAGGAACCCTCTCAAAGGGGATTTAGTCTACTGCATCATTAAAATTCAGCCACCTCATCCAACTTGTGATATATGATATGAGCTTAAATCATGAGCTTAGAGCAGCTGAAATTAGAGAGAGAAACCCCCTAGATTAAGAGAGGTGGAACCAGCATCTACTTTTCATCAGGAACTTAAAATCCAAAGGAAATCATCATCACTACAAAACAGGAAGGTTTTCACTGCTTGTTCAGTCCTGCTCATCACACTTTTCATTTGCAGCAATCTCCATCTTACTTACATATGTAGTTACATCATGTAGCATGATTAGAGACAATTTTTGGCTAATCATTCTTCCTCAAAGATATCTCTATTTTCCCTAGAATTAAATAACACTTCTGCCCCTTTGGTTGTAATGCCAATAACTTTAGGATTGTTTTAAAAGTCTTTCAATATCATTTGTGCTCTGCCAGCATTTCTGTTGCATTCAATCCAGAAGACATTTGATCTTTGCATGATTACTGTGTGCAGGCTGTCTTTTTCCAGCAATATTTTTCAGGATTCCATGACCTTTCTCCATGAAGTAAAAATAGACCAACAAATTACTACCTCCAGATCAAATAACTTTGAAGGCATCTAGGCAACATTTCTGCCCAGTCTCTCTTATCTACATCTATTACTGTGTACAGTCTCAAATGTTTTCTCTTGTTAAAGAACTCAGTGCTGCTGAAAATCTATTCTAAAGCTGCATTTTCAAGTTCATTTGCTGTAGAACTCCTACAGTAATACAAAGTTTTCAGCAGAAGTTACAGTTCTAAAAGATCTAAACTTGCTAGAAACTCAATAAAAGGCTGCATGGCATAAAGTATCATGTATCATATTTTTTTTCCCATTACAAGTCTCATAGTCTCACTGTCTCTTCTGGTTTGCCTAACAGACTGTTTCTAGTTTAGGGTACTCAACTCAGTCCTTTCCTCCCCAGAAAAAAACATTATGCATAAATTAAATTGTATTTAGGAGAAAGGACATGGCTTCTGGTGTAGCCATTATGAATTTCTTTGTACTGGATGGTGATTTGTTCCAATATCATAGGACAGAAAGACAAAACTAACCAAATAGCAACATCATATTATCACAGCAGGAACATTCACAGTTATTATTAGAATGCAACTCAACTTCATTGCTTTTTATTACAGGAATGAGACCACTGTGTCACCAGAGATGTGACTTTTTAGTGCAGCTGCACATCAAAGCTGCTTAAATGCCATTTTGGAGAATGCCCTTAGTTTCAATGAGCATTTAACATGATCACTGACTCTCAACTGAGACAGCAATTTCCATTTTTTATAAGGTTGTGATATATTTAATCAGGTTAATTTTCCCTGTTATTAAAAAAATGAATTCATTCTAATGGAAAGAAAAATAAATTCTTCCTCATTTACACAAGGAGACTGTGCTGCCAGTAGAGCTTTGCACCAAAGGAACCTTTTCACTATTCAAACCATTAGGAATTTCACTGTTATGTAACTTTGATACAGGACACAAACGTTTTGCTTATATAATTATCTTAGGTGGATTACTGACACCATAGAAATTAGAAACAAATCAAGGATACCTAAAGGAAACTGGTCAAGAAGCCAATGCCAAAGCCAACTTTCATTGTGTTCTTCAGAGAGACATTATTCAGAGTAGCAAGATTGACTTGGATTGTCTCATAGTTGCCTTCCAGAACAAAAAACCAACAAATTAGGCAAGATCTCATCATGTAATATAATTCTCTATCCAAGGAGCAATGAGTCTGAAGCTATCCTGCTCCTGCATAGACCAGAATGGCACTTTGCATTTTCTCTCAAAAAGGGCAAACCCAGGTCTCTGTGGAAAACTCAAGGTTCTTTGGTATAAAAGAAAGAGAATTAGTGAAGAATATTCACATTAGAAAGAAAACCCAAGAAGCTAGCAGACACAGTAAAATGTAACAAAGAGCCTTCAGAACTTTAGAGAGGAAGGTGTGAGGTCAGTGTAAGACACTGTTAGGTTGTGCCCCTGAGAACATAGTGGAAGAGAAAACATTCAGTTTGTTATTGAGATGAGACACATATAGGCAAGAGAAAATTGTGAAGAACCTTGTGCAGTGACTAAAAGCCTGGAAAACTACCAGATAAATATTTGGAAAACATTTGAAATGGCATGATTTTTATTTATTGCTATTAAATGACTGATGTGAAGTTATGCATTTGTGTGGGAATTTTATTTGTGGTTATTTTAAAGCTATATGAAAAAAACCTGAAAACACAGCTTATGTTTGTTCAGGGCAAGCTTTTTTTTTTTTTTTTCCATTTTACTTTACAGGATAAGTTTCACAAATTTAAGAGCTGAGTTGGTATAACCTCTTTCATCTGTAAGAACTGACATTTAAATATTTTGATGGGAAATGTTATTGGAGAGCACTAGAGGTACATGGCTGACCATTGGACCCTGTGAGAAGGATTGTCCTACAGTGTCCATGAATGCAGGTGGTCCAGGATAAATCACTGACTGCTCTTGCAGCATATCAAATACCACTAGACATCTTTTACTTAGTAAGTATAAACACTGCTACTGATTAAATGTATATTTTGTACAGATAAAAATGCACCTCTACACATCTCTTTCTGAAATGAAGTGGTTACTGAGGAAAGGGAACTGGAAATATACAAGCTCACATTCTAAACTGAATATTTTAGATTGCATTTCATTTGCCTTTTGTTTTCAGGTGTGAAGGTGTTTCTTGTTTGAAGCTCTTTTATGAGCTGTAGGTCTACACACACTTACTAGTAGGAATTGCTAAGCTTAAAGTAGATGGTATAAAGTGAAATGCTAAAAGAAGGTACTTCAAAACTGTAACAGAAAATCAGGTTAATCATGTTTGGATTGGGTAACATGACAGGTGGTTGAGTTTATTCTGTGAAACACAGAAACCTCAGCTAAGATCTATCAAGGATTCCTACTTATGGCACAGATTTTGGCCAGTTCACAGAGGCACATTAGGAGAGGTGCCAACACATGCTACAGCATCCAAAACTCACTTGCAGCGGGCTGCACAAGGCATGGCTGCACGTAGGGCATGACACAATACCCAAAATCTTTGCTGAAGTGCTGCAGTTTTCCCCAGTAGAGCCTAGAGAACACATAAGTATTGTGCCAGGAGCAGGTTCTTCCACTTCAGGCCCACTTCTGAGAATTTTGCAATAAAATGAGAAGGGCACGTGGCAATGTGAGAGTGGCAAAACAAATTCCTGAGTACAACAACACAAACATTCAAGTTATTTTCTTCAGAAACAAAGGAATAAAAACAGGCTTTACTTTTCTAAGTTTTGGGTTTAACTGTGTGAGGGCTTAGGCCACAGCTGATGTCACTTGTGGTAAATATAATGGTTTCAGTTATTCATAATCTTCCTTCAAATGCAAGCAAACAATGTGAGCAGATTGTACATCTAACAAGTTCTGGGACAAAAGTGCAGGAGAGTGGGAAGCTAAAATGTAGTTAGTTAATAAATCTTTATTTGGTTGATTTCATTTAATAGCGAAATGCATAAACTATTTCACCCCTGAAGGGTGGTAGATATTTTTCTTTCAACTAGATAAAGTATCCAGCTAATGTATGTGTCACAATTAAGTCCCTTCTCTTGCAATCAAGGTAATAGCTGTCCTTCACAATTAAGATGCATTTTCTAGTGTTTGGTCAATAGAACAAGCACTGAAAAATTGTCATATTTCTGTGTGAAATGACAAAATATTGGCAGCCAGTTTCAATTGCAACTTACAAGACAAAAAAATTATGACAAGTGCAATGCTCAAAATTGAAAAATTTTTGAAAACACTGTGACAGCCTTTATTATCATGAAATGTAAATGTTTGCTTCTGTAGACATAGTGCAAAAGGACTGGACTATCACAAAAAAACCACTCAGAATGTAATGGCTGAATATATGAATAGTTATTTCACGTCATAGAATCAAATACCAATAAAGTATATTACCAAACTTCCTACTAGCATGTCGCTGTGGACACCTATCCCTAATAAGCAATGATGACATGGAGAACCTGCTGCTTCATCTTAAGAACAAAAAAGAATTTTTTTATGCACTTTATACACATTTGATTTTATACACAATTAGATTTTTAAAGTTAAAGCAGATGCTACATCCATGTTTAAGATTTAATTATTTCTAGGTATCTAATAATATCAATAGAGGAAAGAAAGAAGGAAAGTTAGAGACTTATTCTCTGGTATAAAGCTTTTGGAAAAACTTTATACTTGAGGAAGATAAATACTTCAAAGAAAAAATGTTTAGGTGTAGAAGACTTAGTGTATTCCAATTTCTACCTGATAGCAGCTACATGAATCTGGGCATCAATAAAAATTGTTTTTATCTGGAGATTCAGATTCTGTGCCTCTGAGGCAAGCTGGGATGTTAAAACAGGTGTGTTAAATCTGATTTACTATTCAGAATTCTTGTGATGGTCTTCTCTGTTTATTGAATACTTTCAGACTCACAGCCAAGCAGTCCTCTACCAGTTTGTAATTATTACTTTCACTGTCAATATGAAATGCCATGTTAGGAAAAAATGCTCGAGGGATTTAGTATAACTTGGAAAAAACAAATCTCAAGTTAAGCTGAAAAGATACTGTCTGCTTTGGCTTTGTGCAGTTTCTCTGTAGGGGTATTGGATGAAGAAGTTGGTTACAGTAAGTTAATAGCCCCCCTGAGGTGGCACTCAGGAGATCTGAAGGACAAAGATGACACCAGCTGAGGATTTAGGAGAGAAGGGTGGGAAGAACAACCTCTATTAAGCAGGACAGATAAACAGTGTGAAGGAGAGGGGATGCAGCAAGTGACCTGGGATCAAATTCTAAAACCAAGTTATTTCATAGCAAGAGGTTGTGGTCCATAATTTATAGTACAGCAAAGACAGAAGACAGAAAATATCCCAGAGAGGACAAGAGGATTTGTGAGTAGGCCCTGAGGCTATAAATCATACTGTAAGCAGATATACCAAGTTCTCTGAAGGTAGCATAAAGTGTGGCATGATAAATTTGGCATTATTGAACATCAGATGCACTGCAAGAAGTATAAGCTGCAATTGGAAAGACTTATTGCCATCACAGACCTGAGAAAGGAGCGGAGAATAAATATGGAAAAATATTCCAGGTTTCAAACCATATTGCTCATGATGTCTTAAAAGATGAGATTTGGTGGCTGTAAAGAAAGGAGATGGTTTAATTGTTAAGTTAAGAACATGAGAAAAGACTGGAAAATTTAGGATCAATATGTTCCAAACTGGTAAAAGAACATGGGATGAGGAAAAAGGCAGCACAGCACCACCTGTCTTGGAGCACTGTGTGCACTGTTGAGGATATCTCAAGAGTACAACACCAAATAGCAAGGAGCCCCACTGGGAAACTCTGCATCCCACAGGAAATACATTAATGCATCCCTCCAAAACACTGAGGAAGAGGGCTACAGACTAAACTTTCTGATAGGTTTGTCTGCTAACCTTGCTTTGGTTATTCTGGTGTTTTCTGAGTGAGAGCCTAAGTGATGAAGAGAATAATAATGATAATAATATTCTACTTAGGTCTAAAAGTACGGTCCTGATGCTTGATAATGTTCTAGCAAATTTTACTCAGTGATTATGTTGGAAAGGAAAACTTACCAGCATCAGCTATTACCATCAAGCTGTACTGAGAGGCAGCATGATTTTCTTATAATGTTTAAAGCAATGATTGCAATATTGCAAATATAAGAGTAACAATGATAACTGTTTATTATCTTTGTGCTTATACTTAAAAAATAGGTTTTTACTGAGTCCTTTAATTTTGCAGGCTGAAGCATTGATCTGATGTTCACTCTGTCTGGTTGGATCCCCGAGGCAGCAGTATAAAGCATTCATTGCCTGTGCAGATCTATTGATGCACAAGGATTAAGTATATCAACCCACAGGTCTGGAGGATTTCTGCTGGATTACAACATTCCTGTCCCACTGTGTCCTAGTCCCCTGTGTGATATGGTGAGGAAAGTTATTGTGCAAATGAAGCTGGAGGGCAAGACAGGGTCTGGATGTTCTTCAAAGTCTCAGATATTGGCTCAAATCAGGGGCAGAGTTCCAAAATAGCAGTATAATGCCAGGACTGGGAGTTAGCTCAGAGAAGATTCACATTCAGGTGATGTTTTGTGTATTTGTCATCCTCACTCATTTATAATTTACCTGACTTGAAATCAGAGAGAATTTTTTCCATATCTGACAGACAAGAATGCATCCACTAGATTAAATATTTATAAAGTAAAATAGCCGCTTTTAACTGGTAAGTTGATGAGGGCTCACATTTATATGGTGATGATTGATGAATTTATATTGATCATCATTTGCCTGCTTTGAACAGATCACAATCAATGATGAAAATAGCAACTTGTAGTCAACTCTTCTGACTGGTCACAGAACTGTTGCTTGTTTTGTGTTGTCACAGCAGGCTTTTTCTCCAAATAGAAATGTCAGCTGCCCAAGGGCATTACCCTACAGCATATTTCTTTCAGGACACTAAAAGAAAATTATTTTTGTCAAAATGAACTTCTGATTATTGGGACGGAGAGGAGTCTATTCAAATAAACCTTTGTTTGCAATAAAATGTTTTTTCCATCAGTAGCAAAAACATGAGACCTCAAGGAGAAAAGAGCAGTATGTGTCTTCCTGCAGTGTGTTTTTTTCTTGAATAGAAAACTTACTGGTTTTCATAAACCTTTTAACTCATTTGAAACCAATTTTTCAAAGTAGAGCTGATAAGCTTGAAGAAGCTTAAACTGCAAGTGCTTTTTCACAGTCATTTCCTTCTAAAGCAATTACTTCCTGATTCACTATCCCTAAGCAAATTAATGCTAGAAGAAAGAAATTGGATTAAACAAAGATTTAGTTCTAATAATTTTACTTTTCAAATTATTGTTGGATTACAATGTCCTTTACTATCATCTCTGAATTATTTAAAGTAAGCTAAGAAATCTTAATTCTCCTTACTAAATTATTTAGGGCATAAATATTTCCTGTTGAATGCTTTTGTGGTCAAATAATGTCTCAAGCTAAGAGAATAAAATTCATTTTAATGCAATTATACAATGGCAATAGCTAGGAACAATACCTGGAGTGTCTTCCATTAGGTATTCACTCATGAAAAATTGTGGAACTCATGTCAGTAAGAGTCATTCCTTACTTTCATTAATAGAACTCCAACATTCTTAAGAAATTCTTGTTACTGTTGTCACAGGACACTAAAGTCAAAAGCAGAAAGTTTTCTTTCAATGCATGTTTACTCACTGGTGAATTATCCTATTTCAAGACCTATCAGATCCTTTTCATTCATTATGATGAGTTGACAGGTATAGGAGAAATAAACCACAGTGTGAGTGAACACCTTGGAGGGCTTCAAGACACCATATTCTTACTTTTAAAGAGGAATTTATACTGTACAGCATAAATGTATACAGTGAAGCATTAATTACATAATCGTATATTTCACAGCACCTCACTTGTAAAGGGAAGATAGGCTAGACCCAGCTGACCAGGAATTTAAATGAGTAGAATTTCTCATTGATTTGACAGGACCATGTCTGAGGTCAGAAAACTTCAGAATTAAGTGGGGAGGTCAGTAAGATCTATGCCTGATGTAGTTTTTAGCTTTAAATAAAAGGCTAAGCTTGTTTTAGTGGCTCTGACTGCAGGAACTCTCACCATTACAAATGTATATAAAATATTTTATTTCAGTAGCCTGTTCACACATAACTGTGAACAGACTGTCTGTTTCAGGTATCTTTAGAAAGAACATACCATGGAAACAAAGCTGGAACATAAAGCAACCCCCAGATGCACTGTCTCTTATTGAAAATGCCCAGAGTTTTTCCCCACAAAATTAATGTCCACTGATATGTTAAAAGAGCAAACTACTCCTCAACAGAAATAAAAACAAGCTTGTTTATTTAATAGCACAATATTAAATAAAATTTACAGTCCCTACTCCTTTAGTGCAAGTGAGAAGAGAATGACTCTGAAATAACCCATTACAGAGAAAGAACAAACAGGAGGAAGTTGAACACCCTGCTTTATGTGGTCCTCACTATTTAGAGCAAGAAAATCTTATCCTCTGCTCTGTCACAGCTGAGAGAGCCACAATACAGAGTCTCACCATACAAGGTCAGAAAGCTCCAACCCAGAGCAACACCACACCACAACAGAAGGATTTAAGTGTCTGCCTTTCTTCAGCCCAACCTTCTATACCCCTCATTGTTCCCACATTGCACCTGTGAGCCCTCTCTTCCCTTTGGAGGTTGGTCAGTAACCTCAGCACTCCACGGCTCATTGCTGTCAATGCTGCCCACCTGCTTTTCACAGCTGTACCCACTGGGGATGAGGCTCAGCCACAGCCACACTCCCAATGACCACAAACTGTGTTCCTGCACTGCTCCTGTGACAGCAAAATACTCTGGGCAGTTAAAAAACAGCCTTATGCTCAGATATGTAGCCCACTGGAAAGAGTGCTGCAGGCTGAAGACTCCAAACCATTCTCTTTCTAAAGCTCATAAAGACTTTTGCAAAGAAACAGCCCAAGGATTACCTTGCTGTCTGATACTGGCTCTCCTTTAGGCCAGTAGGCTGAGCTGTCAGGCAGAGAACATTCTCTTGGATCCTTACTTCAGCCTTGTCATGAGGGCCAGAAAGAAGAGAAGCAGAGCTTGATGGATTTAGAAACAGAACATTTCCTATAGAAAGATGCAGCTGGATGAGTCTTATTTGTTAGAGCAGAGGAGATGGCTGCTAGCTTCTTGGAAATAAAGATGCACTGCTGGTGTAAGTCAGAACAGACCTGCATAGCACATTTTATTTCAGACTGACTTAAAAGCTTTATTGCTAGCTGTCTGATGCGTCTCTTATACTAGAAACCATCATATCTCTCAACTGGCTCCTGGGCTTGCCTTTGTAATGCTGTCATTCTGCCACACTTAGTGATTCTAGGATGGCTGGGGAGAGCTGAGAAGCCAGACCCCAAACCCTAGCAGAGATGGTAAACAATACAGTAAAAATATCTCCTTTTTAAAAAAATTTTTGTTTTTCATGCAGCCTGTTACAAGAAAAATATAGCTGGAGAGAAAAAGCTAGCAATTCAGTTGATGAGAGAGGAGAGAAAAAAATCCTTTTCTAGTACACTGACAAATAGTCAGTGCCTGAAGAATACCATGTTTGTCAGCATTAGGTGTCCTGTGTCTCCCATAAAGATCCTTGTGGGGAAAAAAAGGTTCTGAAAAACTTGACCTTTTGCTTTCATAATTTTTTCTTCTAAAAAAAACCAAAATCTAAGGAGGTTTTGCCTTATCTTTGCTCATTGGCATTAGATGCCTCTGAAGGGTTAGAACCTTGGCTAGGACAGTCTGTCTAGATTTCTTTCACAGAACCTGGAGATGAATCAGGAAAGAAATGGGATTTGGTGCATTTGTTTCACTCTGAAGAGAAGTGATTTTCTGATTGCCTGAATGACAAGAAAACCAGCTTCAAACCCTTCTTCCAGGTCAATGAAGAAATTCTGTTTTCAGTGAAACTGAAAATGTTTAGCATACTTTGTCAAGTCATAGTAATTAGTTCATATGGTGGGTGAATGGTGATATGAACCATCTCATCAGGCAATATGTCCTCTCAGGGGTGAAGGCTGTGGGATTGCAGTATCACAAATGCTCTGGCATTTTCTTCACTAGTAATTTCCCTTAAGGATGAATTTGAGTATGCCATCTTGAGCGCAGTATTCACTACTGTGAATGTTCTCACTCTCTAGATCCATAGCAAGTTAAAAACTTAAAAAGTTTGTTTTCATGCATCAGAAATGATGACTTTCTAATCATCAGTATTCTGCTTTATGCTGCCTTTCATTCTGTATCATACCTGTCTGGACTGCAATATTAGCCAGAAATAGAAGGCGCACAACTGTTAAATAAAAGAAGGGTAATGTATTTTCTTTCTTCTCTTCCTACCCATGCTGTAAAAAAGTAAGCACATCTGCAATTCAGAATTTTATAGATGGGGTGCTGCTAAGAATTATGGATGACCTTTGTGTAAAATTTAATCTCTCTCATGTTATGCCAAAGATCCAGATGCTCCCTCTGAGCCTCAAGGTAGAATGTGGAGGTGCAGCAGGATCGTACAAGCACTTTCAAGCCTGCACATTCAACATGCAATAGAATATGTATAAGTCCCTTAGATTCAAATGTTGAAAGAGATAAGTAAGCTCAGCTTGTCCATCTCTTCAGCACCAGCTACAACCTCTAGACACAGCAAGTGGAAGGGAGGTGGAGGAAAGATGGTCTGATGATTCAGTGAGGAAAATATGACATCAGAAAAGCAAAGGTCTTCAGAGGGTTTGTTTTTGTTTTTTTGCAAGGCATGTTCTGTCCAGCTGTTGCTATCCTGGTTTATACCACAGCTGTGCTGTGCCCAAAACACTGAAAGCATTCCTGAGTTTTTCATCACTGAGAAATTAAGGAAGGTTATATGGGAAAGAGGGAAGGGAAATGGGGTACCCAACCAGAGTAAACAACATCTAGTAAAGCAAACTGCACCTACCTAAACCCCAGTCAGCACAACTTTACAAAGAATGAGGAAAGAAGCATGAATTACACGGCTCAGCACTTGCTAATGCACCTTGGGCAGGGTGAAATGACTACCAGGGAAGCCTTTTCTAGCCAGCACCAATCTCAGCAAGGGGCTTTCCACTACCTTTCTACAACTTGTGCCAGAACAGACTGGCAGCAGGAACATGAGGCAGATATGCAACATCAGAATGAGCAGTTGGTGATGGCTGCTAAAGTTACCCTGTTAAAAAGTATTCTGTGGAAGTGCATGAATGGAAATGCACTTCCAAACTGGAATGTATTCAGTGTGGAGAGCCCACAGCCCATGAGACCAATTGCTGACTAATTCTCTTGTGCTTGTGTTGGGGAAACCCACTAAAATTGGCAGAGGTATTTACAGTACAGGAGTTTCCTGGCCATAGACCTGGGCCTTCCTGGAGAACAGATGCCCTGAAACAATCATGCCAGGCTAGCCATCAAACCTCAACATTTACTAAGCTGAAAAACCTGAAGTCTCATCCTCAGTTATTTTATATGCAATTTATAAAGCTGTCAGGTGTTCTCACTGAATAATTTTAAGATCTACTGTGACATACAGGATCATAAAGCTCTGAGATACTACCATGATTATGAACATCTACCATATTAAATGTTTTCATAACTTTGTCTAGCAACAATAATTTTGCAACAAAGAGAAAGCAGAACTAAAAGAGAAAGCTGATTCATGGGACTTTCAAGAAAT
The DNA here is from genome assembly GCF_022539315.1 of Serinus canaria. Taxonomy (NCBI): domain Eukaryota; kingdom Metazoa; phylum Chordata; class Aves; order Passeriformes; family Fringillidae; genus Serinus; species Serinus canaria. The sequence goes on from NC_066317.1 coordinate 47,479,469, forward strand.
GTTTCTATTCTTCTGTTGTCACATAGAATACAGGACCGAATTCAGCCCCAGTGACTTTTCAGGGAAGTGCTGTGTGGAACAGTCTTGGGCAAGTCCACATTACAAAACCTTTATTTTCACTGAATTTGAAAACAGCACTGCTCAGTAATTTGAAGTTGGAACTTCATTCTGCTGTAATTTTGAGTGCATTACTCAAAAACACACATGATTGCTGATGACCCCATATAGGAAAAGAAAGAATTCATATATGTGATCAGTTTTCCAGACTACAAATCTATCTATAAGGAAACTAGAAAGATGTATTTTAGAGTTCATTATATGGCTGACAGTCAAAGATTAAAAAGCTCAAATGCTCAAACCAGAAGTATACAACAAATTGATTTTTATTGACTGTTTCGGATAAATGGATTAATTAAAAAAAATGCATATTACAAACTGGTGCAGTAGCATAAAGTTAGTTTGAACCCATGGAGGTGTGGTTTTTAGCCTGCACAGCTCCTGCAGCGCTGGAGCCCGTTCTCATTGCAAGCAGTGCACTTGAGGGCTTTGAAGGAGTCCGTAAAGCAGTTCCGGAACACGGACATCTTGCTCCCATGGCACGCTGAGCACGGCAGGAAACCAAAGCCCCCGCAAGAGAGGCACTCCTGAGGATGCTGGACTCTCTGCTCAAAGAATGAAACAAAGACAAACCTGTTACCTTATCAGCCACCATAAGGTCCAGGACAATGAGGACTCCAGGACAGCTGAAAATGCACATCCTGGTTCCCATTCTGGGCAAGGCCCACCACCCCATCCCATGGCAAACCACCAGGGAAGAGCAGCAGGTCTGCTTTTTCCTTTGGCCAGATCCACATGCAATGTCAGAGAGGCTCACTGCAGGTTCATTGGTCACTTAATACCTCCGTAGCCTGCATTTACCCCTGCCAAACAGCAAGCTAAAGGATAGCTTGCTGCATTACTTGGATGTTGTTTAGGTCTAGATTAAATCTAGGAGGTATTGAGATGATTGAATCCAAACTCCAGGCAGCTTATGCTGATGTTATGTTTTCTGTGCTGTACATTGAGATATATATTTTATTACTTTCAGCATTTGCATGCTCATGCTGAACATATCATACCTATTACAGTTAAAGCTGATGATATCAAAAAGCCATTCATAGCTTCTGACAAGTGGTACTCAAGGAAATAAGTGGTCTACTCAAATTTATGGGTGCAGAATGCTGAAGCTTTAAGAGTGAAGAAGAAAGATCAATGTCCTACAGTTATACCCTGAGAAAATTGCTTCAAGGAAGGTTTAAGGCCTCTCAATTGTCTCAGTTCCCAAGTAAAACAATACATTTACTCTTTTTTTTATTAGATTAAAGACAACGGTGCACAGAAGAAGAGATTTCAAAGACTCTTTTAAGTTCCACTTGCTGAAAATTTGGCTAGTTTATTCAACAATTTCCCTAAAGTTCAAATCAGAGAAAGGAAAGGTTTGCCACTTTGGGTACTTACCACCATCTGTTTCAGCACTGAACTGCTGAGTACGGACTTTGCAGGTTTGCTCACAAAGAAAGAACAAAAATCCATACAATTCCTGCTACTGTCAGTCTGAAGGATTATGTACCACTACAAATTAGTGACAAATTATTACCAGAGTACAGTAAAATGCCCACAGAAAATGTAGCACCTGGAGCACCACTGAGAAAAATGAAAATATTTCTGCAAATCCATTAATAATAGCATTCACCTATTGAAAACTCAGATGAACATGCAAACAAGGCATTTTTTCTCTTTTTTCTGTAGCTCAGAAACTTGCTGTACTTCTTCACAAGGCAAACAGCTCCTATTACTATCAGCTCTTCCAGGGACAACAATTGGAAATATTCACTGTAAAATTAACATTCTTTTTATCTCAGGCGTGCTCCCATCTTTTCTAATTTTTGGTGATTGTTTACTTTATTGAACATTATTGCCAATAATCTCAAAATTTTAAGATAATAATATTTTTATCTTTACATTCCGTATTGCTTGTTGGGCTTGTAAATATTCAGGTACATTTGGATGTAGTGAAGAGAACTAACAAAAGTTACAGAAACAAAGCAAAATTGCTTTAGCTCAGTTTCTGGAGCAATGGCCATTTCCTCCTTGAGCAGATGGCACTTTGTGGAACCACTTTTGGCATCTCCAGCAATGAAGAAAAAAGACTGCTCCTTGCAATTGCAGTAAACTGATTTTTGAGGAAAAAAAAATAAAAGAGAAAGAAAAAACCCCAAACCAACTGAACACACCCAAAAAACCACCAAAAGGCAGTGAGGCAGTGTTTGTATTCAGTGAGAAGTTATCAGTTGCCTGTAGTCTGACATTGTTTGTCCTAGATATGCACTTTTTTGACCCAAGATTAGGACACACATTTGGCTTGGTAATTACATTTTAGGGTCTCCACCCCAAAACAGGGTGTAAAAAAAAGTAAAACAAAAAAAGCATTTGGGTTCATGAGTTTATAGCAGAAGAAAAGGAAATGGCAAAAAAGAAAATCTACTCGATTACAAATAGTAAAGGTATATTCCCTATATTTATTTTCAGAAATACAATTACCTCAATTTTGGTTAAGAGATCCTGCAGTTCCCCAGATTCATTCATTAGTAAAATTTTCTCAGCACCCTATTAGGAAAAGATGAAAAATATGTCAGGTATTTTACCATGCAAAAACCAGAGATGATTAGAAGATTTGGACTGGAACCTTTAAATAGGCTGAGGACAAATTTGATTCACATTAATTATATTGCAATTAGGTCAACCTTAGTAAAGCTAGAAGGAGAGGAGAATCTAATCACAGGTCTGATAGCAGTGCCTAAAGTTCCTTGGCAATGTGACATCTCACATTGCCTTTTCTATAAAAGGTGACACGGCTTGGAAATTCTGACTCTCTTCCCCTTATTTTACAGGGTATGTTTCCTGACAGAATAAAAAATATTTCCAGTTATTATGTCAAAAAAGTACAATTTTGTAAATATACAACACATCAGAGAATGCAGCAAAATGAGAAGAGGAGATTGTATTTCAAATATTCTGGCAGCTGAGCATTGAATGAAGACATAATGTGCCTAATGTATAACAAAAGGAGAAAAAGACTAATGAAAATACTCTTAAACATTAAAGTCAGATACAACAGTATGTAATAACTTAGTCTGACTGCATTAGGCCTCTTAGGGTTCTGTGTCCTGAGCCAAAACTCTACTGAAGTGTTGTGGATTTTTTTCCTCCAGAAAGTAAATGCTAAAATTTCTGCAGACAAAATTCAAGTGTTAGGGAGGATATGGAACTCTTGTTCCCTTCTCTTCTAATTAGAGCACCACATTTGAACATCTATACTTCACTTAGGGAACAAATTTCATTGAATAGTAAATACTGTGAAATACTTGCAGACACTTTTAACCAGAAACCAACAAAATATGAGGAAACTGAGGCACAGACACACAAGCCTTACTTGCTGCCGGGGCAATTGGCCACATCCTCACCCATGGTGAATTCATGTCTTGTGCTGCCCCAGTTTGCTGGTCCCTGAATTTCCAAATTGTTAAATTTTGTCTTTGAGTTTGCTGCCAGCCTTAGCTAGAAGGTGTGGTGGGGCACTGGCCCAGGGCTGAGGGGCACTGGGATGCTGGCCCAGGGCTGAGGGGCACTGGGATGCTGGCACACATCTCAGATGTGCCATTAGCTTGAGCTGCCCGTGGTCAGCCCCAGCTCCTCATCAGCACCTCCCCGGGTTCCTGGGAGGTACAGGAAAAGCTGCTGGTGAGCACAGGGAATATATGTGTGACTCTGATGTACCTCTAAGTGCCCAGCCATTCACAGAACTTTGCTGGGGACTACTGAGCTACAAGTGTGTAGCCCAAAAGACAACTAAAGGCAACAAAACCTATCAAAGCTCTTTTTATGACACCCTACTAAGGCTATTTTCCCTATAGAAAGTCTTTTTGCTTAGGTGAATAAGCAGCAGCACATTTGACCCTGTGTTTGATGATTTTAGTTAAAAAGAAAATGTTAATATTTTAGTGGATGTGGAAAGCCACATTTTCAGTGGACACTGCTCTTATGTGTTATTCTTTCAAAGAGAGATATTTTTAAAAAAGTATCACACAAGGTAATTAGTTGTAGTTAATTAGTCACAGAAGATGACAGGGGACTGATGAGCCAGCGTTATTGTGCTGACTCTTGTACTGAAATCCATTACAGATAACGGGCACAGAGTGCACCAGCTCCTGCATGTGCATGGGGCTGTCTGTGTCCCCAGCAGAGCAGGTTTTAGCAGTCTGTTGGCCCCTTTCATGCTTGACCTCCCATCTTTGCTTTCACACAGAGGAGCAGGCAATGGGAGCAATTGGCACAACGTGGCCAAGGCAGCCCATGGAGTATTAGCTTGGGGTTTGAATACACTGCAGCAGCTTAGGACAAAGCTTGTGCTGCTCATCTGAAAGAGAGATATTAAGGATTTGCAGCTTTATTGATGATGGGATTGCAGCACTCCAAATTCCTTAAGCTGGACAAGCCTCAATTTGCCCCCTTTAGGAAAAACTCTCTTCTCTGTTGCCACAGGGAAAAGCATTCCTGTGACTTCTGCCCATGTTTCTGTGTATAATGCTAATTGGCTTTTACAACCCAGTAATTAAAAGTCTGACAGGTTACCCATTATAGCTTTATATTTTAAAGGATTTATATTTCTGATGACATTCAGTGAGTCAGCTGTGTTCCTTGCAGAGTAGAAAGCCATGGTTTTTAAATTAAAGCCCAAACATCAGAATGGCTATCAATGTTTTTAAATGCCACTCTGTCTTCTCTGACTAATGGCTACCCCAAGTGAAATATAAGTAAAAGCCTGTAGAGGTTAACCTTCCCTCTGGATCTTTGGGTCTTAACACACAGAATCCATAATTAATAGAGTAATTAACACAGATGTTAAGTCCAATAAGTGCTTTCTGACCAAAAGTGATGCCTTTCTTTTTCTTCCTAGGTTGTTCTCAGTCCACAATTGCTCAGAAAAGTATGTGAAGCCTTAAATCATTTGTCCCTCCAGAGAGTAACTCAGGGAGCATGAGGGACAATGGGCACAATCTTCAGCAATAGAAGTGAGTAGAAGTAGAAAAGTGAGTTCTCAGGTTTTTTACCCATCTTTTTCAATTTCAAGGCAGAACCCTGTGAATCATTTACCTACTAATATTGCTGAATCTCTCTTTGTTGAATTTTGCTGGAGGAGCCCAGAGGTCGTAGCCAGATATTCCATTGGCAAGGAAATGCCACAGACTTGGCCAAATCACTCAGCATCTTTTCCAGGTCCTTTCAATTCATAAAATTATTTTCCCAATTTTTCCTTGAGGACATCCAGAAATTAACATCATATTTCAAACATTAAATTTCCATTAACTGTACAGCTAGGACAAGGTCCACTAAATTTTCTACTGCCCCAACTCTGTGTGGTCAATAAACCTGTCTGTTGCTACCTGTCTTGGTTATAAACCATTACCACCTCCAAGATGTAACTCCTCATCAAGGAATAAACACAGATATATGGCTCTGCATTTGGCTTTACTAGAATACCTGCAGTTTTTGGGAAGCAGCCTCTCTTCCACATCATTCCTTATATACTGAGAAAAATTAGCCAGGCCCCGCACCATCCCTCTTGTGGACACATTTGCAGTGCAGATAAATTGCATGCCCAGTTTCCTATTTTGCTAAGCACATCAGCAAGGCCTCTTGTTAAGGCAGCAAGAATGCACTGACACACTTCACCATCACTGGCCCACATTGCTCACTGGGATGCTGCAAGGAGCTGGGCAGTGTGTGTCCTCTCTTTGCTGCAGCTCACGCTCCCTTCTGCCCACACCTCTCACTGCCAGGGACCCCCTGGATACAGGGACACAGAGGGTACAAATACCTGCCTGGAAATCTGCCCATAAACTGAGAAAATTGACACTGCAGTATAGCAGCAGCACCAGAAAGTGCAGATTTGCTATGCAAAGAACGGGAAAGGTTGATGTGTAAAAAGCAATTGAACCCTATTTTTCCTGACATGTTAAACTGCAAAATGGAGGAAACAAGTGGGAAAAGGCTAGGTGACTAAATGCAATAACTAAATAATAGTTTTACTGTCACAGAGCCATTCACATCCTCCCATCAAGTGAATACCAGAAGAATGTATTTAACAAAACACAGAGAACAATTAAATACATACAGCCACTGGAAACAGCTAAAAGGAAACTGTTGATTCCTATTTCACAAAAAAAAAATTATACACATATATTTGCTAAAAGTCAGTTACAAAAATCCTCATTATTCTTTGGAAATGATCATAACCAATGTGTCAAATAAAATAATTTTACTATAAATCTCATACTGCTTTGGATTCATTCTAGCTGGGAAAACAAAACAGGAGGTATTTTCTTCAGAAAAAAACAGTCTTAAATTCACATGTCTGAAAAAAATCAAGGAGGTATGTATGGCAAGTGAACACTGGAATTCAAACATACATTTCAAGTGTAAAAAAAAAATACTTGTATTTTTAATGTTAAAAAACTCACTATGCTGTGAGTTAACATATTTATAAAGAATTACTTATTTGCCTGTTTTATTTGCATCCCTTTTCCAGGAGTATGGGTCTTTGCATAACATAAACCTTTAACTATTCCAAATGCATTTATAAGAGTAAATAAATCCTATAAGAGCAAATAAATTCCTTTTTTTCTGTGTGGCTTTCTGTTTGCTGGAAGCAATTTTTTATTCTGCATTCTGTATCCCAGCAGATGGCATAATTCCATTTCAGATGGAGACAACTTCAGGTGAAAAGAAGGGATTAGATCAGCCAGTAAAGAGCATGCAGGAGACAGAAACAGCAATTTCCTGACAGAATGATATTTAGACAGTGTGTGTCAAGAAATACAATGGTTCAATCCTGAAAAAAAAAAGAAGATTAAAAGCCCTGCTGTACTGCAGCATGCAGTACTTTCCTTGACAGGGGCTAAATATGATTTTTTTTATTGCTTCTGCCCAAGTCATGGATTAGTTTCATTGTCCCTGTGCAGGCAATGATAAATTCCACAGCACTGTGAATATTTATCCCCACAGCCTGCAATGCTCAACCAACTTTGTGCATGCTTCTGAATAGCTTGGGTAAAATACACTCTATCAGATGGACATATGCTGGGTTTTGGTGCTTTTGTTACTTGTATCTCATTAAGAATATTCTTTCAGCTTTCAAAACGGTTCATATTTTATTTCAGGGTTGAGGTTTTTTCTTGTTATGACTCACTGAAAGCTGCATAGCTCAATATAGATTCTCCTTTGTAGTGCTCCATGCAATCTCCTTCAGGGAGGGATTTCTCAGGAAACAAATATTCAAAATTAAAAAAAAAAAAAAAGAAGAGAGAGAGAGAAAAAAAGGAAAATAATGCATGATTTATTTACTGACACATCAGCTTTGGGATTTCTGTTTTCATTTGCATATCAGAAGTTAATTGTTATAAAAAGCATTATAGAAATATCCACTTTACCAGAGACCAAATTCTGTAATTAGTTATCAATTGCATTTGAATGAAACACAAGCCTGGCACAGGTTCCAGCCAACATACAGCCTTGGGGTCATGATGCACTGTCTCTGAAGGTGAATGGACAGAGCTGGGCTGGGGTGGGGAATACATCATTGCCAGACCTTCTCAACACACACCCCTCCTTATTCCTCTAAAGGAATGAATTCCAGATTCTCTTGTGAAGACACATAAGACAGAGAAATAACTGCCATAAAATGGTGTGACTGGCCAGATTTACCAAACAGAACAGGGCACACAGGTCCCTTGAGCCTGCCCAGGTGACAGGGCTGTCCTGGGGCTCTCCTTCCCCAGCCCAGCAGCCGCAGGCGCTCCGCTCACAGCCACAGAGCCCTGCCCATGTTGCTGCCCTGCTCACACTGAATTGGCTTTCTCATCATGCTAAAGCACACCTCCTCCCAGCTAGAGCACCCCAGAGTGCTGCTGCAGCCAGCAGCACTGCCTCCCATGATGGCAATTAGCTGAGAGCATGGGGGGCACAGACCTTGTGCAGGAGGAGGGGTGAGGCAGACGCTGCCATGAGCTCTCTGTGAGCAGAGGAGCTGTCTCACGCATTGTTCCCTGCCTGCAAAGCTGCTTTCCCATAAATAATGTCACTCCTACATGGAATAACTCTAATTAACTCATTAAACTAAAGTTTTTTTCCAGCTAACTACAGTGTACATCAAGCTAAGGAAAAAATAAAAAGGAAAATAAGCAGGAAAACACACCCTATATCTGGGGGTTTTCCTGGTTTTTAGCATCCCAATGCTTTTAGTTTTCTTGTGCTAAACAATTTAAGTGTAGTTTCCTTGCTGCAATAAATGTGTCTAGATCAGACCACTAAATAACTACATTTTTCTTTACCTATAGAAGGTAGATTTGTCACTTCCAGAGTAAGCTATCTTCCTAATTCACTTGTCTTCTTTTCCATACCTCTCTAAGGAATCTCATACAGTACTTAGAGAGTTTTAATGGGATTTTTTTGGGTTTTACACTGTCACTCCTCTTTTAGAAAAGAAGTTTCTCACAGTCTTTGAAAACAAACAAACAAAAAATCCCCCACCTGGCAGTGACTTAAAGGGCCATCCATCATCCCAAAATGACCATATCCAGGCATTTCCTCCAGTTAAGCAAATAATTTATTTAACCAGTTTCAGTATCTTATCTCGAATTCTTTTGACAAATTGGTCATATGTGGACTGAGATTTTCTTGGAGACAATCATAACTGACTACTTACACTTTTAACAAAATAATTACATGAACAAATCTTCATCTGAATCCTCTTGAATTTTAAACTGCTCTTGAATGTAGCACTTTTACTCATGGCTGGCTGGAGAAATCTCCAAATGAGAGTTTTGATAAAAGCATATTGTACAGTGAATTTAAAATCAGTGTCTGCTAATGTTCTGCACACAGCTGGTTTTACAGCTGCTCTAGTGCTCTGGCAAGGCCTTTGACTGCAAATGCATTTGTTATAATGCTCAGGGAAGCCTAACTCATGCAGAACACATGGAAATCTTGGAAGGGATGGGGAGAAAGAGGAGAAAGTGTTCATACAGCCCCAATATTTATTATCCCTGATTGTTGGTTACACTGCATTTTGTTACTTAAATGCTTTGTGAAAATGAAAGCTGTAAGTGATGCAAACACAGTAACCTCACTGTGTTTAAATATAGTTTGCCTTCACAAATCACAGCCTCACAGTTGGTGCTAATTGCTAGCTTTTCACCACTCAAGACAAGTACCTTTCTGAGTTTTCAAGCTGTTTTCTTTGTGCCACTTTCCAGAATATTTTTATTTTGATTTTTTTTTCTGTTTATGAGAAATACATTTCAAATACACAGGTTCAATGAAAAGGTGATTTCAAATGTCAGTAGGCCTCTAGACCTAGGACAGTAGTGTAAAATTGGGATTTTCCATTTGGAGTTTATGTTTTACAGTAGGGCAGTGTTGGGCTCTTCTTCTCTCTCTTCTACAGCCAGGCTTTTTAAAAAGTAAGTATTTATCAATTTTGTATCTAAAATATGTTCAGTTGGTTACAGATCCTGATACAGACTGCATCATCTAAAATTCAATGTATATTTAAAGTCTGACACTCCAAAGTGTTAGTCTCTTATTCAACACAGATATTAATAAATGACAGGTTTATGCTATGTGTATCCATCTTCCTGGGTCAATCATACATACAGGTTCTCATAAGGGGAAAAAAATCAGTTTCTCTAGATTTTCATGGTTTCAACTGCAAAATAAGATATTTTTTTAAGAAGCAGATGATATCTTAGATGCATTCTTGCCTCTTACTCCCTGGTTATCTTTTGCACCTTCACATCAAACTTATCAGTGAGGATCTGTGCAGTGCATACTACAAAAGGATTTCTGCCTTAGCTTGTTACCATCACTGCAGCATCATAGTCAATTTTCCAAAAATCCTGCTTCTCATTCACCAACATTTTCATCTGCTCCTCCTGACTGTAAAATAAAATATAGGTTCATGCTTTACTTACCCCAAGATAATGGCCATCAATGAACACAACAGGGAGTGAGGGAACCTCACAGACACTTCTGCATCTTTCATCTAGTTCTTTTCCATAATCACTGTTCAGAGCAATGTTTTTTTCTTCAAACTTAACTCTGTGATTTTGAAATATCTTTCTAACCAGTTCACATCTTTCAAAAGTGGTTCTCACCACACGAAGACTGGTAGTATAAATTACTATGCGGCCAAACTCTGGGACTGTTGAGACCTGGAAAAAAAATAATTCCCATCACATTAAGCAAAGGTTTAATATCTTCCAAGTATTGATTAATTTCATTTAAAATATTATTAAGGAAAAAAAAAGCAGCATCTTAAAAACACAATTCAACTTTCAACTTTTATTCAAATATGAAGTCAGAACAGGAAGCAGGAAGTTCTTGAAAACAGCAATTTAAGGCAATTTAAGTTCTTAAAGTAAGGCGCAACTTGACTTTTTTGGAAAGTCTTAGAGATGATTAGTCAACATATATTTTCAAGAAACAGATATATTTTAGATCCTGATGGACTTCCAAATGGGAACAAATTGACCCTGTTCTGCTGATGTCTGATTCTGTTAATGCAGTCACTTGTGTTTGCACAGAGTTTGACAGGACCCAGACTAAGACTAAACTTACTAGCTTAGATGTCATTGCCAATCTGCTTCAAGACAAGAGCCTAAGCTAAGCCTCAGCACATCCATGACCAAAGATTAATTTAGAATACTTTATGTCTCCATGCTGAACTAGAGTATGACTGCAGAAGGTACAGATGTATCCCTATTTTTTAACGTAGTTCCTCAACAAATTACTCTAACATCCAAACTACCGTAAAAAAAATGTATTTTGTGTGTATTCAATGTCCAATCAAAAACCTGCTGCAGTTGGCTGGAAAAAAGGTTCACACTACAATTCAGACTTTACTTTTTACCCCACTTTTAAATATGTAAAAGTTTATGCTGTTTCTTTCCTTTCTAGGATGACAACAATTAGATAGTGTAAATACTATAGGGATTAATTTCCTCAAGAGAGTGTGATAGATTTTCAAGAAGCCTAAGAATCATTCTTCTAAATAAAGATAATATGTTCAAATATATAACTAAAATCCCATCTTTTTAAAAGGGTGGTAATGCATTTCCAAGCTTTCCAAATTATCCTTTGTGTTCAGCAAATTATATTTAATTATTTCATCAGTATTGCAGGAGTCAAAACACAAGTTAGAAAACAAAAAGCAAGGATACCTCTACTATACTGTAGCACTGTATGGAAAATGAACCTGGATGGGTGAATAGATAATTTTTTACCTAACTCATGAATAAACTATAAAAACATAGCTGTTAAATTGGGCAGATGTCATTGCAGATTTTGTAATATAGCCAGTCATTATTTAACTTACTGCTTGAATATAAAAAAAAAATCCATGAAAAAGTATATTCTGCTTAGAGAGCTGTTTACAAGGTTCTTCATATAGTAAAGAGTTCTCAGGAAAAATATTTGCATTTCACGGATCACTTACAGAACACTGGAGGTGTAATTGCCAACATATGTAGCCACGGCTTTCATCTCCCATTCAGGAAAGGAACCATGCTGTGATAGGTCAATATTTTTTCTCTTAGAATGGATGTCAGAAATTCAGTTTTAAGAATAAGTTTTATAAAAATGGGCTACTTTTCTGCAGCCTGTTTTTAGGTTGAAAATCTGTTGCACTGCTACTGCAGTATGACTCCCCTCCAGAATATCATTCACACATTCCAAGCGAGAGAATGAGCTCCTTCTCTCCGTAAAAGACAAGTACTCCACATAAATACTGCAAAATATTTTAGTAACAACACATGGGTTGCTTGAAGGAAGAGGAGTTTGTTGTTTTCATAAGTAACCAAAACAAGTTCTTAAAATATTACTTAAATAGAAAACTCCACGTATTCCTCATTTCTTCCTCTTTGGAGTGGCAATACATTTTGAAGTGCAAAGCTATTCAACAGGAGGGAAGCTCTTGTTCCTCCATAGCTCTAATCTCTAATGTTGCTTGTTCCCAGACACCAGAGGCTGGCAGCATGGGTACAGACAGTCATTATCTGCTGAAGCATCAGGACTGTGGTGTCCCTGCAGCATACAAATAAGCAGCTGAAGAGATGGAAAAATGGAAAGTTGTAAAGTGATCTGGAAAGATATCAAGTGGAAGGGGTGTACAAAGAGTCACTTTTATGTTTATTCCTTTCTTTTTTCCTAAAGTGGCAGTGAAGAAATACCATTTTTTGTCCTGCAAAGAAGTATCAAGAACACTGATTAAACAATTCTTCAGGGAAATTTTCATGGAACGCTTGTTTTCTATGCTACAAATGTAAACAACTTGTCCCTGCAAGGACTCTTGCCATGGAAAGGTATCCTTCTTGCCACCTGGCTGAAAGCAACATTGGTAATGAACAACAAGGGGGTTATAATCTATATTAATTCTTATTTTTCTAAGCAATATAGAGGCTGAAAACTGTCATATTTAATTACCAGAATACACTCTTGAAGTAAGCCAGTAAACACTGTGCTTTTCCTTCCTAGGTTGGAACTGCGGCAAAACCATAATAAATAACAAGCAATGTAAACAAATGAAAAGACACTTTCGAAAATGAACTTTTACAATATTGCTTTGCAAATTTGAAATTCAAATCACTTCATGTAACTCACAAATGCACATAAAACTCTGGGTGAAATTAAACAGAAGGCTATTCTCTGGATAATGGGCATGACAAAACTTTAATAAAGCTGTGGAAGTTGGATGGATTAATATATCAAAAGATTTGGAAGAACTTATATTAACCTCTTATTTGCACTTCTTGCAGGTGGAATTCTCATTGAAGCAAGAAGCTTATGATCCCTAAGCTTTCTATATATTTTTCATATATTTGTAGCTTTTTAAATAGCTAGTGCATGGCTGTAGCTCCAGTACTTTTCCTACCCTTCTCCCCTAGATATTAGAACAATAAGCTAACCTTGTAATACATTCCTGAAATAGTGCTTAGTCTTATTGTCAGAAAGATGGCCTACAAGGAGAACATATTTCTTTCCAACCAAAATCTGAGACATCATAACAAGAAATGGGGCAAAGAAGTCCTTGGACCCAAGCCAAGGGGTTGACCAGGGCTGGGTTACTGGGGCAACTGAATCTCCTATTGGGCATATCCATTAGATATCCTAATTAATCCATTAGATATCCTAATTAATCAACCTTGTAAAAATTGTAGAAATCCATCCAGGTGTGCCTATCATCCCTGGGACACCTGGAAGCTTCCAAATCAAGGTCTGCTTTTTACTTTACTATTCTAATGCTGTTGTAAGGCTTTTTTCTCTTTTGATTTTAAGCAACACTTATGGATACCATTTGACCTAAGGTGGCAACTACTGTGTCTTCTTCTGGAAAACCCTGTGCACACGGGCCAGGGTTGTGCTTCAGTGACAGTGTCTGTATGGAAAGATTGCCAAGGAAGAAATTTAAGTTTTCAGGAGGAAATAACGTTGCTTTAGTAGTAATCCTCTACATCATTTACAGCTCTTAGTTTAGCAGCCCAATGTTACCATCTCCCCAAGAGTCTAAGGGCAAATTCTGCTTTACTGCCTCAGCCTGAAGAGCTTGCATTTTCCTTGGGAGAATTAAGTAGCCAGCAACAGCAGCAGCATGACCTGCATCACTTCACAGCAGAGCTGCCACTTCCAGCCCAAGAAACAGCTGCCCTTTTCTTCTGTCTAGAGAGAAAAAGTAATTGCTTCAACAGTTCAATCCTGTTCATGATTGAACATGAAAAAACCACAATGTTACTTACTCTGTTCCTGACTCAGTCTTTTCCAGACTCTTTATCATGTCATTTAGGGCTTTTGTAAATCATAGAATCATAGCATCATTGAATGGTCTGGGTTGTAAGGGACCTTAAGGATCACTTACTTCCAACAGCTCTGCCAGCAGCAGGGACACCTCCCACTAGACCAGTTTGTTCAAAGCCCTGTCATGATGTACTGCTGGGGGAAATCTATCCCTCTGCCATCCACTGGCATCCATCTGACATGGCTAGCTAAATAGAATCCTTAACTGAGGGATGTCATCCATGAGGCTAAACTTTTGAGCTCATTTTCAAGTAGCACCACAACAGAAAGGAAGAAATTGCTGATTAAAAAGAGAAGGCTTAATACAGCAAGCAGATGAGGAACAAAATGAAGGGATTCTGGGACTGAAAAAGGGCTGAAAATACAGAACTAAAACCAAAACCTAAAATGTCAGGACTGAGAGAGCAAGAGTAGTAAAACTAAATGTAGAAATAAAAATAAGACTAAAAAAAAAAAACCAAAACCAGGCACTAAAACAAAACAAAGTAAATTATAAAACAGAGAGAAGTTCACTGAAAT